>NC_141874.1:680658066-680968866 GCF_056163025.1 Triticum urartu
ATCCAGCGCTTCAACTACGCTCGCCTCAAGATCCCCAAGGTAACTGAAGAAGCTATCATCTCAGCATTCTCCGACGGCGTGCACGACGTGAAGATGAAGGAAGAGCTAGCAATCCATGAAGACCTATGCACATCCCTGGAGCTGTTCAACTTGACGACCAAGTGCGCCAGGGCTGAGGAAGGGCGTCTCTCCCTCCTCGAGCTCCCGACAGCCGACCCTGAAGAAAAGAAGCCCAAGGCCAAAGACGTGAAGCACAAGGGGGCTGTCGTGCTAGCAGCGGAACCAGACACCAAGCGAGGAAGGGACCAGCCCAAGTCATCCAAGGGCGGACGGTACTGCGTGTACCACGACCTCCACACCCACAACACCAACAAATGTCAAGAGCTCAGAGCTGTGCGAGATGGGCGAATCGGCCGACGCCCAGAGCGCAACGACAGGGGCTATGGCCGAGGAGGTGGAAGAGGTGGCGGACGATGGGAAGACCGTGGCCTTCGCCAGGGATGGCGTGACCACCCTCGCGAGGACCACTGGCAGGATTAGCCTCGCGAGGGAGGCTGGAGGGCCAGCCTCATGAGGGGCACCCGCACGGCAACGCATGCCTCCCTCCTCTGCCGCCTCCACCAAGGAGGAACGAAGACCAACACCAAGACGATGGGGCTAGGGGCTTCCAAGTGCCGCGTGCAATTGCTTGCATCTTGGGTGGTGCCCAGGCCCCAGCCTCACAGCGCATCTTCAAGCAGTTTGCTCGCGAGGTGAATGCAATCCTGCCCAAGCTTGAGGCCACGCGCCCTCTCAGGTGGTCTTCATGCGCGATCACATTCAGTTCCACAGACCAGCTCAAGTGTGCGGCAACGGCCGGAGTGCTCCCGATGCTTTGCTCCCCAGTCATCAGCAACGTGCAGGTCACCAGGACCCTCATCGATGGCGGGGCAAGACTCAACGTCCTGTCCGTCGAGACGTTCGACAATCTCCAAGTGTCGTACGACCAGCTTCAGCCGACCAAGCCTTTCTCAGGAGTCACCGATGGTTCCACTGTTCCAATTGGGCAGGTTCGCCTTCCGGTCACCTTCGGGCAACACAACAACTACCGCACCGAGCTCATCGACTTCGACGTCGCTCACATCCGCCTGTCGTACAACGCCATCCTTGGGTACCCAGCCCTAGCCAAGTTTATGGTAGTGAGTCACCATGGTTACAATGTCCTCAAGATGCCAGGAAGCGATGGAGTCATCACCGTACCTTGTGAAGAAAGGGACGTAGTGTGCTCGCTTGAGCGTGCGTTCCAAGCCGCAACAATCGAAGACCCGGATCACGGGAGCGGGAGGCCTCCTGAGGCGACCCTCAAGAAGAAGAAGACCTCACCTGGCCCGAGCCACAAGGAGGCAGGCACCTCCGGAGGTATCGCGTCAGGGTTCGTGCCCGATGAGGGTGCGCCGCCCTCTCACGCATAGGAAGGCGCGCCCGGCGCCCTCCTCAGGCAGGGCTCAAGGGCTCTCTCTTGGAGAGCCGCCGACCTTGCCAAGGTCGCGGGGGAGGCGCTCGGGCACCACTTGGAGGGGTGCTTTCAAGCACGCTTCCCTCATGAAGGTACAAGTCAAAGGAGACCAAACCCTCAGGAGTTCATCGCAAAGAACACCCATGAGCTACAAGAGTCCAGAGTCATGGACAGCAGCCGCCGCTTACCTGTCGTGGCCCCGCACCCAGGCGAGGATGGAGGACTGCGCGTCTGTGTCGACGTACCAGGGCTCAACCGAGCTGCGTCCCAGGAGCGCCTATGGCCTTCGGCCGTAGGGCACTGCGAGGGACCACCTCACAACTACGTTCGCATGCCCTTCGGCCTGCCGCGCGCAGTCGCCGCACATCAGCGCCTATCGAGGAGCATTCTGGAGGCTCAGGAGGGCAGGCATCGCGTGGTCCTGGCGGAGGTGGCGATGGTCCCCGAAGGCCAGCACGTGGCACTGGAGCCTCCCGAGGCCCCTGGGCCTGGGGGCTCATGAGGGCCGACGTCTTCACCGCGCATCGCTCACTTCCTCAGCATCCCTTCATCTTCAACAGCACCAGGTGACATCTTTCAGAGTTCTACATTCAGCTAGGAGCGCCCACAGGGCTGCACCATTCCCAGGCCGCGTCGGTCCGTCCCCGCGGCATGTATCCATTTTGTTTTTGCTGTTTGTTTGCCTTGTTGGCGGCGCCCCTCGGGCTGCATCATCCCCATGCCGCTCAGGCCCGACCCGGTGGCGGTTGCTTTTACCTGCGCTTGCTTGAAATTGGATCTCCTCCTATGTGCTTAACATACCCGACCTAATCACTTGCTTGATCGACGCCTATCCGAAGTGCCGCTCGCTCTGGCATGGCGCGTGCGCACGGGTCCGTCCCTGCAGCGTTGATAAATCTGAGTGGTCGAGCTCTGGCCGCGGCAGCCCCACAAGGTGCCACCTCACCAGGACCTCAGTGCCCCAATCACTCCCCCGGAGCGACCAAGGGTTGGCAGGCAACCGTAACAACATGTCTTGTTTCTCTTTATGACTGGTTGTAGGACCTACTCCAGGAGCAACGTTGGGGGCATCGTGAGCTCTCTCTCCTCTCTCCGACACGGACCGCTTGCACGTTAAAAGGGGGTACCTGAGCATCGCGACTCATGGGCTCCTACTGGCTCTCCAGCCCTCACCCCTGGCCTTGACCCACGACATCACGACCTGCCATACCAGCAGCGGCTGAGCTCGCTCGAGGGCCGGGACCTGAGGACGTAGAGCATCAAGGAAAGTGCGGGGGAGTGGGAAGAAGCTCACGAGGGCCTCACCCAGCAATACCTCGGACACCGCCTCTCGAGCCGGGCGCCTCTTCGAGGAGCTACATCAGACGCACAAGATAAGTCGCGCCCTCGCAAGAGCTAGACCAATGCAGCGCTAAATCCCCGCCCAGTGCAATTCTGTCACGGCGACACTACCTTCCTTTCTCGCCCAGCAAGGATTGCTTGAGCACTAAAGGGGACCTCCCGAGCATCGCGACTCGGGGGCTCTTACCAGACCTGGGGCCGCTCACCTCCTGGCCTTGACCACGGCATCGCGACCTGGCATACCAGCGACGGCTGAAGCTTGCCTGGGGACTGGGACATGTCAGCGTAGAGCGCCAAGTCCTCGTGAGGATAGAAAGGGGGAGCTTAGCCGGGATAGAACGGACACCTCACGCCAATTCATATTAAGGATATAGTGTTTACAAAAGGCATGGTAGACGCCTTACATGCCCCCACGGGGTGTTGCTTTAATTCCTCGCAGGGAGCAAAAGGTGCTAACCCTAAGGAACGCTACTTGCTAGCACCTCCCCAAGTGACGCCATCATTAACAGTGGGCTGCCCGGTGCCGGTGCCGATCCCATCCAGATCAGTGGCGTCGACGGCCGATGCAGCTGCCCCACTCCGAGCGCGGCGCGAGCTCGGAGGCTCGTAGCTGTCGTCACTCGTCTCCGGGGTCGCGAGGAGTTCGGGGGAGCCGATGAAGTCCCCAGTCCCTCCGCTGCTGCATGAGGAGCTGCAGGAGGACCAACGGGCGGGGCTGGCCCTCGCCAGTTCGTCACCACTGCCGCTTCCCTTAGGGCAGCATTCCAGCCGGCGTCCCTCTGCATCAAAGACCTTGAAGAACATCAAGGAGGTGTCGTCGTATTCAAGATGGATCACCAAGGCGCCGTCCGCGCGATAGACCCGGGCAATCTCACCCCAGCCCCGGGTCATGAAGACCTTGCCCGGAGCGACGACCGCGACCTCCGCTCCAGTTGCAGGGGTGCCACAGTCGGCATGCTGCAGCCAGAGCTCCAGGCCCCGCTCGACGGCATGTCGAAAGCAAAGGAGGGAGGAAGGCGGATCCACGAAGTTGGAGGCATGGCTGCGTGGAGCACAAGCTCGCGAGAGGAGCGCTCCGCGTGGACTCCAGGGGGGACGACGCGCACCACTGTGACTCGCTGGCGTCAGCGGCGACGCTGTCAGGGTTGCTCGGCGCCCTCCACCCTGGGGCCCACGACGCGGGCGTGCAAGGGCAGCAGAAACCCAGGCGGCGGCCGCTCGTACCACGGCCTCGACACCACCTGCCAGGCGCCTTCGTCCCGGTGACACAGGATTGGCCGCTTCTTCGGCGGGAGGGGGTCAGGACCCTCTCTGGGGGCCTCTCCCTTCTCCTCAGCTGAAAACCGGCGGATCGATGCCATTGGTGCAAGAGGAAGCAAGGATGAGGAAGAAGAAGGCGAGGAGAAACGGAAAGGGGTGAACTGGCGGAGCTCGCCCAACCCCGTTGTCGGTGTGAAAACTGGCGGATCTCGGGTAGGGGGTCCCGAACTGTGCGTCTAGGCCGGATGGTAACAGGAGGCAAGGAACACGATGTTTTACCCAGGTCCGGGCCCTCTTGATGGAGGTAAAACCCTACGTCCTGCTTGATTAATATTGATGATATGGGTAGTACAAGAGTAGATCTACCACGAGATCAAGGAGGCTAAACCCTAAAAGCTAGCCTATGGTATGATTGTTGATGTGTATGTTGTATATTCTATCGACTAGCCTGGCCCTGGTTTATATAATGCACCAGAGGCCTAGGTTAACAAGAGTCCTAGCTGAATACGCTGGTGGGGAGAAGTCCTTGTCTTGATCGCCAAGTCTTTGTGGAATCTTCCTTGTATGCGGCAACTGTCCAAACTGGCCCATGAGTATACGGCCATGGGGGCCTCGGCCCAATCTAATAGATCGGGAGACGACGTGGTGAGTACCCCCTAGTCCAGGACACCGTCAGTAGCCCCCTGAACCGGTCTTCAAGTTAGGGACGCTCCTCGATTCTTCCGAACTGTTCTTCATCTTCGATCGTCGGTCTTGAAAACTGGTTCAACAAATCTTCTCATCTTCGATCTTGAGGATCGCCGAAATGCATTCGACGAGTTTATAAGCTGGGTATCCAAGGAGCCCCTTTAAGTTTCCGGCCTTTATCAATGCCTTATTATTTTTATGCCACACCTCGGGTTTGAAGTTTTTCCCGGGAGGCAGTGTCCTCTTGCGTCCGAGCTCTAACGCCGGACTGTATTCGAGGTATCTTTTGCAGCCGAGCACCAATGCCGGACCGCTTCCCAGCTCTAACACCGGAATGTATCCGAGCTCCAACGCCGGACTATGTATCCGAGCTCCAACGCCGGACTATATCCGAGGTGTCATATCATCTTGGTTCAAAAAAGTTTGAAGGAGTTTAGCCGAGCTTAACGCCTGAAATTCCCTCTACGGAGTCAGCCACTAGCGCCCGAGCTTTATGCCGGACTGCTTCCGAGGTGGTGCACCACCCTGAATGTGGGCCGATTTTTGTGAATATTTTTTGTTGGTGCAATTTATTCTCTGCCGAGATATATAGCCAGTAGCCCTCAAGGTGTGTATCGGTCTAAAACCCGAGATGCACCTGAAGGATGACGTAAGACCGCTGATCCTAGTAGCCGCTGAGACTCAGGTTGATTTGCAAAATCGGCCTGAGGATCAAGTCCAAGCTCGGCAGAATACTTCGGGACACTAAAAGCGGTGTGCTCAGTCCTCGAGACTCAGGTTGGGTGCAGCCGACCAACCTGAGGATCAAAATCTCCTCGGAAACTATATTGCACATAAAATTTTCTGCATTGGACAAGCAATGCAGTAGCCCCCAAGACACTGGTCGGGTGGCAACACCAGATCAGGGGATCGATGTGCCCCTTTAATATTTGTAAATAATAAGCCCGAAGCCCAGTAGCCCCCGAGCCTTAATGCGGGCACAGGTGGCCGAATTAAGGATCAATATCCATAGTAAAATCACAAATTATGTGTAATGACTCTATGTATCCAAGTGCTTTACGTCATTAATGATCAGATCCGCATTGTACAAAACTTTGTTAACCGACCATCGGCTTCCACCTCCTCGGCCGGTAGCCGAGGAGTGTTTGTCCTACTTTATAAAACCTTTATGAGGGCAAAGATTTACAACAAACAAGGCAATCTGGCCACAAGGTTTTATAAACAAAGGTACGCAGAGAGTTATATTACTGTTTAACAGAAGAAATGTCTTCCAAAGAAAATAGTCCCGCTATCGGTTCCTTTCTTTGGGTTGTCATGCTAAGCATGATCATTAAACCTCAGCTCTAATGTAAGAGCAAAATATTGAGGATTTAGTTTGGGAGGCCAGTTAATAGCCCCCGGTAGTGTTTGGCGACAGTCGGGGTCAAGCCGTAAACACTTCAGCCAATGTTATGAATGGCCCGTCATTTAACATAGTCATCGGATCGCTGACCAGTTTACGCTTATTGTGACAGTCAGTTTTCGGCTTTCTCCACTGAGGTGCTTAACCTTGTGAGCTGGAAGCACAATCGCAGTGGTTCTCCCTTTGCACGCCTAGCCGAACAAAACGGAACGTAGGAAGAAGTGCAGGAGCCGGGCAACCCAACTATTAACCGAAGACACAATTCGAAACTGATGCATATATAGCAATATATGAGAATGTTTTTGCCGAATCCCTAAAGGTGTCCGGCGTTGCACTGCGAGACTAATGCTGGAAAAGCAAAATAGTTTAAAAGTGCCAAAAAGCTTGGAAAACCAAGAAATGTCAGTAAAAACATGACGTCTGAACAAGATCAAGTGTTCGGTGCCAATCCGAAAATTGGTCTTAGAAAAAAGAAGTGCTTCTGCCGTGCTTTAACGTGATACATCCTATCTCAAGACTTCGAGCGGGTCAGCCTACGGCTTCAACCTCCTATCCCGAGGGCGGAGTACTTCTCATTAGGCCAGTTTAGCAAACTAAACTCTAGCGGCTTTGAGAGAGAAATTAGGCTCCCCGGCTAGTGACCGCACACTCGCGTCGAAAAAGGGAGTGATAAATAATAATAATAAAACTTTGCAACGACTAAGAAGAAGAACATTTATTATAAAACGGCTCAAATAAACTTAAGAGCCCCCAAGTGACTTGAGTAAAAGAATGATTCCATGTACCGAAGTACTTATATCATATCTATGTTCAACCGAACTTTAAACGCGTCTTCACCGACCGTCGACTTCTCCCTCTTCGGTCCAGGACCGAAAAGTGTTATGTACTCCATCTGTCGAGAATATCGACGGTGTTTCCAATAACCAGGCAATCAGGCCATAAGGCTGTAACAGAGAAAGCACGCTCAGGGAACTTATGCTATATTACTGCAAAGTGTAAGAAGCATCTTCGAAGAAAATAGTACCCCCACCGATACCTTTCTTCGGCGCTCATTGTTATTATGAGACTTGTGCAATAGATTTTTTGTACTCATGAGTTCCGTTGTGTGCCGACCATCATTGAAAACTATAAGAGCGCTAGCTTTCGGCTTCACCCAGTCTGAGGTCCGGCTCGGGTGACCCGATCGTGACAATCGCAGAGGTGCTCCCTTTACTCTCTAGCCGAACAATCGGGAACGTAGGGGTAAACACAGGAGCGAGGCAACCCAGCTTGCAAATCGCTTAAGTCAATATGGTGCATATTGTGGCATAATACACGAACAAGGAACGAAGCCGTACAAGTATAATCATATGCAAGAGGAAAAACTTCATAAAGGAAGCCCCCAAGTAAACGGGGTATTTGAATTTGTGCGTCACAAACAAAGTTTGACAAGGAAAAAATTTTACAAGCAACTTTTTTCAAAAAAGTATAATGCTTGGTCGAGCCAAACACAAGTTAAAATTTAAAACTTTGAGCATGAAGGCAACTTAGCTGGTTAATGTGTTCGGTATGATGACGCGGTCCGAGCTTGATGCGGGACAAGGTGCCATCCCCCAAGCCGGTCCCGAGGTGGCAGAGCAAAGAGCTCGACACTCCGAAGTGGTGACATAGCATGGTCAATGCAGGCCGGCAGAGTGATGTCGAAGTCCCCGGCATGGGGTAATGAAGTGTTGACGAAGCCCCCCATCCAGCCGAGGTGACGCCAAAGGATATAGTCCGGCTGGATCATTTTCCTGTGCCACATAAAATAGTGCAAACCGGAGATAATAGTAATAATAATAAAAAAATTGTTGCATAATCAATAATTTATGCAAAGTGAGTAGTAAAAGAAATATGGCCTGGCGCCAAAGTCAATATCGATGCAGGGCGTCGGCGTGATGCGGTAAGGGCGTGGCAAAGCCTGAATTCACAGGTCGGTCCGAGTTTCGGATGCGGCATTCGCCGGACTATGTACGGAGACTGACCAGACCAGCATGCGACCGTCGTTAATGCGGCCACCATTTGATAGACCTGTGTACATATGATGGACAAACCAGAGTAATAATTCCTTGGGAAAAATTGAACCCAAACAAGCAAAAAATACTAGGATTAAAAGCACCTGGTTTAGTTGTTGTAGCAATCCGAAGGAAGGTGATTCCCAAAATTGGGACTCGATCCGCACACTCGTTACCGGAGTAGGTTGATGAAGAGATGATGAAGCCCCCGGTCCAGCCGAGATGTCGAAGTAGGTCGGCGTGATGGACACCGGCTCGGAGGAGCAATAGTGCGGCCTTGCCGATGCAGGTCGTGACGTGGTCAATGCCGGCTTGATGAAGTGACCGTGCGGCGATGCCGGTGTGCCCGCTTCGTGTAACCCGTAGGGCGGCGATGTTGGTGATGATTTATTCTTTGCGATGCCGAACTGTTGTTCAGCTTGCCGAGGTGATGATCCGAAGAAGTTGAGCTCGGCTCAAT
This sequence comes from Triticum urartu, assembly GCF_056163025.1. Taxonomy (NCBI): domain Eukaryota; kingdom Viridiplantae; phylum Streptophyta; class Magnoliopsida; order Poales; family Poaceae; genus Triticum; species Triticum urartu. Next base: position 680,666,745 of record NC_141874.1, read on the forward strand.
AAAGTGACGACGTGTCTAGCGCAGGTCGGCGGCCGTGGAGCAATATTGCCGGACTGGTTTGACACCAGCATGATATGGAAGATCATCTTCAAAAGATTTTAAAGTTAGTGGGATGTGTTCGGAAACAAAACACAATACCCCATACAAAACTTCCTTCAAAAGGGATGTCCGAAATCCCGTTCATAAAAACGATGAACTCGGGTCGGATTCGTTTTCGCGCAGAAAATAGATCCGAAAAGTGATGCACTAATCGGAAGGTTCCCGGAGTTTGGACGGTCGGTTCGAGCGGAAATTTTGAGAGGTGGTAGATATAGGAATTCCGCAGCCGATCAACGGTTGGATCTCCCAAAGCACGTCTGAGCTAGAAGCTGGACACCACGCCCTAAACTCGTCCAGATTCCCATCCAGATTTGACAGGGCTCCGGTATATCGCGGATTGCCAGAGATTCCTCCATCGGAACTCGACGAAATTTTCCAGGTTTGTTGTAGACCCAATTCCGCACAATCCCACCAAAGAAATCGTTAAAATGACACTTGAGGAGGCAGTGGCGGTGGATACAAGTTCGCTGTCCAGAAAAACAGCACGGTCACCCGAGGACAATGTTGACGTTGATCCCCCGAGCTCCATAGATAATTCCTCCGTGATCATGATAGAGATCGGAGTTGATGTTTGATGAAGACCCTCGTCCGAACATGGTGATCCGAACACGGGGCGCAATTCTTGGTCGAACCAAGGTGACCAGTTGAACTGGTGACGAAGACGCCGAAGTCGCAGTTGATCTGCAGGCGAGCCATCGATCCTTTTGTCGATCACGCAGCGGAACTCTCAATGAAAGCACCAATGTCGGTGTAAAAACCGGCGAATCTCGGGTAGGGGGTCCCGAACTATGCGTCTAGGCCGGATGGTAACAGGAGGCAAGGAACACGGTGTTTTACCCAGGTTCGGGCCCTCTTGATGGAGGTAAAACCCTACGTCTTGCTTGATTAATATTGATGATATGGTTAGTACAAGAGTAGATCTACCACGAGATCAAGGAGGCTAAACACTAAAAGCTAGCCTATGGTATGATTGTTGATGTGTATGTTGTATATTCTATCGACTAGCCTGGCCCTGGTTTATATAATGCACCAGAGGCCTAGGTTAACAAGACTCCTAGCCGAATACGCCGGTGGGGAGAAGTCCTTGTCTTGATCGCCATGTCTTTGTGGAATCTTCCTTGTATGCGGCAGCTGTCCGAACTGGCCCATGAGTATACGGCCATGGGGGCCTCGGCCCAATCTAATAGATCGGGAGACGACATGGTGAGTACCCCCTAGTCCAGGACACCGTCACCCGTACTTATAGCCGGGGAAGGCCAACCGACGAGCACCATGACCTCAGGTAATCATGACCCATATCTCTGGATGCAGGGACTCGTTGAGTCGTGTGGTTGCCGAGGCATCGTGGGAGGCACAAACGCCCACGTCCAATCAACTGCCATGCGGCGCCCAAGGCCGCAGGCTGTTAGGGCCCACGGCGCTTCGCGCTTGCCCCTTTGCTTCTCTGCTAAGACAAACCCGGGCGCGCCTTGGGCCCGGGTGCTACTGTCGGTGTTCTGGGAACGGGGGTTCCCGGACTTGCCTGCCTGCGGCCTGCGGCGTGGCTCAAGTGGGGCCCCAGCGCGGCCCATCTTCATCAGCTCAAGCTCAAGACCCTCACGAGGGGCCAAGCCTCGCGGGGTGGACGACATGAAGCTTCCTCAAGAGCGGCCTCATCAGGCAGGCTCGCGAGGAGGCGGAGAGATCAATGCAAGGGTACCTCGCGAGGATCCCGTGACACAAGCCATGACGATCAAGGCCAGGCGGGCGCCAGTCGGGTGCCAGCCTGCACAGGGTCCTTGTTTCCCCTTTGGTGCAAAGGGGGAAAGCACATGCCAAGGCATCAGGCAAAGGTTGCCATTCTGGTTCAACGAGACCAAGACCAGCAGAGCGGCAGGACGAAGGTCACCGTGGAGACCAAGACGGCGTCATCACCAGTGCTTTTGGCAGCCGAAGACCACCTTTGGTCAGGATAACTTGTACTAGACGTTCCCCTTCAAAATGGCCAATTGTTGGCGCCCTTCCCTCTCAATTATTCGGGGAGAGGCCCAGGGCCTCTATAAATAGAGCTAGCCACCACAGAGTAGAGACATCTAGACAGCCAAGGGAGATACAGAGAGAGAAATCTGGTAGAACCCTAGCAGAGAGAGAGAGAGGCGACGGAACTCACCCTAGTAGTTCATCGCACCAGCTCAAGAACACCTCTCGCGAGGCTGTTCTTCCCTTGTACTATTCATCATCAGCCCCTGAGGCAATCCACCACACCACACACTGGAGTAGGGTATTACACCATAACGGTGGCCCGAACCAGTATAAACCTCGTGTATCTTGTGTTGTTCATCATTTTCATCTTAGTTCGTACGAGAGGATCGGACGTAGATCGGTAGGGGAGAGGTCTCCGCGCGAACCCAGCGTTTGGACCTCAAGGGTCTGCCGGAACCCGAAATCCGACAACGAGAAACCATCCTGGGGCCTGTTTCGGAGCTCCGCCGGAGGGGGCATCAATCACGGAGGGCTTCTACATCAACACCATAGCCTCTTCGATGAAGTGTGAGTAGTTTACCTCAGACCTACGGGTCCATAGTTAGTAGCTTGATGGCTTCTTCTCTCCTTTTGGATCTCAATACAACGTTCTCCCCCTCTCTTGTGGAGAACTATTCGGTGTAATCTTCTTTTTGCGGTGTGTTTGTTGAGACCGACGAATTGTGGGTTTATGATCAAGTCTATTTATGAATAATATTTGAATCTTCTCTCAATTCTTTTATGTATGATTGGTTATCTTTGCAAGTCTCTTCAAATTATCAGTTTGGTTTGGCCTACTAGATTGATCTTTCTTGCAATGGGAGAAGTGCTTAGCTTTGGGTTCAATCTTGCGGTGTCCTTTCCCAGTGACAGTAAGGGCAGCAAGGCACGTATTGTATTGTTGCCATCTAGGATAACAAGATGAGTTTTTCTTCATATTGCATGAGTCGATCCCTCTACATCATGTCATCTTGCTTAAGGCATTACTCTGTTTTTAACTTAATAGTCTAGATGCATGCTGGATAGAGGTCGATGAGTGGAGTAATAGTAGTAGATGCAGGCAGGAGTCGGTCTACTTGTCTCGGACGTGATGCCTATATACATGATCATACCTAGATATTCTCATAACTATGCTCAATTCTATCAATTGCTCAACGGTAATTTGTTCACCCACCGTAGAATACTTATGCTCTCGAGAGAAGCCACTAGTGAAACCTATGGCCCCCGGGTCTATCTTTATCATATTGATCTCCTAATACTTAGTTATTTCCTTTGATATTTAATTTGCCTTTATTTTACTTTGCATCTCTTATCATAAAAATACCAAAAATATTATCTTATCATATCTATCAGATCTCACTCTCGTAAGTGGCCTGATAGGGATTGAAAACCCCTATTTTCGTTGGTTGCGAGGATTTATTTATTTTGTGCAGGTACGAGGGACTCGCGCGTAGCCTCCTGCTGGATTGATACCTTGGTTCTCAAAAAATGAGGGAAATTCTTATGCTACTTTGCTGCATCATCCCTTCCTCTTCAGGGAAAACCAACGCAGTGCTCAAGAGGTAGCAAGAAGGATTTGTATGAAAAAAAAAAGAAGAAGAAATAAAAAGGGAGGAGTAGAAGTTTCGTTTAGTTTTAGGATTATTTTAGTTTATGTTTAGTTTAGGAAGAAGGAAAAGAAAAAGGAGAAGAAGAAGAAGAGGAGAAATAAATAAGAAGAGGAAAAAAGGGAAAAAAAGAGGAGAAGAAGAAAGGAATAGATCCTTTCTTCTTCTCCTCCTCTATTCCTTCTTCTCCTCTTTTTTTCTTCTTATTTTTCTTCTTCTTCCTTTTCTTATTTTTTATCGGGTATGTCGTTATCAATATACCCCCTCCCTGATAACTTCGACATGAGAGGGAGGAGGGGGGAGGGGTCGCCGAGGGTTCGAGGGGCGAGGGTCGGGAACTAGCTAGGGTAGAGGGTCGAGGGTTACCGAGGGGTCGAGGATCGCCGAGGGTTCGAGGGTCGAGGGGTCTTCTAATGTCGTCATTTTCGATATACCCCCTCTCAACCGTGATAACTTATACCAGGGGAGCACCCCCCGGCCCTCTCGCTTGACCAAAACTCTCGAGGACACCCCATACCCAACGCGCCCCTACCCGAGAAAGTTTCTCGAGGCCACCCAAATTTACCAAGTTAAAAGAGCATTGTCGTCGAGGCCACCCTTGAAGCGTTGCCGAGGCCACCCCAAACCCTAGAGAAGCAGCGTCGAGGCCTCTAATATGATTCCTTATTGTGATTAGCTAGCTAGTTCTACGTTTGCCACTAATATATCCATCTGTCATGTTTGAATAATAATTGCCACGTTGTAAATATTTGCAGAAACTATGGAGCACCCCCGAGACGAAGCAACATAAGCGGTGTTGGGGGACATAATCGCACAAGGAAGCGATGCTGTCATGTCATTTCTCAACGAAACCAATGGTCTGGAAGGACAGGGTGAAGAAGCAGGCTATGATTATGATGGCTCCGGTGACCCAATGCCAGTGCAAGAAGGAGACCGTGATGATGGCTCCGGTGACCCAATGCCAGTGCAAGAAGGAAACCCTGATGACGGCTTCGGTGACCGAACCGAGTCCGGCCAGGTATATATATTAGTTAAGCCTGTGCTGACTAGCTAATTTATGCATTCATTGATTTGGTATATGAACACATATTAATTAACTCTCGTCTTTCTTCTTTTTTCTAGCCCTCCGGATCGAGCACAACTTCGGTAAAGACATGAGGCCCGAAGAAAAAGTTGCGCTTGGATGAAAGGTTTGAGATCACAGCAATCGCGCGTGATGGCATGCCGATTGAACCCATCCGGACAAAGGAAGCACTTGCTGCTCAGTGCGGGGTTCTTGTTAGGGACAAGATCCCGATCAGTATCCACCAATGGTTAAAGCCTAAGAATGAAGACCCTGAGGTGTCTTTGTTGGGGAACGTAGTAATTTCAAAAATTCTCCTACGCACACACAGGATCATGGTGATGCATAGCAACGAGAGGGGAGAGTATTGTCCACGTACCCTCGTAGACCGTTAAGCGGAAGCGTTATGACAACGCGGTTGATGTAGTCGTACGTCTTCACAATCGACCGATCCTCGGTACCGAACATACGGCACCTCCGCGTTCAGCACATGTTCAGCTTGGTGATGTCCCACGAAATCACGATCCAGCAGAGCTCGAGGAAGAGTTTCGTCAGCACGACGGCGTGGTGACGATGTTGATGAAGTTACTGCAGCAGGGCTTCGCCTAAACACCGCAACAGTATGACCGAGGTGGATTATGGTGGAGGGGGGCACCACACACGGCTGGGAGAGATCTTTGTGATCAACTTGTGTCTCTGGAGGTGCCCCCTGCCCCTGTATATAAAGGAGACAAGGGGGAGGCCGGCCGGCCCTTGTTGGCGCGCCTAGGAGGAGGAATCCTCCTCCTAGTAGGAGTAGGATTCCTCCCTTTCCTACTCCTACTAGGAGGGGGAAAGGCGGGGAGAGAAAGAGAAGGAAAGGGGGGCGCCGCCCCCCTTCTCCTAGTCCAATTCAGACAGGGGGAAGGGGGCGCGCTGCCTGCCCTAGGCCGGCCCCTATCTCTTTCCCTTATGGCCCCACAAGGCCCATTAGCCCCCGGGGGGGTTCCGGTAACCCCTCCGATACTCCGAAAAAAATCCTGATTTCACCCGGAACTATTCCGATGTCCAAATGTAGGCTTCCAATATATCAATCTTTATGTCTCGGCCATTTCGAGACTCCTCGTCATGTCCGTGATCAAATCCGGGACTCCGAACTACCTTCGGTACATCAAAACATATAAACTCATAAAACCCGTCGTCATAGAACTTTAAGCGTGCGGACCCTACGGGTTCGAGATATGTAGACATGACCGAGACACATCTCCGGTCAATAACCAATAGCGGAATCTGGATGGTCATATTGGTTCCTACATATTCTACTGTAACGCCCTCGATGCGGCTATATCTCCTACGTGTCGAAGCACGACTTAGAGGCATAACTGCATTGAAAGCAATGTCGCAAGTGAGGTAATCTTTGCAAACAACCCATGTACATAAATAAAGGGGAAAGGTACATAGTTGGCTTACACTCGCCACGTCACACAAATACATAAATAAGTCATTACATTCATCCAATACACTCAGGGTCCGACTATGGTACCAAAATAAAGATCAACCCCCAAATGCGACAAAGTCCCCGATCACCCCCAACTGGGCACCACTACTGATCATCTAGGAAAGACACGTAGTATCGAGGAGAGTCTTCATCGAACTCCCACTTGAGCTCGGTCATATCATCTGGAACGGTATCATCGATCCCTGCATCTGGTTTTGGAAGTAAAATGTGAGTCACGGGGACTCAGCAATCTCACACCCTCGCGATCAAGACTATTTAAGCTTATAGGTAAGGCAAAGGGATGATGTGGAGCTGCAGCAAGCGACTAGCAAATATGGTGGCTAACATACACAAATGAGAGCGAGAAGAGAAGGAGAAAGCACGGTCGAACAACTATGATCAAGAAGTGATCCTAGAACAACCTACGTCAAGCATTACTCCAACACCGTGTTCACTTCCCGGACTCCGCCGAGAAGAGACCATCACGGTTACACACGAGGTTGGTGTATTTAATTTAAGTTAAGTTTCAGGTTATCTACAACCGGACATTAAAAAATTCCCATCTGCCCATAACCGCGGGCACGGCTTTCGAAAGTTCAAATCCCTGTAGGGGAGTCCCAACTTAGCCCATCACATGCTCTCACGGTCAACGAAGGATATTCCTTCTCCCAAGACAATCCTATCAGACTCGACATCCCGGTTACAAGACATCCTCGACAATGGTAAAACAAGTCCAGCAACACCGCCCGAATGTGCCGACGAATCCCGATAGGAGCTGCACATATCTCGTTCTCAGGGCACACTCAGATGAGACCAGCTATGAGTAAAACCAACCCTCAAGTTTCCCCGAGGTGGCCCCGCAGGCAGCTCAGTCGGACCAACACTCAGAGGAGCACTGGCCCAGGGGGGTTTAAATAAAGATGACCCTTGGGCTCCGAAAACCCAAGGGAAAAAGAGGCTAGGTGGCAAATGGTAAAACCATGGTTGGGCACTGCTGGAGGAGTTTTATTCAAGGCGAACTGTCAAGGGGTTCCCATTATAACCCAACCGTGTAAGGAACGCAAAATTCGGGAACATAACACCGATATGACGGAAACTAGGGTGGCAAGAGTGGAACAAAACACCAGGCATAAGGCCAAGCCTTCCACCCTTTACCAAGTGTATAGGTGCATTAAGATAAATAAGATAATATTGTGATATCTGTCGTGGAATTGTCACGGCAGATGTCCTAGATCAAGGACTTAGTCGTAGGGCCATCGCACTAGGAAGCTTAAAGGGGTTAATCGGGACAAAGGACACGAGAGATGATTTTATACTAGTTCGTCCCCTTACGATGAAGGTACAAGCCTACGTCTAGTTGGGATTGGTATTGATGGGGTTTCGATCTCCAAGAGGCTCAACTCGTCGGCTTGGTGATCGACTTGATTGTTTCTTGCCCTAAACCGCCACCGAGTCGTCCCCTTATATACACGGGTTGACGCCTGGTGGCCTACAGAGTCCCGGCCGGCTCATAACCGTGTCCGGCTCGGTGACTTCTCTTACATGCCTTTCCTTACAAGTCTTTCCTTACATACGGCGGTTTACAGTGTCGGGCCCTAAGCCGGCTCCAGGCCTTTGGGCCTTCTATATGTTTCATAAACTATCATCTTGAATGTATATTGAGCTTCTTATGTAACCCGCCATTAGGGCTGACCTGGCCCCTCCTGGGCGGGTCATATTGGTAGTAATATCCCCAACATTAGGCCCCAGGTTGACTTTGAACTTTGTTCTCTGTCAATCTTCAATACTTAGGCAGAATCCATCCTTTGTCTGAAAACTTCCTTAACCCGCCGTGACGTCATCTTTTTGAAACACAAAAAACTTTCATGACGTCATCTCCCACCGGATCTTTCATTTTTAATGCCTTCCGGTAATTGAGGCGTCTATTTAGTTGGATAATTATTACTGGTTCTCCTTGATTTTCGCGCCCGCCTGTTCACATCTGCCCTAATAAATAGGCACGCGACCAGTCCTTCCCATTCTCCTTCCTTTCTCATCTTCTTCCTCTCACAACCTTCGTCACTGCTTCGAGCTCCGCCACCGCCGCAACTCTCATTGTCGTCGTCAATCTTGGCCGCTGCATTACCCTGAGTCCGACAAGAGAACGCGGCGACTCTTTGCGGCAGGCCTGCATCTTGTAAGTTTTCTTCTCTGTCACACACATAGATCTATTCTAGGTTTGTAAGTTCTTCAGTGTTCTTCACCTGTTCACCATGAATCATCTTGTAGATCTTCTCCGTAACTTCTTTCGATCCAAAGAAGAGATATAACTCGCGCGGTAGCTGTTTGGCGTTTATTATTGATATCAATAGATCCCCTTTGCCTGTATAGATGCCTCTTTACAGTTGATGAACTCATCTGTACCAGGTTCTTAGGTCTAGAATATTTTCCTTTTTGAAACAGCCTTTTGATCCAAAATGATAATGATAGCTTGGTGAAACTTGTTTATGCCAACACTTAGCCGAATCTGCTTCCCGAAAAAATCTGTAGTGATGGCGGCTTACCATTCCGGCTTTCTTTTCCTTATATGTCATTAGCCCTTAGTTAAGCCGCCGTTACTTGTTTTATAATTTCAACCTTTAACTGCTAATTGACCTGGCACTTTTTCCTTTCCAGTCCCTTGTTCAGCATGCTGTCAAAGACACCCACCATCTGCAATAGGGTTCCCTCAACCATAACTGAGGAGCGTCTGAAAGAGTTCTTCCTCATTGGATTTCTGCCTTCAAAAAACATCATGTCTTATCGGGCTCCTGACCCGGAAGAAGAACGACCTAATCCGAAAGACGGGGAAGTAATCGTCTTTACTGATCACATGAACCGTGGCTTCTCACCGCCTGGTTCAAAAAATTTCAGAGAAGTTCTTCACTTCTTCAAACTCCATCCTCAGGATATTGGACCCAATTCCATATCCAATATTTGTAACTTCCAAGTACTTTGTGAGGTATATCTTCAGCAAGAGCCAACTGTGGAACTATTTAGAGAGTACTTCTATCTGAACCGGCAAAACGAGTGCACCAATGGCCTCAGTTTAGAACTTGGAGGCATCTCGATTCAGCGCCGTCAGGTTGCAGTTTTTCCTCTCATAGTTTTACCAAGTCACCTAAAGGACTGGAACCAAACTTGGTTTTACTGTCAGGACGTCTCGCCCGCCAATGAGAAGCCACTGCCGGGTTACCGCCCCGATCGTCTTGACACAAAGTTCGCCCTCCCAGATAAACTTACTATTGCTGAACGCAAAAAAACAGATTCCATCTATCAGGAGGATCAATGGTTTGTTGGGGAATGGTTTAACCGGAGTCGATCTAACCCGCAGCTGGGTCTCATGGCGGATTATTCCATTAAGCCGTCGTTCCAAGTTGATGTATGAATATAGTGGAGACCCGGATGACTCTCTCCGTCATAACCCGGTTCAGCTAACCGAAGAAGATGTTGTCACGATGTCAACTAGTCTGGTGAATGCGAAGTACGAAGACTGCAGTGTTGTTGGGTTAAATCCTTTCTGTAAATTTAACCCGACACCAGAAGTAAGAGCATTATGATCTTCTTCCTTTATACTTTGTCCAGCCGTATTGTTTATCACTAATCCTTCCTTTTGTCTTTGTAGGCTAATTCTGACTTTTGGAAAGCAAAATACGATCACGAAGCTGCCAAGAAGGCGAAGCTTGCCGCCATGAACGCCAAGAAATCAACCCAGAGAACAAAGAAGAAAAATAAAACCACCGTTGAAGATTTAATGAAGCTTGATGACTCGTCTGACTCGGAGGTAGCCCTTGGTTCACTTGGCCAACTTTTTAACAATCTTATTGACACTGACCCTTACTAGGATGACACTGGGCTAGTCAAGTCGGGGAAGCAGAGGTAACTATCATTTCCTCCGACTTGGAGCCCTTACCAAGACACAAAGTCCGACGAGTGATCCATAAAGTAAGGTTTTCTAACCCCTTAGCTCACTTGGATCCCAACTTTCATTTGAAAAAACAGCAGCATGAAAGCCGTCGTGAAGTTGAGATTGAAGATGAGCCGGCTGTCGTCCCTGAACAGACCCCTCGGAAACGTCCGAACGAAGCGCTACGGACAGGACGAAATCTGGCAGCCAGTTGCTGGCTCTGAATAACCAGCCCAGCAAGAAGCTAAATTCTTTCATAACATAACATAATGGGGCGGGGTTGCGCACGAGCCGAGTGACGAAGGTGCACAAGAGTACTTCGCGCCACAACCATCTCTTTTTTATAGGTTCTACGGACCGATGCCTCCTGCTTCATCTGGTAAAAAAAGAGTCATAGATATGCCTGTAATTAGAAGGAAGAACCGCCGTAAAAATCTTCCTCGTGTATCGTCTGTAGCGGAACTATGAACGGGAGCTAGCAATCCGGACCGTATAGAAAAGGTTCCTAAGACACAGCATGGAAGAGTCAAAATATTCAGAAGCGAGGTCCAAGAATGAAGAAGGGGTAGAATTACTGTCCTCACCTTTGTTTTAATGAATCCTGCTCCTTGCATTTCCTTTAACTCCTTTCATTTACCTTTTCAGGAGGTGTCTCGTTCCTCAGGCGACTCATCACAAACACAATTTCCGGCTTTCAAGACTGCTCCTGGGTAATTAAAAATCCTTTTTCCTGCCAAGTTTGATCAATTGTAATCTTAATGCTGACTATCCTGCAATATTTTTCTTTAGCGGTCAGGCTAAGTCCAAGAAAGCGAAGGCAACGAAACCAGTGGAAGACCCGCCAGTACTGATATCTGAGCCGGCTAGGCCACCTTCTCCATTAACTGTCGCCCCAGAAGACCCGTCTGTTGTTCATGAAGCAAATCCTCCAGAGCCATCCCTTGTCAATACCACTATTAACCCTTCTGCAGCTAGTCCATCAAGCTCAACTGGCCCACCGTCTCCCCGTGTTCAAGACGTTCAAATTACTGGGAGCCGCTATGTTGATCCAGGGAACCCGACGGTATTGGCACGGTGCACAGCTAAGCAAGAAGCTTTGGAGAGGCGGAAGGTTCGTCTTGATGTTGCCAACTATGACCGTCTTAACGCCAGTGATATCTTATCCGGCTATCTAAGTCATGTACACTCCAGTCGTGATTCTGAGATTGAGATGGTCAAGCAGCTTCAATTGAAGTATGAGGTATGTAGTTTCCGGTTTACTAATATTCCTTCAGCCCCCAAGTCTTCAGATTATACAAAAAACGAAATGATCTGTAGACTTAGAATGCAAGCAAAAACTTTTATCGTTGAAGCTTTGCCTTGTACTGATAAAACGAAACTTCACCCATAGTCCCCAAGGATCGGTTCATTTTGATCAATAATGAATCGGTACTTTAGAATTTAAAACTGTCTTTAACACTCCGGCTTAACCTTGAAAAACTTTGCTGAACTGCGTACATTAGCCCCCAAGTGCCAAGCGTTGTTACTTTGTAAAGGACTTGGGCTTTTTAATATGCTGGTAGAGCCACAAAAATTTGATTTGGCATACATTAGCCCCCAAGTTCCAAGTGGTTTATTCATAAAGTACTTGGGACTTTGAATTTTGAATATGTATACTGGAATTTAAAACCAAATCTTGACTTATCTGAATGTTTCACAGAATGCATTATCTGAATTGAACTCCCAATTGACTGACGCAAAGACCCGGCTAGCAAGCCAGGAGTCAGAAATCAAAACTTCCACCTCCAAATTGCAAATGAGCCTTTCTGAAACGGAGACTTTGAAGACCAGCTTTGCTGCCAAAGGGAAAACTTGGGAAAATGAAAAAACACTCCTGACCCGCCGAGTTGAGACAGCCGAAATAGCTCTGAAAGAAATTTCAACAGGGCTGAACAATTTGAAGGGCTGGGTATCTCATATGGTTGCTGCGATTTTTGGTAAGCCGTCTGAATTGATCTTGAATGTAATTTTTGTCAAACCGGAATATGATCCATCAACTGACCCTGTTAAAAATATATATAGGTCCGCGGAGCAAAAATCTGAGCCAAGACCCGTTGATTAAACTGAAGGCAATATACACCTTGGTTCAACAATTGTACATTGGTACACAACGGGCTCTGGCCGCTATCTCTCCGGAAAATCAGGGATCCAGCCGTCTTAGCGATGTCCTGAAGAAACTATCCATCCTTCCTGCTAGATTCTAAGAGGTAAAACGCTCCTGCGCGCGAGCCGGTGCACTGACTGCCCTAAGCTGCTCCAAAGCTTGGGTGGCAGACCTAGACCCGGCGGATGTTGCAAGGGGCTATCCTACCGTGAAGGAGGACGGGTCTCCTTTTGATCAAGATGACTTTATAGCCTGCGTCCGTGAAGTCCGGCAACTAGCCTTGGAGATGATACCAACGTGGACAAATACCAGCCGTGTTTTGATAGTGCAAATAAGAAGATGGCCACTCCTTCGTACAAAGTTGCTGATCTGATCCCACCTGTGAGAGAAGATACCTTTGCCCCGGAAATTGACCCGGTCGGCCTGATTGACGACGAAGCTGAATTTGTCGCCATGAATGGCTTTGATTGGTCCAAATCCAACTTCCAGCAGACTCAAGATGGTGAACCGGTGAGGGAAGGACAATGATCATCTTCATGGGCTTATAAAGCCGTGTAATAGCTTAACTGTTTTAAAATACCGCGTTATTGCTTATGCCATCGTGCAAAAAACACTTCTATGTGAATCTGTGCCTCCGGATGCCGATGTTTAATGCTGTCTTAAGCATCATTTAATGCTTGTCTCTCGGTAGCTCATACCTTCGGATCCTTAGTCCACCGGCTTAGATAACCCGGGAGGCTGTGTTGTCCAATAATTGAGTCGGCAAAGAAAAACGAGGCCATCTCATTTGTAATATTGAGACAACAAAAACTCAAAAGCAAGTAATAGATAACAAACATAATTTTAACTCTGTATTTAAAAGATTGGGGGTTTCTGATTCGAATACGATCAGTAAACCGGACCAAAGGGGTTAAGCTAAGGATCGAATACGACCATATAGCCCCCAGTGGCTTTGGCGTTGCGCTGATCAAGAGGGTACCAACAGCTATGTTCTCTTTGGTTCGAATACGACCTATGTTTGAACAGGAAGCCCCCAAATAACCTTGAGAGGTTTTTAACGACCCTGATTTGAATACGATCCAAGTCGGCTCAAAAGGGGTTAAGCTATGATTAGGATACGATCAAGAAGCCCCCAAGTGAGTTTGGCCTTGAGCCGATCAAGAGGGTTACGACAACTATGTTCTCTTTGGTTTGAATACGACCTATGTTTGAACAGGAAGCCCCCAAGTGACCATGAGATTTACAGCTAGATTCGAATACGATCATAAGCCGGACTAGAAAAGGTTAAACTTGATTCAAATATAATCAAATCCTTAATAGTCATTTGTAAAAAAATAATAAAGATGCAGAATCTTTGAAAAGAAAAGAAACCGATGGTCTTACTTTATTGCTTATCATCGTATATACAATGTGAACGTATGTACATGATGAGAGCCGGTGGCTCAGGTATAGTACGGCCGAAGTTGAGCAATGTTCCATGGCCGGCAGGTCTCCTCTTCTGACTTACGCGAGTCTGCATGCTCTCGAACGTCAATGAGGTAGTAAGACTCGTTGTTTAAATTTTTACTGACCACAAAGGGTCCTTCCCAAGGCGAGGATAACTTGTGTGCATCTGAAAGATCTTGGATGAGCCGGAGCACCATGTCGCCTTCCTGAAAAGTCCTGGTCCTAACCCAGCGGCTGTGATAACGACGCAGATCCTGTTGATAGATTGATGACCGTGCTGCTGCTAAGTCTCTTTCTTCATCCAACAAGTCAAGCGCATCCTGTCTAGATGTTTTATTGCTAGCTTCAACATAAGCCGCCACACGGGGCGAGTCATGATGGATGTCACTGGGCAATACTGCTTCTGCCCCATAAACCATGAAAAAGGGTGTGTAACCCGTAGACCTGTTGGGTGTAGTATTCATGCTCCATAACACTGAAGGTAACTCCTCCACCCAACAACCCGACGTCCACTGTAAAGGAACCATAAGCCGGGGCTTGAGCCCTTTCAGATTTTCCTGATTGGCTCTCTCAGCTTGACCATTAGATTGAGGATGAGCTACAGAAGAAACATCAAGCCGGATGTGCTCTCGTTGACAAAACTCTTCCATAGCCCCTTGGGATAGATTAGTGCCATTGTCTGTGATAATACTGTGTGGAAAACTGAAACGGGAGATTATTTTCTTCATGAACTGAACCGCCGTGGCTGCATCACACTTACTCACAGGCTCCGCCTCAACCCATTTAGTGAACTTATCAACAGCCACCAGGAGATGTGTCTTCTTGTCCTTAGACCTTTTGAAAGGTCCCACCATGTCAAGCCCCCAAACTGCAAATGGCCAAGTGATTGGAATCATCCGGAGCTCTTGAGCCGGCACATGCGCTCGTCGTGCAAATTTCTGACATCCATCACATCTACTGACCAGATCTTCCGCATCAGCGTGAGCCGTCAACCAGCAAAAACCGTGACGAAATGCCTTGGCCACTAAAGATTTTGACCCGGTGTGATGACCACAATCACCTTCATGGATCTCACGAAGGATTTCCTGACCTTCTTCGGTGGGAACACACCGTTGAAACGCTCCGGAAACACTGTGATGAAATAACTCTCCATCCGAAATCGTCATGGACTTAGACCGCCAGGTTATCTGTCGAGCCAGGGTCTCATCTGCTGGCAACTCTCCGGGTCATGTAAGCCAAGAACGGCACTGTCCAGTCTGGGATGACATGAAGAGCCGCCACCAACTGTGCCTCCAGGTCAGGAACAGCTAAATCTTCTTCTGTGGGCAACTTGACAGAGGGGTTATGCAAAACATCTAAAAAGGTGTTGGGTGGTACCGGCTTACGTTGAGACCCCAGCCGGCTTAAAGCATCAGCTTCTTCGTTTTTTTGACGGTCAATGTGTTCCACATGATAACCTTTAAAATACCCTGCAACAGCATCGACCTCTCGGCAGTAAGCCGCCATGAGAGGGTCTATGAATCCCACTTGCCAGACACCTACTGAGCCACCAGATCGGAATCACCAAGACATCTGACCCGGCTCAAGCTCATCTCCTTTGCCACTCGAAGACCATGGAGCAATGCTTCATAATCTGTTGCGGTGTTAGTGCATGGAAACATTAATCGTAACACATAACAAAATTTATCACCTCGTGGGGAAGTTAATACAACTCCAGCCCCCGAGCCCTCCAATTGCCTGGACCCATCAAAATGAATAGTCCAATATGTGTTGTCTGGTTTTTCTTCTGGCATCTGCATCTCCGTCCAGTCATTGATGAAGTCAACCAGGGCTTGAGACTTAATCGCAGTGCGTGGAACATACTTCAGCCCATGAGACCCAAGCTCAATTGCCCACTTGGCAACTCGCCCTGTAGCTTCTCTGTTTTGAATAATGTCTTCCAAAGGAGCAGAGCTAACCACAGTGATTGGATGTCCCTGAAAGTAATGCTTGAGCTTCTGGCTTGCCATGAACACCCCATAAACAAGCTTCTGCCAATGTGGATATCGTTGCTTAGACTCAATTAATACTTCACTGACATAATAAACCGGCCGCTGAACCGGATGCTATTTACCAGCCTCCTTGCGCTCTACCACCATGGCCACACTAACAGCCCGTGAATTGGCAGCTACGTATAACAATAGCGGCTCTTTCTCAATTGGGGCAGCTAGGACCGGCGGCTCAGCCAGCTATGCCTTCAGATCCTCAAAAGCAGCGTTCGTAGCATCGCTCCAAACAAACACGTCTGTTTTCTTCATCAACTGATACAGATGCATAGCCTTTTCCCCTAACCGGCTTATGAACCGGCTCAAAGCAGCCACATGACCCGCCAGTCGTTGAACATCATTGACGCAGGTTGGCTTGGCCAAAGATGTAATTGCCTTGATCTTCTCCGGGTTAGCTTCAATACCTCGGTTAGACACCAGAAAGCCCAAGAGTTTGCCGGCTGGTACTCCAAAAACACACTTGGCCGGGTTAAGCATCATCTTGTAAACCCGAAGATTATCAAAAGTCTCTTTCAGGTCTGTGACCAATGTTTCCTCTACTCTGGACTTCACCACTATATCATCCACATAAGCATGAACATTGCGCCCAATTTGATCATGAAGACAATTCTGCACACACTGTTGGTAAGTCGCCTGAGCACTCTTGAGCCCAAAAGGCATAGACACATAGCAAAACGCCCCAAAAGGTGTTATAAACGGTGTTTTCTCCTGATCCTTAACTGCCATCTTAATCTGATGATACCCGGAGTAAGCATCTAAGAAACTCAACCGCGCGCAACCCGCCGTAGCATCAATGATCTGATCAATACGGGGAAGAGGAAACGGGTCAGGTGGACATGCCTTGTTTAAGTCTGTGTAATCCACACACATACGTCAGGTGCCATTCTTTTTGAGCACGAGCACCGGGTTAGCTAACCATTCTGGGTGAAAGACCTCCACAATGAACCCGGCCGCCAAGAGCCGGGCCACCTCTTCTCCAATAGCCTTGCGCCTTTCTTCATTGAACCGCTGAAGAAACTGTCTGGCAGGTTTGAACATTGGATCAATATTAAGAGTGTGCTCAGCGAGTTCCCTCGGGACACCCGGCATGTCTGAAGGTTTCCATGCAAAGATGTCCCGGTTCTCACTGATGAACTCGATGAGCGCGCTTTCCTATTTCGGATCCAAGTTAGCGTTGATGATGAACTACTTGGATGAATCGCCGGGCACAAATTCAACCATCTTAGTGTCATCAGCTGACTTGAACTTTAACTCCGGCCCATGCTCTGTTGTTGGTTTCTTTAATGACGTCATGTCCGCCGGGTCAACATGATCCTTGTAGAATTTCAACTCCTCCGTTGCACAAACAGATTCAGCGTAGGCAGCATCCCCCTCTTCACATTCCAAGGCGATCTTCCGGCTCCCATGGACTGTAATGGTGCCCTTGTGACCCAGCATCTTGAGCTGCAAATACACATAACACGGCCAAGCCATGAACTTGGCATAAGCCGGCCGCCCAAACAGAGCATGATATGGGCTTTTGATCTTAACCACTTCAAAAGTTAACTTTTCTGCCCTGGAGTCATACTCATCCCCAAAGGCCACCTCCAACTCGATCTTACCAACTGGGTATGCCGACTTACCGGGTACTACACCATGAAAAACAGTGTTGGATTATTTAAGATTTTTATCTGTCAATCCCATCCGGCGGAACGTCTCATAGTAAAGGATGTTGATGCTGCTGCCTCCATCCATGAGTACTTTAGTAAACTTGTACCCTCCGACCTGAGGTGCCACTACCAAAGCCAAGTGACCCTGATTATCAACCCGGGGTGGATGATCCTCTCTGCTCCACACAATAGGCTGCTACGACCAACGTAGATAACGTGGAATTGCCGGTTCAATGGAATTGACGGCCCTCTTGTGGAGTTTCTGGTCTCTCTTACATAGACTGGTAGTAAAGACATGATATTGTCCGCTACTCAACTGCTTCGGGTTGCTCTGCTAGCCGGATTGTTGCTGCTGTGGATTCCCTTGGCTGTGTTGCTGATTATAACCTCCCTGGTGACCAGGATGACCCTGACCATGAAAATCTCCTCCGCTTGAACCGGCGCCCGGGCCCTGAAAGCCGCCTCCACCTGAGCCGCCACCTGGGCCGTGACCCCCATCAAACGCGTTTGAGTTTTTAAACGCGTTCATGATCGTGCAATCCTTCCATAAGTGGGTGGCTGGCTTCTCCCGGGTGCCGTGTCTTGGACAAGGTTCATTCAACAACTGCTCAAGGGTGGCGCCTAACCCGCCCGATCAAGGGGGTTGTCTGCCCTTGCGCCGCTGAGTACCACCCTGCGCATTAGTATTAGCAACAAACTCATCAGCCTTACGCTTATACCTCCTTGATTTGCCGCGTAATGCTGGTGACCCTTGCCATTGCCGTTCTTCTTTCCCTTCGTTGCTTTTTCTTCATCAAATGCCGGGTCTTTGGTGGTATTAGAATCGGCATACTTGACAAGAGCCGCCATCAACATTCCCATGTCATTACAGTCACGTTTAAGCCGCCCCAACTTCTGCTTCAGAGGTTCAAAACGGCAATTTTTCTCCAACATTAAAACTGCTAAGCCGGCATCCATCTTATCAGATGAATGTATTATCTCCTTGACTCGGCGCACCCAATGGGTTGTAGATTCTCCATCCTCTTGCTTGCAATTGGTCAGATCCACAATCGACATTGGCTGCTTACACGTGTCTTTAAAGTTCTGGATGAACCGTGCCTTCAACTCTGCCCATGAACCAATGGAATTGGATGGTAATCCTTTCAGCCAGGTCTGAGCCGTTCCATCCAACATCATGGTAAAGTATTTGGCCATTGCAGCATCACTAACCTCCAATAGCTCCATAGCCATCTCATAACTCTCAATCCAAGCCCCCGGCTGTAAATCAGTCGTGTAATTAGGCACCTTACGAGGTCCCTTGAAATCCTTGGGCAACCACTCATTGCGTATGGCTGGGACCAAGCAAGGTACGCCTCCGGTTCTTGTAGCCACTCCTGCCTCAACCGAGGTTGCTGGACAAGCCGGGAAGGTTTGGTGAGCCGCCTGCTCTGCTGCTATCTGAGCCGCCTGTTCCGCCTCTTGACGAATCCTCTCCTGATCCGCCAAGTTAAGAGCCCCAGCCCGCACCGGCTCATACCTATATGGCCGCTTGTGACATTGAGCATTACTTGACATATCTGTAGATTCCATGTGCCTACTGTAACTCGGGCTCTGGCTTGGGTGAGGAGTTGAATGAATCCTGTCTCGACTGTAGGAGTATGCATCCTGCTGGGCCAAAGCTGTTTGAAGTAGTTCTCTTACCCTCTAGGTTTCAATTGCTGCTGGCGAGTCGCCTTCCATCGGGAGAGCTGCCAATCGAGCCGACGCCGCAATAAGGTTCTCCATGGGATTGGAGAAGTGACCCGGGGGTGTTGATATATAACGAGGAGGAGCTGTATTCATGCGCGGCGGTTCTATGGTGCGTGGCTGAACTGGTGCGCCGGGCGTCGTGACCCGGTTTGCCTCAGGCGGGTTGCTCCCTCCAGCTCCGGGTGTATGGAACAGATTCCTTGGATCCAGTGTTAGAGGCAGACGCGACAGAGTTTTCTGACGCCTCCTCCTCATGACTTCGTTTGCCGCATTAAGATCCACTGAGAGCCGGAAGGTTTCTGCTTGAAGCTGCTGAGCACGGGCATCCAAAGCTGCTCGTTCCGCTGCCATCCGGGTTTCCTCAGCGGCCAGATTTTCCTTAGCTTGCACCATCTCCTCCCGCACGCCTGCCACTTCCGCGTCATGCTGGGTTTTATCGCTGGCTCTACTTCAGCGGTTAACAGAGTCCTCAATTTATCCATGAGTTCCATGAGAACCTGAGCCGGGGGACGCGCGGGGTCTCCTGACCCGGCAACTGCCGACCCGGTGGCTGCTGTTGTCGCTGCGGTGGAGTTCTGCCCGGGCTGCGTCCCTGCCATGAAGACTCCGGCCCAATTCAGCGGCTCAAGGGGGTTCGGAATACTGCTGCCATCGGAACCGCCTCTGAGCATGCCGTCTTGCAGTTGGTACAACGAGTCCGTCTCACCTGTTGATGATGCAGTATCAGAGCAGATGGCCGTCTCCCTGCCTTCCATTGATACTTCGGAGTATTCACTGCCATGGATGCAGCCTACGAAGGCATGCTTCACGACAGATTGAACACGGGTGGACCCGGCGCGCTGAGCCGTTTCGATGAGGTCGGTGTGGACATCCAACTCAGGTCCTGACCCGCCGATCCGGCCGATGAAGACGTGAATTCCGTCGAAGGGGACCCGATACCCGTACTCGATTGAGCCGGCCTCAGGGCCCCAACCTTCATCGTCGATGTAGATCTTGCCGCGACGACTCTTGGTCATCCGGCCCACAGCGTATCCCTTGAGCCCTTCGAAGTTGCCCTTCAAGAACTCAAATCCACCATGCGCTGGCCCCACGGTGGGCGCCAACTATCGT
Organism: Triticum urartu; assembly: GCF_056163025.1. Classification (NCBI taxonomy): domain Eukaryota; kingdom Viridiplantae; phylum Streptophyta; class Magnoliopsida; order Poales; family Poaceae; genus Triticum; species Triticum urartu. The sequence goes on from NC_141874.1 coordinate 680,687,038, forward strand.
GGAATTGTCACGGCAGATGTCCTAGAGCAAGGACTTAGTCGTAGGGCCATCGCACTAATAAGCTTAAAGGGGTTAATCGGGACAAAGGACACGAGATAGGATTTTATACTAATTCGGCCCCTTACGATGAAGGTAAAAGCCTACGTCTAGTTGGGATTGGTATTGCTGGGGTTTCGATCTCCAAGAGGCTCAACTCGCCGGCTTGGTGATCGACTTGATTGTTTCTTGCCCTAAACCGCCACCGGGTCCCCTTATATACACGGGTTGACGCCTGGTGGCCTACAGAGTCCCGGCCGGCTCATAACCGTGTCCAGCTCGGTGACTTCTCTTACATGCCTTTCCTTACAAGTCTTTCCTTACATACGGCGGTTTACAGTGTCGGGCCCTAAGCCGGCTCCAGGCCTTTGGGCCTTCTATATGTTTCATAAACTATCATCTTGAATGTATATTGAGCTTCTTATGTACCCCGCCATTAGGGCTGACCCGGCCCCTCCTAGGCGGGTCATATTGGTAGTAATATCCCCAACAATATCCCAACAATAAACATGTTCCAACCAAGAACTCAACGTGCTCCTCGTTCACGAACTCGTCTCCCGGCTCTACCCAAACAAGAACAACAAGCAAAAGGGAACACAATCAACCACGTGCAATGCTCAAGCAACATGATGCAAACATGGTATGATATGCGGGATGCGATATGCGATGCATATGCATGATTTGCAAAGGAATGATTGAACCTGGACTCAACTTGGAAATCCAAGAGTACCACTGGAAAGGTGAGTTGATTTCGGTCGAAATCGATATAAAGATCACCGGAATCGGATGCACGGTTTGGAAATGGCAAGCAAAAAAATATGGCACCGGTCTGCGATAAACAACAAGTAGCCTTATAAATGCATCAAGATAGATATGCTACAGCACTCAAACATGACAACAAAACACATGGCAGGGATCCACTCATGAAGCTTGACAAAAGATGAACACTGAGCTACGGCTAATTCACTCATTAACAGGTTCAAACAAGCATGGCAAAAGTGCAAATGATAACAGGTTTCAGACTTGGTGTTAAGTCTGAAATTTATCATCAGGAAGCAATCTTTAGAGCACGAAAACAACAAGTTACAGGAACATATCATGGCAAATCAAGGCATGGCATGAAGCTACTCTAAGCATATAACAAAATTCCCTTAGTGACCTTGAGCCAAAAGGGACCAGAAAATACAATTGCAAGCATGTGAACATAGCAAAAATATAAACAGATTCAGACTTAGTGAAAAACTGGAGCATGCAAAACAGTTAACGAGTAGGCATGTTTACGAGCTTGATGCACTCACTACGAGGCATTGCATGACAAACTAAGCATACACCCATCAAGAAGACATGGCATAGAAGCTAGACATGGGAGGAACAACAACATAGAATGCACGGATCAATAGCAGCATCCTCGGCAAAATCGCTAAACATGTCAACAATCTGCCAGGAACATTTTATAGCAAACGTAGAGCTCGATTGACTCAAGTTAGGATGCTCATAAATGCAAACAAAGACATGGATGGATAGAGCACCACAATATTAACAAAACATCCTTACTGATCATCCTCAAAGGAGGCACGGATCACTAGAAAACATCATGAACATATGACATAAAAACAAAAAACAGGACAATGACTTAGTGAAATTCTAAGTCCCTGAAATCAGCATCATTGAGTAAGCTACTTTGCATCCTTGTGCTAGTCACCACAAAGATCACAAAAATACATGGCAAGCACCTCTGTAAAGATAACATGGCATTCTACAAAACACATGTAGAGCTCAGGATCATAGCATGCACACATTAATCATGGCAATAATGAAAAAAGGCCATTTGCTGAAACAGATCTGGAACTTTCCTCACATAGCCCTCTTCCAATAGTATTGCAGGCATCAAGATGAGCTCAAATGAAAATGATGCAATGAGATGAAATGATGTACTCGTCGAGACGAACATTTTGATATGCTACATGCACGAATCGGAGCTACGGATGTAGAGTTATGGCATGTCAAAGTTAGCAAAAATCTAGGGTTTCGGGGAGGAAAAAGTCAACCGTCAGTTTCAGATCCAGATCTGCACGCTTTTCGAGAATGGCCAGAGTTCCTGTAGCAGTTCGCTGGAGTAGGAGGTAGAGGCGGCCGGGGTGCGCCTGCGACGAGGAGGACCTGGGCGGCGGCGGGCTTGGACGGTGAGGGGCGGCGCCGGAGTCCGGCTGGAGCGCCGCGGCGGCGGGCGGCGAGGTCGCCCGTGGCAGCCGGCGACAGGGGCGGCGGGGCGGCGAGAGGAGGCGGCCGGTGCGGGCGGCGAGACGAGGAGAGGCGGCGGGGTGCGACGGGCTCACGGGGGCCCGGTTCAGGCCTCCCGGGCCGGCGGCGGGAGAGAGGGGGCGGCGACAGGTGGCGTGATGCCACTGGTGCGGGCCAGCGGCGCGGTGCACTCGGACACGTCCGGCGCCGGCGGACGTTGTCTGGCGCGCGGAGGACGAAGGGGGCTAGGGTTTCGGGGAAGGGATCCGAAAAATTCGGGGAAGGACCTATTTATAGGGGTAGGAGGAGTTAGGAAGCTCCAAATGAGGTGCGGTTTTCGGCCACACGATCGTGATCGAACGCTTTAGATGATGGAGGGGGTTTAGGTGCGTTTTGGGCCACTTCGGAGGGGTGTTGGGCTGCAACACACATGAGGCCTTTTCGGTCCCTCGGTTAACCGTTGGAGTATCAAACGAAGTCCAAATGGTACGAAACTTGACAGGCGGTCTACCGGTAGTGAACCAATGCCGCATGACAAGTCTCGGTCTAATCCGAAAACGTTTGACACCTGCACACGAAAAGAGGTAGAAAGGGACACCGGAGGACATAGGAGCGCCGGAATGCAAAACGGACAACGGGGAAAATGCTCGAATGCATGAGATGAACACGTATGAAAATGCAATGCACATGATGACATGATATGAGATGCATGACAAAGACAAAGCACACGAAGAAAAAAACCCAACAACGAGGAAATAGAATAACTTAGTGCCGGAAACGGCAAGAGTTGGAGTACAAATAAGGTAAATTACAACCTGGGTGTTACATCTACGAAGATCTTTATCGGTCAAACCGCACAACACTATACGTTGTTCTCTTTGTCATCGGTATGTTACTTGCCCGAGATTTGATCGTCGTATCCCAATACCTAGTTCAATCTTGTTACCGGCAAGTCTCTTTACTCGTTCCGTAATACATCATCACGTAACTAACTCATTAGTTATCATGCTTAAAGGCTGATAGTGATGTGTATTACCAAGAGGGCCCAGAGATACTTCTCCGACAATAGGAGAGACAAATCCTAATCTTGATCTATGCCAACTCAACAAGTACCATCGGAAACACCTGTAGAGCAGCTTTATAATCACCCAGTTATGTTGTGACATTTGATAGCACACAAAGTGTTCCTCCGGTAACCGGGAGTTGGATAACCTCATAGTCATAGGAACATGTATGAGTCATGAAGAAAGCAATATAAGTAAACTAAACGATCAAGTGCTAAGCTAACGGAATGGGTCAAGTCAATCACATCATTCTCCTAATGATGTGATCCCGTTAATCAAATGACAACTCATGTCTATGGTTAGGAAACTTAACCATCTTTGATTAATGAGCTAGTCAAGTAGAGGCATACTAGTGACACTCTATTTGTCTATGTATTCACACATGTATTATGTTTCCGGTTAATACAATTCTAGCATGAATAATAAACATTTATCATGAAATAAGGAAATAAATAATAACTTTATTATTGCCTCTAGGGCATATTTCCTTCAGTCTTATGTCTCTGATATGCAGAAAGATGATCTTTGGACCGTGCTGAAGGCAAATTTCACCCTACCGGCAGAGGAGGATCCGGAGAAGGTAGTTAAAGAGCAATTGATCAAGTCTCATGCTCTTAAGAAGATGGCAGAACTATTAAAGAGGTGTACGAATGAGCTAAAAACATCGTTTGTCGACAAAGACAAGACACCAGAATTCACCGGCCGGTATGAGAAGATCAGAGATCACTGGCCCGCATTTGTGGCCCACAAGACATCGGACAAGAGTAAGATGTCAGTGACAAACAAGAAAAATGCTGCAAAGAATAAGCATCACCATCGCACGGGGTCAGGTGGCTACCTCAAAGCCCGGCTGTTGTGGGCCATGGCTGAGAATGACCTGATTGATAAAGGGGTCGAACCAGAGACGAGGAACTGGCCAGACCGTGGCCGGACTTGGTTCTTCGGGGTTGGTGGATCCTTGGACCCTGTATCAGGGAAGTGCGTTTGGACGGACGAGCAACTAAGAATACCCGTCACGAGGCTTCAGGAGTATATCGAGGCAGCGCAGCAAGGGACGTTCGTTCCAGACAGACATAACGACGAGCTCACAATGGCCCTCGGGAATCCTGAGCACCCTGGACGGACACGAGGCACGCCAGACTATGTTTCATGGAAGGCTGGGTTTTTGGACGCAGACGGTTACAAATGCCAGGAGAGGAGGAAGAAAGTGGAGCAGATCCAAATTCAGGCGCTGCACGCGAGGGTACAAGCGATAGAACAACGAGAAGCAGATCACAACAAGCAAACCGCCGAAGCTTCCCCCGAAGCTACCCCACCATCTCAGCGGAGAAGCAGTGTGGCTTCCACCGAGTTGCGGCAGCTGGAGCCTGTCTTCACGGCTCCTGCTAGCTACCCCATGGACTTAATCACGGAGTCTCAAAATTGCCACCTTATGACGCAATGGAAGAATTTGAAAGTCTAGGCGGATGTTGGCTCTATTGCACCTCCTGAACCTGGCGCAACTTTTCACTGTCGGCCGATTCCAGAAGGATATGCTAGGGTGATGGTGGATGAAATAACGGGCGGAATTGAGGACCTCGAGTTTGACCACCCTACCCGTGAAGGGGAGACTCGGATAGGTTCTTCTCTAAAGACTCCATGTCTATGGCTGAAGGAGCTCATCAACCTTCTGAACTGGACGCCTCTGCCTCCTCCTCCGACGACGACGAGTCAGGGTACTCCGCCTCCTACTCCAACGAGTGATCAGGGCACTCAGCCTCCTTCTCCGGCACGTGACGGCACTCTGCCTCCTTCCCCACCTGCACCGGCGCGCCCGAGCAGCCAGCCTACTCCTTCTCCGCCTCGTCAGCAAGGGCGGAAGAGACCCGGCGCCGCTCCGGCTGCTCTGGCGCTTCATAGTCCTCCTCCTCATAAGCAAGGAAAGAAGACAGTCGCAGTCGCTCTGTCCGCTCCGGCGTCTAGCAGTACATCCAGAGGCGGGAGGCAATACAGATTCGGTCCTTTTCTGAAGACTCCAGAGAAGTTACCATACGAGAGGACCCCGGAGGAAAACGAGAAGATCGTGCGAGACGAAGTGAGGAACTTCTTTGAAGGGGTGAAAGCAAAGAAACATCCACCTCCGGAGGAGAAGATATATCCAGTGGAAGCGAAGCGCACTGTGGAAGCCCTGAAGAAACCACCAAAGTCCCCGCCGAAAGGCAACTATGAGCGCATTATTCAATGGTCATTTATCGGAGCGGAGCAGTCTGGAAGTACTGTGAGTGATCAAAGGTTAGCGGAACGACGAGCTGGGAAAAAAATTGCCCAGCTCGGCGAACAAGGGAACCAATCGTTCCCCCCGCTCAAGGTGTCTAACGATATCGTCGCTAACGATTCGAGGATGGTGCCTGGTTATAACAATCTTGAAGATTACCTGCCCGACGATGTACATTATGAATTCTTGGAGGTGGACGAACACAGATACAAGTACGGGAAGCCTCTCGTCAAAGATGAAAGGTCTCTAACAACGATGATGCGAAGATTCCATGATTGGTACATGAAAACCTGCAGAGAGTCTGGGGGGACGAATACTTTGACGTTGAGAGTTAAAGAGGAGCATGACCTCATTGGAACTGATCTGTTGAATGTTCCATTTGAGGAGTTCTTCCCGTTTTTCCATCAGAGGGCCCTCGATAAATTAACGGTCACTTGCTACTGTCTGTAAGTACTACTTCTGTCATTAAATCTCTATATATAGATCATCTCTTTCATTGCATGTATTTATAATTATTGTCACTATATTATGCAGATTGAAGATCGCCGAATTGAAGAAAAGACAAATCGGTGATATTGGGTTCATTAACCCAAATATCATAGATGCATATTCGGTTGAATTTCAGAAAAAAGATACCAAGGCCAACTTGCTACGATCGTTGGTATTAAATCGAAACAAAGCTATAATACTCTTTCCTTACAACTTCAAGTGAGTGTTACTTTCTTGTGCATATTCGGTTTCCCTTATTAGTCGAGGTTATAGTAATGTAATTGATGAGTTATGCATGCGTGCGCAGGTTCCACTATATTCTCCTAGAGATTAAGCTCGAGCAGGGATTAGTAACCGTCTTAGACTCGAGATGAAAAGATTCCAAGGAGTATGCGGACATGACTCAAATTCTCGAGAAGTAAGTTAAATTTATCATTATCGCACCATATCGGCAACTTTGTTCCGCGCATCTCCTAGTGATTCACCTCAAAAGCTCCGGAACTGCCGAAGATGCTGGAATTTAAACACCCGAAAGTAAGTACTACTAGCATGTTCTGCGCATCTCCTAGTGATTCAAGTGCTAGCTTCATCAATACCATTTAGCATGCTTTCTTATCAGTTTGATTGACCTCTATTTCTTGTAAAGTGGTTGTCGCAGGAAGCTGGGAATAATTATTGTGGATACTACGTTTGCGAGTCCATCCGCCACACAACCTGTGAGCGGGGCTATACTAAAAACAATATGAAGTGCGTAAGCAATAATATTCAGAATTTTACTTTATTACCATCTTTTGTGTTGAGTTTCATCCATTCATATATATGTATTGACCCCCTTCTTCAAACTAGATGTTTCGGATGCGGGATGAACTCCTAGCACCAGATCGTATGCGAGGAATTCAAGAGGAATTGGCGGCATTCTTTCTTGACCACGTGATCGATAAAGACGGAGAATACTATGTGGACCCTGTGTTCATATACAATTAGGGGATTATATTGTAAGAGATCTTATATTGTATATATGTAGTCAGTAGCGTCGGATAGATATATGAAAACTTATTGTTCGACCAATCTCTCGGAGAAGGAGAGGTCGATATCACTTCTCTCTGTATGCATATGTTCATGACGATATTCTGTTTCCTTCATTTTTGCTTACTAGCTAGCGTGTCGAGTGCTCTCTATACGTGTAGTACGTAGCGTCGACCAAGCACGGAGATAAGAGAGGACACTTTTCTCTATTAATTAATTAGCTACCTAACACAATATATGAAACACCTTGATTAACCATACAAAACCCCCAAATCCCCCCCCCCTTCAAAAAAAACAAAAACCCTAGCCCCTGAACAACTGACGCGTGGATGCCTATTGGTCCCGGTTGGTGCCACCAACCGGGACCAAAGGGCCTCCTGCCTGGGCTTGCCGCACTGGCCACGTGGAGGCCCATCTGTCCCGGTTCATGTAAGAACCGGGACTAAAGGCCTAGGGTTTTAGTAACGACCCTTTAGTCCCAGTTCGAAAACCGGGACAAATGGCCCTTTTTCTACTAGTGCAGAACAAGGCAACCAAACAACAAATATAAATTAATTGGCTCGGATTCAAATTCCGAGTTTACTCGCCATCAGACAACAAAACTTGAACTTTTTTTAGAAGGAATATGACCCCCGGCCTCTGCATCTGGGAGATACATGCATCCACTTTATTAATTATTCATAAAGACCTTACAAAGTAATACATCAGTATGTCTGAAGCCGCCATCTTGGCAACATCTGTTGCTACTCCTATCCATTAATGAAGGGTGCAGAAAGTGTGAGCAGAATACCCAGACCTCTCACCTAAGCCAAACATCTAAAGCCGGAAGCCCCAGCCAAGCCACATTCCAGGTCTGGGGCAGAAACCGGTCCGACGCGCTGTCATAGATCGTCGTCGCCGTGTTCCATCGATCCATCTCTGGAGCAGATACTGACGCATAGACCTTGCCAGGCCTGTTGTCGACGCCACCACGGCGCCAGACAACACCTCCTTCCTATGTGTGCCCATCATCACACATCCGTTGTTGAGGCCCTGTCGCGCCATGCCACCGAGACTCCACGTCGTTGATGCGCCACATGGAACACCGCTCCACTGCAGATGCCATCCACTGGTCCCTCGCGCCTATGCATACCTCCAAGAATGACGCCCCAAGAGGGATACGATACAAGAGCGCCGCTGTCATCCGATTGACCGATCTAGGGTTTCCCCTGGAGATGGCGGACAGGGGTCTAGAGCATGTCCACGGTGATGCCTTCAAGAAGGAGACGCCATAGAAAACGCTGCCATCGCCGGCCTTGGCAACAAGCCACGAGTAGGGTTTTAACCCGAATCCGCTTGAGGAACCTCCATCCAGCCTCGTGTGCACGGGACCGCCACCAATCACTGCCACCGCGCATGGAGCAGGCTGCACCGGCCAAATCAGATCTGGCCGAAGGCCAGACCACACATACAGCCGATCCATCCACCAGACCCTCTGTGCCGCCGCCAATCTGAGATCCGGCCAGCCAGAGAGCCGCCCGCCGCCGTCGCTCCACAGGACCCGGCCAACCGCGCCTCCACACTTTGGTGGCCCCACCCCTCCCCAAGCCGTGGGAGAGAAGGAGATACCCCTCGCCGTCGCCATCTGCCCTCGGGCTTAGCCCAGCGGCGTTACGCGGCGGCGGCGATGGGAGGAGAGGAGATAGTAGACTGCACGTTGTAATTGTTCAACCCATTTCTCGACTCATTTGGTATTGACCTCATTTTAATTCCTCGAGCCCCATATCTACATCCAAACATAAATTCTTTCTTTTCTCCGGGATCTAATTCTTCATGTGTTGTCTTCTATGGTCAATAATTTAGTTAAATCTCAAACGCCAAATGCATAACCCAAAGCCAAATTTACTTTGTATTTCTCATGTTTCTAACGAAGCGTATATGCAAAATATCTCATGTGAAAAGCTACTCACAAATATCTCATGCGTCTAACCCAAGAGTGCATGCAGAAATATCTCATGTTTAAAGCCATGCAAACTCGTGCTGTTGACATATCCAAAACCAAAATATCCTATGTTTTTAACAAAAGGAGTACGCAAAATATCCCATCTTAGAAGCAATAATGCAATTTGTTTTCCTATCTGCTGAGTTGTTGTTGTTCAGTACTAGTCATCACTCGGTGCTACGTACCTATCTTGTAGCAACGCTAGATATTCTGATGGAATCATGCATCAACTAATCGCTTTAGCGCACACTTTAGCCCCCAAGTTGCATGGCACGCTTAAAAGTGGCACACGCCAGCAACAACACACTGCACGCGATACATCATCCTAGTCGACGAAGACTACAAGATAGTATGTGGAGAGCGATGGGCAGGCCTCACAGATCACAGATGTGCTTTGTTTCTTTAGAGTAAAACTGAGCTTCTCATCGCAGTTTGCAGGCCCCTCGTGGTCTCAAGCCGAGTAGGAGGATTGTCGTCGAATCAGGCAGCCTCCACTGCGCCCATGTTTTGCCATAGACCAGCTCAGTCTAGTTTATATTAGTTGGAGAGATCCATGGAGCGAGCCAGCCGCGGAACCACAAAACCGGAGTTGTTTTACTAATCCCTCGAATAATCGGACGTGACATGTTACAAAGGTACTCCTACCGGAGAAGATCAACGGGATGGCCGGAAAAAAGGAAGAAGCGGGGAAATGAATAAATATCGGACGGTTGGTCGACACAGCTGAGAGCTGACTCATGATTCTGCTCGCTCGAGTAGTGTAGGTTAGTAGTGCGGGCATGGACCACCCCCACGGCTCCACCACCACGCGCCCCGGTTTTGATTTGGCCGTTCGATCAGCAACCTGATTAGCAAGCCAGCTTGCGGCTTTGCAACTTGGTCACTAGTGTATGTGCCTAGGCCGTCTTCTAGAGGAAGAAGGGTTTGTGCTAGTGGACGTATGTGCTATGTGGGTCCAAAAGAAAAAGTCTTTTGCAGCTGGGGGGGATTTTCTCAAGGAAATAGTATCTTGCGTGCCACTTGTGTTCACCGAACGTGTAATTTGGCACCTAGGATTATGTGTTATTGTGTGCCAATGGAAGCACAATTATTAAGGTTAACATGCAACGGTTAACGACGGGGTATAAAGACCAAAATACCCTTGTTCGATGGTGCTTAGTCAATGATACTACATGGGTAGGTTAAGCACATGTGGGGAACATCTCAAACTTTGATTGTTGTCGTAACCGCATGATGCGAGAAACGTTCGATGGGCGAAGCCCAAAACTCAGAACCATGTACTAGCATACATGACCGTTGTGCCGCTCGGAATAAGAACGTCCGTGTTTTTAGACATTTAAACACCAACATTTTTTACAATACTTACAGAAGGCATTTTAAAGTGTACTAAAATTATAAAACAGTGTACCTGATACCTATACAAACCAGTCTTGTAAAAACTAGTTTACAAAAGACATTTTCTTGAACATATAGAGAATCATTTTTATAGTTTATAATGTTGAAACTGTCTCATGACTAGCCAATCATACAAAAATAACAACGCCATCGTTTCTTTATCTTCCGGGAAACGCAAACTTTTTTCTAAGGGCTGGGAAACGCCCATTTTATTGTTTATCTCGCCCAACTACAAAGTCTGAAAGTTTAGCAAACAAACATCCAAGAAATGGGAAATGCACCAGGAGAACCTTGCTCCACATCTTGCGTCCTAAACTTAATTTCATCCGCCACAGAGGGCCAAAGTGAAAAGGTATCCCACCCTCCCTGATATAAGGGGGTCTCTGGCTTCTCTACTCTCCTCCCCCTCTCCGTTCAGCCATTCCTAGCTGAAAAGAAAGAGAAGCATTACCAGTTTGCACAAGAAACTAGTCCGTCGATCTCCATGGAAATCTACGGTGACCTCGAGGCCGGCTGCCTCAGCCATTCCGTCTCTCCCATCAAGCCGGCGTCCCCGCCGAGGAAGGCCGGGCCCGGCCGCCTCTTCTGCGACCCCTGCGACGACGCCGACCAGCTCCTCGGCCACCACCACTACCTGGACATCTGCTTCAGCTGCCGGAAGCTCCTCGCCGGGAACAAAGACATCTTCATGTACAGGTGAATACACGCTACCACTGTCCTACCGGCCCTGATCTCTCCTTTTTGTGACCTCTGCCCAAGAATTGTCTCTGATGGTGGCTTGGTTTCTTTGTGTTGCAGAGGTGACACGCCCTTCTGTAGCGAGGAGTGCAGGCAGGAGCAGATCGAGATCGACGAGGCGAGGGAGAAGCGGTCGAGTCAGACGGGGAGGGCGGAGGAGCAGCGGCAGAGACAGCAGCAGAAGCAGAGCACCCCGAGGATCCCGGTCTGGGCGTGGTAGCTGCTCTCCGGCGACCAAGCCGAACGTAGGATTTTCAGCAGCAGTTGATGAACAAAAGCTCGATGATGAGTTGGGCAGTCTAGATCCAGCTGAGGGAAGCTTGGATCGCCGGTTCGACGGGACGACCACCGCCAGCAGCAGGCGGCAAACCTGCTGCATCTTATGCTGTCTCTGAACCGCAGGGATGGGTTCTCATCCTTTTGATCTCCGAAGATGGAGACTAAGAGTTAAATTTTGCGTGTGAATTATCGCTGGTTTTTTGTTCTTGTGTCGCGTAAGGTGTACCATAGCCTGTCGATATGAAAAAAAGTGAGAGGCCTAACAAAAGCTCTCTCAGTTTTCTCATCCTGCTGTGTTCTTTCCGATTGTTCCATGCTTCCACGGATGCCTCCGCTCATAACAGTGGACGCAATATTAAGATTTAAAACTGAATTTTATCCGGTTTGGCCCACGAACACAATCGCCGTTCTGTACTGCAGGAATTTAAGGCCGTTCCTGTTTTTTGGAGAAAACAAAATGAAAAATACGGGAGGCCGTTGCCCGCTACTGTGTGCATAGAGCGGAGGCAGAGGACCAGCCAACGGCCCTGTTGGCTCTTGGTGGAGCAGGGCGCAGGTATACTCTGGAAAGTTCAGAGAGAAAACAAATGATGCCTTCCAATTCTTACTGAATAAATGATGGCCGTGAACGAACGAATTGTTATTAATTAGACGTTTGCTTCAGCAAGAAAAGCAAAGAAGCAGTGTGCTCAACATGAGCGATAAAGTTCCACACATACCTTACGCCGTGAGTGAATGAAGTAATAAAGAAAATAAAGATCTTCTCTTTCGGCCACACAGCCGGGGGTTTCATTCGCGAGGCCTGTTTCTTGGAAACTTACACGAGGCAACGGCTAGCAACAAGGACTGGCGCGTTTTACTTCACCATTTTTCTGTCCACGAAAGCTGCCTGGCCAGTGGATCTCCGGTGTACACCTTACGCCGTGCAAGGCCCACCTGTCAGCTGCCGTCGTAATAATACATAAGAAAACAAAGACTCGTACGTGTAACATGTACAAATACGGTTATACGGCAACAATGCCGCCGATGCTTCTAGAGCGACCTGCCTGGCCTCATACCCTGCGCAGATGGCCGTGAACATACGCTAAACTACACAAAGCATGCTTGCCCTAGTACCCGACCATTTTCTTGACTAAAAAACCGTGGCAACAACAAATCTATCTCGTCCAGCCCAGCAAGCCCGTAGATTTCACCTTGCCTGCATGTGCAGCGGGGAATCGTTTAGGCAATCTAGGCGTTAAATAAACAAGCTTATTCAAGGCTTCATTAGGGGGGAAGCTCTCGGATTCCCTCGCCACGTTACGGCCACCTACGAACGGCCGGACGGAGCCCATGCACGCACGAGACGTCGGGTCGTTTTGCCTTCGGCCGGGAGGAACCGGCTCGCCAAAGGCATCTCGGGTGCCGGTGGTTCGGGGGGCACCGGCCGGAGCCCCGCACGTGGCCGGATCGCGCCCATGCGCACGCCGTGGTGCTCTGCGCCAGCCAGCGCCGCCCCCCGACGACCTCCCGCCTGCCATGCCCCCTCCGCTCGCTACACGCAGCGAACGGACCGAAGCTCCGTCTAGTCGCCGCCATGTGACCCTAAAAAAAGTTCCATGGCCGTTCTAGCAGTTTGTTGGTTATTACGGTGGACGAGATTCTATCACGGCGTGTCACTGTGGCACCGGTTAATGTCTCGGCGTTGGTCGCCGTGAACGAGATGCTACGGCGTGTCACTGTGGCACCGGTTGATGTCCCGGCCTTGGACTGGCCTGGAGTGTTGTTTTCTCGGAGGAGGACGACGACGGCGAAGACGAGAGATTTGAATGGTAAACCGTAAACAAGGTGCTTGCTTACAATGGTTTTAATGGCGGGCCGCTTTCGACGACGACGGGCGCTCTTGTCGTGCTCTGACCTAAAAGGACGCCTGCGAAGGCGACAAGAGCTGGTGCTCCCATTTTTTTGCTCCCACGGGGGCGGGAGGGGAGGGATGTGCTCATTCCGCGCTGTCAAGACAATGACACCCGGTGACATATGTACACGGGTTGCATAATTTACCTGCAACTTGGCAGGAAAACAAAACAAATACTATGGGAGGTGCTGTCATTTCCTTGCTATCCTATTGCATCTGAATTGGTCCAACAAAGACCGTATTCAGTCTAGTGCAGTACAATGCGTCAATGGGTGCAGACTATTTCAGCACATGTCCGCTGGGTACAGCGGTAAACACATGGATGGATCATGTTCATCGAACCTAAGTTATGTAAGCATCTTATACAACCTAAACCGCAAATGGCTAAGGAGAAGTATTATCCGATTTCATTTCTCTGTGATTTACCATGCGCAAAGATCAATGCGCAAATGGCTTTAATTACATGCGGCCATGCAAGGGTCCTTTGGGAGGCCATGCATGAGTTCTGGCCGTTATTGGCGACGGACCAACTGATAGACAATGGCAAGGAGTGACTGTTACATGTTTTATCTGGATGTTTTGAGCAAGTTCGTGACATGATTATTTTGTTTATTTGGTGTATTTGGAGTCTTAGGTCAGATATAGCACATGGCAAGGTACGTAGCTCCTCCGTTGGAAATAAGTGTTGATTTCTTGGTCAGTTATGTAAAGTCCCTAGATCTTGCTCGGAGATATAGCACTGAAAAGATTCTCAAAGGTAAAATGACCCTGCTGGAGGTCCGGACTCCGGAACCTATGGGTAGCCAGCGTGTGCCATGGCCTCGTCCTCCAGTGGGCTACGCGGCGCTCTCGGTCAATGGCTCCTTTTCTGTTCATGATGGCTCCGCTGTGACTGGTATGGTGCTACGATGTCATGACGGTTCGGTCATCTTTGCTGCTTATAGGGTTTTATTCAGATGCAATGATGCTCTTGAAGCAGCGATCCATACGCTTATGCAAGGCATGAATTTAGCTCTCCAACACACAGAACTGCAAGTCATCGTCCAGTCAGATTCAATTGAGACTCTACCCATCTTATGAAATGAGAATCTCTCACGGTCACCTTATGGGCACTTGGTAGCTGAGGTCAAGGCCATGATGGAAGAGAGGGAGTTTATTCCCCAGAAGATTCGTAGGGATCAAAATAGAGTAGCAGATTGTCTGGCTAATTCCAGCCGTACATAATCGTGTACTGCCATTTGGCTTCAGAGACACCCTCTGTGTATCGAGAATCTCTTGTCAGTATATTGTAAGGGAACCGCTAAATCTCAGTCGACTGAGATTTAGTGAAGTCTCAGTCAACATATTGTCCATTGGATTGTTTGTCTGCTTGAAGATTAGTGCGCTGCTGATTTTTGCTTAAAACTGGCCCGTGTAGGGAGGTACAGAGAGATGGGCAGCTGTTTGTCTTTGCTTTTGCTTTTTCCTGTCGGGCTTGGGTTTGCTTGCGTGATGGGCTAGCGAGGGGTTGGAGCCTTTTTCGTTGTCAGTTGGCTCTTTTTCGTTTTTTGTTGCACTGCCATTTTTTGGTTGTTTTTCATTTTTCATTTACTCTTTTGTACAGTATATGTATATGTCTGATTTTATTTTTTATTTTTTTTCTTCCTGTATTTTTTGTCTCTTTTTTACCTATTTTTTTGGTTTTGATATTCTTTTTTATGTAATGTGAGTTGTGTGAATGTTTATATTGCAACCTGCAATTGCATGTGGCGCAACTCGGTGCTAAAAATGAGTCGACTGAGACTTCATGAAGTCTCAGTCGACAATCTGGCCGTTCGATGATTGTCGCTTCAAGATTCATGTAATATAATGTTTTGTATCAATTTGGCATGTTAAGATGCGACCAACCCACTTCTTTTTTATTTTTTTGCCGCGAAAGGCTACGCGCGTCTGGCCAGTGGCTGGATGGCCTTTTCCGTTGTTTTGCTTTTGCCTACAACAAGCAGGAAACTTGCTAGCGCAGCCCACTCTCGTATATACCTGCACTTTCTTTTTTGTTTTTATTTCCCTTTTCTATTTTAGTGTATATAATCATCAATTTATTTTTATTAAAATGGTTTATTTGTAATTTCTTTTTATATTTAGGCAATACGGAACATGTAAATTTTGTAGAACCGACTTTTTTTACATGCATGAAGGATTTTACGCTCACTTGTTGATGTCTTTTGTACATGGATTTTTGTTTATTTGTATGTCGCTTGTTATTTTTTTGTATATGGATTTTTTGTTTATTTGTATGTTGCTCGTTCTTTCCTGTAATTTTTTTGTTTCATTCATGTATTACTCAGGAATATATTTTTTGTAATGTTGATATGCCCTATTTTTCCTACATCAGGTTGACAGATAAACGGTTGCCTTTTCTTTTTTCTTTTGTCACAAAAACTCTTGTTCCCCTTACGTACAACTAGAATTATCAGAATCCATGCAACTACGAGGGTGCTAACACGTATGCAATTGCATGCATCCAAAACTACATGCAACTCAATGGATAAAAAGCCTCCGCAACTGTGACGAGACTTGTGTGGCGATGAGATCGAAACACGCACAATATGGGGAATTTTATTATTTAACTTTATTTTATTTTATAGTTTTTGTACTTTCTTTTTCCCATCTACATGGAAGTCGACATCCAATGGGATATTCAATTTTCTTTTGTTTTTCATGCAATTTGCCCCGTCGATGAGGTGTTTCTTTCTTTCTTTTTATTGCTCTTTTCAAACCTTCTCTTGCTACCTTTTTTATTTTTTATTTTTTATTAAATAACCGTTTCACTTTTGAAAATTGGAAATGTTGCCATCGAGTTGCACAATTGGCCCCGACTGCAACTACATGTCTTCAACATGATCGTAACTCAGTGGTGTTTTTGTTGGGGAGGGAGTAGCTAGCAGGGGTCGCCCTAAGTACAACTGCACATCTTCAACGCCACTGCAACTCTTTGGTGTTTTATCGGAATATGTGGTAGTTGCATGTCTATCACTAGGCACACAACTCCAAGTGCCCGCCAACTACAACTCTATGATTTTCCATCGGGAGGACAGTTGCATGCTTGGAACTACCATGCAATTGCAAGTGTCTTGTCCTGGCTGTAACTGCAAGTCTTCAATGCAATTACAACTCTGTATTGTTCTGTCGGCAAGAGACAATTGCATGTCTGATATTAGCCATGCAACTGCAAGTATCGCCCTGTAATGCAACTATGTGTTGTTTTGTCGGGGGGGGGGGGGGGGCGTGCCCCGGCTGCAACTACATGTATTCAAACACGAATGCAACTCTATGATGTTTTGTCGAGAGGACAATTGCATGTGTACCATGCAATTGCAAGTGTCTCGTCCCAACTGCAACTGCAAAGTCTTCAACGCAATTGCAACTCTGCATTGTTTTGTCGGGGAGGGAAAATTGCATGTCTGATACTAACCATGCAACTGTAAGTATTGCTTCGTAATACAACTATGTGTTGTTTTGTCTTTGTCTGTGTGTGTGTGGGGGGGGTGAGTGTGGAGTTGCATGTATGCAACTAGGCACACAACTCTGATTGTCGTGCCCCATCCGCAACTGCATGTCTTGTAACTCGGGCCGCAAGTGGACTTTTTTGTTCTGTCGGAGGGGGCGGGCCAGTTGGAAGCCCGACAACAGCCCCGCAACTGCAAGCGCCGCACCCGACCGCAACTGCATGTCCCCCAACATAGTTGCAACTGGACCTTTGTTTTGATGGAGGGGGCGGGCTAGTTGCATGTCCGACACTAGGCATGCAACTGCAAGTGTCGCACCCGACCGCAACTGCATGTCTTCTAACCCGACCGCAACTACACTTTTTTGTTCTGTCGGAGGGGGCACCGGTAGAAGGGGCGAACCAGTTGCAAGCCCGACAACATCCCTTGCAACTGCAAGCTCTGCACCCGACCAAATTTGCATGTCCCCCAACATGGTCACAGCTAGACCTTTGTTTTGTCGGTGAGGGGGGCGGGAGAGGGGGCGGGCTAGTTGCTTGTCCAACACTAGGAATGCAACTGCAAGTGTCGCACCCGACCGCAACTGCATGTCTTGTAGCCCGACTGGAATTAGACTTTTTTGTTCTGTCGGAGGGGCGCCGCTAGTGGGGGCGGGCCAGCTGCAAGCACGACAACAACCCCGCAACTGCAAGCGCCGCACCTGACCGCAACTGCATGTCCCCCAACATGGTTGCAATTGGACCTTTGTTTTGTCGGAGGGGGTGGCGGGAGAGGGGGCGGGCCAGTTGTATGTCCGACCCTAGGCATGTAATTGCAAGGGCCGCACCTGACCGCAACTGCATGTCCCCTAACATAGTTGCAACTGGACCTTTGGTTTGTCGGAGGGGGCGGCGGGAGAGGGGGCGGGCCAGTTGCATGTCTGACACTAGTTGCACGTCCTCCCATGCGCAACCACATATGTTCTAGTCTGCATGCAATTGCAAGTGACACCACTCGTGCAAAACTAGGGTGTGTGCGGGGCGGACGGTTGGTTGCTTGGGCAGACCGATATGATGGGTTTATTTTTAACTTTTTTGTTTTCTACTTTTTTTGTGTTTTTGTGTTTTGGATTTTGTGTTTTTTCCTTTTCTTATTAGTGATGTCTAGGATTTTTATTTTAAATAACGCCACTCGCCTTGCACACCCATGGGCCGAACAGTCACCTGTACTCTGGCCTTGCCCATCCATGTACAACTTAATATATTTTTATTTTTATAAGATAGTGCCACTAGTTATGCACGTGTCACCCGCATGTCAATCGTCCACGCGCAAATGCATGCTCGTCATTTCTATGCAACCCTTTTTCTCAAAATATTGTCACCTGATCGCTCACACGTTGATCACACGCAATTGCATGTCCGTCATCAGTGTGTAACTTATTATTTTATTTAAAATATATTTTATTTTCCCACAGATCACCTAAAAACTAGTGATATACACTAAGAAAGAAGTAGATGGTCCCAGACTAGGCATATGCAACATTTGCCTTGTTTCAAATTACATTTTTGTTGATCAGAGAGTGACCTTTAGTTTTCTACTATCCGCTTCCCCCTTTTTAGCAGTTTTTACGACATGCCTTCCCCCTTTTTAGCAGTTTTTACGACATGCACCAGGAAGCTCATTTTTAGTTCAACCAAAGATGTTCTCTAATGATCCTAAAAAAAGATGTTCTCTAATTTATTTTTCTATTTCTTGTGTCAAAATTATGTGCTCAAGTAATACAAACACACTATTTTTTATGCATTATGTTATGTTTCATGGAGACACACTCCACACCTGGCAGCGTTGACACAGACACTGATATATTTGTCAGGCCAAATACAAAAAAAAGTAAGCAATCAAGTAGGAGACTAGACAGCCCAGCACACTTCAGAAAAATAGGCACCGGAAAAGAAGACAGCCCAGCACGAGACAAGCTTTTGGGAGGACAAAACAAAAGAAAAGCAGACCACTTAAGAAAAGAGTTGTACACACAGCCCACATGCACGAAGCTGGAAAATCAATCGACCAGGGGCAAGCCTATACGTACAATGCTGACGTCAGTCGACTGAGACTTCGCGAAGTCTCAGTCGACTGAGTCCTAGCTAAACCCATATTGTAATCCTATAATATAGGAATCAAACTCTTCTTTGCTGCAAAAAAAAAAAAATCGATGCAGAGAGTGGTTCTTGGTTTCTAAATTCTAACTGAATGTACTAGGGACAGAGGCTAGTAGAATCGATCGTTCAGGACCATTTCCATCAGACCAAAAACAACGAAAATGTATAGCTCCGGTTTCTTGCTTCCGCTTCTATTCATGGCTCTGCTCTCCTCCGGTGTGAGTTTGCAGCCTCTCGTCGTTCGTTGGAGGCTAAAAATGGAGTTGGGCCGTGCCCTATTTGTGCACACCCCCCGGAAGACGGCAAGCCAGCCGAGCCTCCTTGACATTTAGTGCCATGTCAAGGCGGCATTGCTCCCAATTCTAAGGCTGTTCGCCGCCGCAGGCAGAATGATGAAGGGGGCCGGCGCCATGAGCACGATGAAGCCGCCGTCATCGCCCTTGCTCGACGGCCACGGCCACCACTTCCTCGAGGAGTGCTCCCTCTGCGGCAAGTCCCTCTCCGGCGACATCTTCATGTACAGGTCCGTCGTTCTACCCCAGCTGCATGCAAAGCGACCATCTTGTATGTGTGCGTGACTACGTGTGTGTGTACTGTGTTGTGCAGGGGTGACACGCCGTTCTGCAGCGAGGAGTGCAGGCATCAGCAGATCGAGGTGGACAGGGCGAGGCACCGGCGGAAGAAGCACGCGGCGGCGCACGCGGTGTCGGCGGCGCGGAAGGAGCAGCACCGGCACCACCACCACCACCACCACCATCACCATCACCGTCAGCACCAGCAGCCGGGGCCGGAGCCGCAGCCGCGGGCGGCCATGGTCGGCTCCGCCCCGTGGGCCGACGCCGGGTTCGCCGCGAGGAGCCCCGCGTTGCGCGTGTGACGCCCCGATCAGACCGCACCCGATCTCCCGCGACCTCAGTTTGGCACACGTACGTACAGTACAGGACGACGGACATATACGTACACGTACTCATACGTCTACGGCTACACGCGCCACCATACGGGTTTAGGGACCGGTTGCATATATTAGTGGTGTATGTACGTACACGGCTGATCTAGGGTCCCATTGTTCCACGGGCGGCTGGACATGGAGGTTTTTTCACAAATAGTGTGTCCCGATCGAGGTTAGAACTTTAGAGCCACGAGAGCGTGAGCCATTGTTGCATGCAATGCAATGCATGGGCTCCCTCTCCATTTCTCTCGCCCCAGATTAACTTGGCTGTTTGTTCTGCTATTGTGGAATGGGATTGATATTCCGTGCCAAACGCTCTAGATGTAAATCTTGTTGTTACTTTGATCAATACTACATGTTTGTTGTACAAAGTTCCCGAACCTTGGATGAAAGTGCAACGACACTGAGAAAGTGTGGCTGCACGATACTACTATAGGTAGGAAAAACTGAAGAGAAATCAGGTTAAGATTCAGAGTTCAGAGTGGTTATGCATCGAAGGTTCAGAACACTGTATCTATAGCAGCGCCGGGTCCGGCGCGGATTTGACAGTGTCATCGCACCCTCAAGGATGGCGACGTGAGACATATTTTAGTGCGCACACTTGCTAACCAAGGCGATCTCAAATCAACATGAAAGATTAGTTCAGTGATCAAGTATCACAACACTACTACGACTACGAATCAAAATTGGGCGGCCAATGGAGTCACACAGCGGTGCAATGACGGGCATAAACTATGCCGGTCTAGCTTCTTTTAAAAGTCACCCGAGATGCGTGGGATCGGATGCCCCCACTAATATTGTAACGAACGCAGTCGATCCCATAGATCTTGTGCAAGATTTCTTGCCTGGTTTCCCGGCATCTTCTTCGCCACGCCCGACAAGCAGAACGGGCAGTGCATATTCCCGCGAGCAATTCAGTCACCTTTTCCCAGCCAGCATCTACATGAACTACTACTCTACTGCCCGCAAAAAAAAAAAAAAAAAAAAAACTACTACTCTACTGCCGTAGGAAACGTAGGAATTCCACCGCAATTCCTAAAGCAAATCCTACGATAAAACTAGCTGCTCCTACAAAACTAGTACTAGACGAGATCACCGAGGGATAAAGAAATGCGACGGTGCGGATTACCGTGGCATCACGGGGTCCGTCCTCCGTCCACCTGCGCGGGCGGAGTGTGTCCCCCCAGCGTGAGCCGCGGGCTGGCCGGAATCCGGGGAACCACCTAGTGAGTGTCAACTTTTCGTTACTCTACTCTCCCCGGAGTGGACCTCGGCTGCTATGGATGCCACACTAGGTGGCTACTATAGCCAGGTCCGTGCCGTGCTGCCTATGATCGCAATTTCTTAACGCCTACTAGCTCTGCTCGGTGGTACCACCGGGGAGATCGATTAACTAGTGGTGCTGCGTACAAAGGTGACCGGGATGGCTGGCAGGATGCCACCAAAACCTACCCCCGTTAACTAATGCCCCGCCCATCGCCAATAATTTGTCCACTTTCGTTGGGAGACGCGATCTTGCATTTCTAAATGGTACGGTCTTCGCATCATTACGGTGGTTCTGATTTTTGTGCGGGGACGCATCATGGCGGTTTAGTTTACTAGTACTGCGTACGTACTGCGATTGTTAATGGGAGGTGACCATCCTGCTGGTCGTTGGGGAGGCATGCGGTCACAATGCGGACGGGGGTGGTTAAATTAACCGAGACGTCAGTGCATGGATCGCGTCAGAGCGATCGCTGTGGAGTCTGCTTACGTGGTGCAGTACCACCACACTTGTTTATTGTTCTCCGTAGTGGTCGGTAACCTAAACCATGGTGCGGATTGTCAAAAACAGCTACGTTCGTGATCGTGACCAGCAGCAGGTGGGGGCTGCACTGTTGTTTCTTGGAGAACCGAAAGCTAACCCGTGGCGACGAAAGCTCCGGGACCGGGAGGGCCTTGCCGTTTTATGGGCTGGCTGATATTACGGCATTAGGCCTGGCCCATTTTGGCAGCCGCTGGCCACTGCACCTTGTCCATTCAGTACTGAAACTCGTTTTGCATTTTGCAGTTGCCGTGTTATCGTGGCATGGAAACTTGTAGTGGAGTATGCAAAAAAATCCTACGAAATTCAGAATACGACAGGTGAACAGGAACAGAGGGAGTATATGCTTAAATAGGTCCAAACTCCAAGTTAATTATTGTTGATGCGAAATAAAGAGAGCTTCAACTATGATGAATCATACAGTTAAGAAGAGCTTACAAGGTAGCAGATTGTATGGCAGACTATAGCCGTACCGGCAATGAAGGAGATCGACATCCCGGCCGAGCAGTCGGCATATTGATTGACTCATGAATACTGTAATCCCACCCAGACTAGACTAAACATGTGTACGATGCTTAGGTAGTCCACAATTATGATCCACAAGGAGGTGCGATCACGCAACTCGAGTGCTTGGCAGTGCAATGGAGTCGTTGACACAAAAGCAGTTGTCTTATTGTCCGTCCACGAACTGTTCATCAGCTGCCCCCATTCGTTCCCTTGCCTGACCGACCAACCACCAGCCATTAGGCACCCGTTTTGGTTCAGTACAGCACAGTGCGAAATGGCACGTATTTGTCGAGCTTACACTGATTATATGAGTGTGCATTGCTTACGATCGGTGATCTCTGTCCTGAAGATGAGCCACATAAATTCATGGCGGCCAGTTGCTCCAAATAATCCCTAAACTAGGCATGGTAGCCGAAGATCGTCAAGCATTAGAGTTGAGGTGAACCTCCCAGATATTCATCTAAAGATAGAGAAATTCTTGTGACAGAACCACGCTAATTTCTATTGAAGTGTTTCTTGTTGCTTATCCAAGCGTTGCCCGTCAGGGTCTTCCTATCCACATGCTGGCATGTAGACTATACTTCTGGTATGGAGCACCGCGGCAAGAAATTAAATTGCTCGCGGTGGAGTTAGCTTACGTACTATCACACTTGTTTAAAGATCTCCGTAGTGCTTGATTGTCAAAACATTCATCGCTATTGATTAGCAGTTGGGTATTATATATATTCCTATTGAAGAACAGGAAAGGTGGCCTGTGATGAGGAAATGCTCTGGAAGGACCTAACGCGCTATGGGCTGACAATACAGTGGTTCATCTTTTCATGTCTTTCACAGCCCTTGCGCCAATCCAACCGAAAATGCTCTAGCCTCTTTTGGAGTTGGCCGCTTCCCTTGTTCAGGTCCTATTTTTTTTTAAAAAAACTTGCTTTGTTCAGTTTTTTCTTATTTTTTTGCGCAGCCCTGAAACCTTTTCCTTTTGTGCAGCAATAGTGCAAACCTCCTGAAGCATATATATTCAGAGTTGCTGTTCTTCGGGTATTTCGCAACAAATCTCAGTCATATGAGTTCCTGCCAAGCGAGAGGCAAAGCCAAAACCCGCGCACAGTTTGAAGAAATGTATTCAAGATGTAAATCAGGTGGTCTGTGGTGCCTTCTGCCCAAGTCCTTCTACAAGAATTGCGGCAAAGGGGACAGATATTCAGACATAGATCTATTTGCTGGTGGTTGAGAAACTCTTTTTTTCTTGAGGTAATAGCACCCCAGGTACCCTAACTTGCATAGAATATGATGATTCAGTTTCAAACTTGCAAAACTTGACTCCACCATACCTCAACTTGCACCTCATGCGATGATTTAGTCTCAGGCCAATCACAGCTCGCCAATTGGCAGCCAGGTGGCTGGACCGGTCAGCGCACGTACTTTTGCACAAAACCCCCTGCCGTTTTTTTTAATCAATCCGCACTCACCTCCACCTGAATTTGCCATGGCATTGATCAATCAAAACTATCTTTGCCGTGGTGGGCGGAGCAAATCATTCTTGCATGCATGCATTCACGCTGACCACTGACGGCTCGAGTGCGCGCGCCAACACAAGCTAGCTAGCTAGCTATAGCTGGAGTACTCCGGTATGATGACCGCGTAATTTTGATCGCCGATGAAATGCACGTACGTGCACGCCATGCATTGATGCTAAGTCTGGGAAGAAGGCTCGAGCTATATCTCGAGCGTACGCAACCAACTTCCGTGTAAACAACTTCATTACCGAATCGTTCGATCAAAAAATTACTCCCTTTGTTTTTATTAACTTCACGTATTAAAGCTTTGACTGAAGTCAAACTTTATCAAATTTGACCAAGTTGAAAGTAACATATTTATGTGATGCGAAAATATATCTAATGATTAATCCAATGATATATTTTTTTAGGTTCAATGATATATATATTTGAAGGTATATATGTTAATATATTTTTCCACAAACTTGTTGAAAGTATATAAAGTTTGAATTTAGACAAACCTAATATGCGGAGTAAATAAAAATGACGGGCGTAGGAAGAAAACACGGGAATATGATGCATGTCACGCAGCGTAATTTTCCTATCGCATCTTTAAAAAAATACATTGGAGTTAATAGAGAAAAAATATACTCCGCTAAAAACTTTTATAAGACATTTGAAGCATAGGAATCCCGTTCTCAGTTATATAATTTTTTGTCAGGTGTAGCTCATATTTTATTAGATAAATTTATGATTATTATTTTTGACTCAAATGCGATGGTGACGGTGGTGTGTGTGTGGGGGGGGGGGGGGGGGGCCTTCTAAACCAGAAGAGAAGAAGTAATAAACAAATCTAAGATTTTGGACTGTCATAAGTTCACTTAGGCTAGGTGAGTGTTTTCTATAACTATTAATCGTGTACGTGCGTGAACTGAGCCTATATCAAATGGTTAGGTTCTTTGTAATGGAAGTGATACATCAGTGTTCAAGTTCTAGACTTGGCACTGATAACCGCATTTTACTGGATTTATTTCAGACCTTTCGACAATGTGCGTTCAGTGGGAAGCGGCGTTCCCATCAACTACGAGCACGTCTCACGCGCAGGCGATCGATGTACGTAGTGGCCGAGATGTATCGTAGTGCCCAAAGACATGCCTAGTTACTTTACTACTCCAACTTTTCCCGTGCTTTCATCAGTAATGTTCCCATAGACATGCTCCCTAGGATCTTACTAAATCGAAAAAAGGCTTGGCTGTATCTCCAAATGAAATCTTCTCCCTCCCATGTGGTCCATCCCAACATTCAGTCAATCAGTGGTTATTGTACGGCTTTGCTCTCTCTCTCTCTCTCTGCAGCAGCCATCTTCATACGACCACTGCACATGCCTCCCACCTCAACGGAAAATTCAGAAACTTTCGGCCGCACCAAACATGTTGCAAGCATCATCTTTCTCAACTTATTAGAGTCATATCGTTCATGTGTAGTACACTAACTATTACTAGGTAGGAAACCACTTTTTTTCTTCTTCTTCCGTCTGAAACAAAGCATGATGTATGTGTGCGTGCAACCTGCAGGAGATTCTGGTGGAGCACCGGGGCGACACGGTGAGCAGCTTGGTGTACGAGGAGAACGCGCGCGTGGGCGACCCCATCTACGGCTGCGTCGGCGCCATCACGTCGCTGCAGCGGCAGGTGGAGTCGCTGCAGACCCAGCTCGCGCTGGCGCAGGCCGAGATGGTCAGGCTCAGGATGGCCAATGCCTACGGCGGCACGGCACGCCGCAACGGCGGCGGTGGAAGCAGCGCCAGCGGCTCGCCATCCTCCATGTCATCGCCGACCAAGGCCGCGCCGGATCATCACATGGCGGTCGACCAGTCCGGCGTGATGGAGCTGGAGCTGGAGTGCTCCAGGTTCTGGTCCTACTGAAGGCTGAACGACAAGCTCCAGGTTCTGATCACTGGTTCGTCCTCGACCACTCGAGCAGCCAGGACCTCGTATCTACTTGTGATTCAGAAGAGCAGAGAAATCACTGGTTGGAGCGTTCAAAAGGAAGCGGAGGCGCGCGGGGGGCACGGTTGCGACGGCCAGAACTGCGCGGGCTTCACCTTGCAGACGCTGGTGAGCACGCCCAGCGGCGTCACGTTGCCCACCACTGTCACCTTCTTGCTCGGGATGTCGATGTGGAGGACGAACCGTCCGACTAGGAGACCATGACGCCGGAGCTGAAGCTGGACGGCGGCGGCGAGCTTGCTGTCGGCGTGGAGATGGAGCTGGAACCGAGGGGGGCAGGTGAGCACAAGGGGAACAGAGGCGGACGCGAGGTGGATTCGTTGCGACAGAATTAATTCAGGTGGAGAGAGTACGGGTTGAATAGGGAAAAGGCAGGGGGTTTCTGCAAAAGTGCATGGGCTGACCGGTCCAGTCACCTGGCTGCCAATTGGCGAGCTGTGATTGGTCTGGGACTAAATCATCACATGAGGTGCAAGTTGGGGTATGATGGAGTCAAATTTTGCAAGCTTAGAACTGAATCATCACATTCTATGCAAGTTAGGGTATCTGAGGTGCTATTACCTCTTTTTTCTTGTACATCCATCATCCGTCGATGCAGGGAATCAACTACCATGTCTCTTCCCACTCCAGGACAATGACAAAGAGCGAGATGCTGGTTAAGCAATCGGCCTATATTAATTGACCCATCAACACGGAGCAGCCCACTCGCTTGATAATCACTCGGACAAGACTAAACATATTCCATTTGTGCCATGCTTAGGCTGTCCCCCAATAGCATCCATATGGGGGTGCGTCAGGTGACTCGAGTGCTTGGCAGGAGTGCATTGGACTGACGCTCACCGTGAAAGAAAAGCAGTTGATGTTACTGTCAGTCCATGACCATTTGATATAGTATCATCATCCCGCTATTCCCACATCGGACCAACAGGAGAGAGGTCTAGCCGGTAGCCACAGAGTGTTTGGAGAGTGCTCGTTGACACGAGAAGTCGAGAACAAAAGAGTGACAGAGACTATCAAACAGTAGGTTTTTCGACAAAGGGCAACCCAATACGTATCAAACGATAGGTATCAAAGAGCTTAAATAATTGACACTGCAAGCTCGTGTACTGGGTCTTGATATCCGTCATCCGTGGTGCACGTTCTTCTGTGCTGATGCATTTCGTTGTTACTCGTGAAATAACAGGCGTATGGCTGCTGCATTTCAGTTGTGAATTCAATCATCGGTGAAATTCACACGAAAAATTCAGATGGGGTTATTTTCAAAGTGGATTTCGAGAAAGCGTACGATAAAGTCAAATGGCCATTTTTTTCCAACAGGCCTTGCGTATGAAAGGTTTTGGTCGGGCCTGGAGACACCAGGTAGATTCTTTTACGCAAAAATGAAGTGTTGGAATTACAGTGAATGACGACATATGTAACTACTTTCAGACGCATAAGGACCTGAGACAAGGAGATCTGATGTCCCCTATTCTGTTCAACATAGTTGTCGACATGTTGACGATTCTAATAGGAAGGGCTAAGGATGCGGGTCAGGTAGGTGGCCTGGTTCCTCATCTAGTTGATGGAGGTGTGTATATCCTACAGTACGCTGATGATACTATCATCTTCATGGAGCATGACTTGGCAAAAGCAAGAAACATGAAGCTGGTGGTATGCTTATTCGAACAATTGATCGGGTTAAAGATTAACTTCCATAAAAGCGAATTGTTCTGTTTTGAAAGAGCTAAAGAGGAACAAGATGCTTACAAACAATTGTTCGGGTGCGAATTGAAGGCTTTATCTTTCACGTATTTGGGTATACCAATTCATCATCGTAAGCTGACAAACAGAGAATGGAAATGCATTGAGAATCGATTTGAGAAGAAACTGAGCTGCCGGAAGGGCAAGCTGATGTCATACGGAGGCCGGTTAATTCTCATTAATTCGGTTCTCACGAGTATGCCCATGTTTCTCTTGTCCTTTTTCGAGGTACCAGTTGAAGTTCGGAAAAGGTTGGACGTCTATCGTTCCCGCTTCTTCTGGCAGAGTGACGAATTTAAGCGAAAATACAGACTAGCTAAATGGGATATTATTTGTCGATAGAATTACCAAGGGGGTCTAGGTATTGAAAATCTTGAGGTGAAGAACAGATGCCTTCTTAGCAAGTGGCTGTATAAGTCATCTGTAGAGACGGAGGCCACATGGGCGCAGATTCTGCGTAATAAGTACCTTCATTTCAAAACTTTGTCCTAGGTGACAGTGAGGCCGACGGACTCGCCTTTTTGAAAAGGACCGATGAGAATTAAATCAGTTTTTTTTCAACAAGACAAAGTTTATTGTCGGAAACGGTACCACTACGAGATTCTGGGAGGATACATGGCTCGGGGAAACGCCCCTCGCGCTTCAATATCCTTCACTTTATAGTATTGTTCAGGCCTGGCTCCATCTTGTGTGTAGACTGATGGATGTTCAGCTTTCTCAACGGCCCGATCAGTTGTGCTGGAAACTAACTAGGAATGGAGAGTTTACGGTTAAATCCATGTATCTGGATGTTATCAATTCTAGCTCTATTCCTAGTTCGAAACATGTTTGAAAAGTCAAAGTACCTTTGAAAGTTAAAGTGTTTATGTGGTTTGTACATAAACAAATTATTTTAACTAGGGACAACTTGGCAAAGCGTAACTGGACAGGATCTACAAGATGTAGTTTTTGTGATCAGGATGAATCCATCAAACACTCCTTTCTTGATTGCCCGTTGGCAAAAATTTATGACGGACGGTTCACATAGCCTTTAATATTACTCCTCCGAATACTATCAACATGTTATTTGGGACGTGGCTTGACGGGATAGATTCCGAAACAGCAAGGCACATTTGTGTAGGAGTATGTGCTTTATTATGTGCAGTCTGGAACTGCAGAAATGATTTGGTCTTTAATAGAACAATAAATATTATTTTTGGCAGGTCATCTTCAGAGTCACTGCGTTGATCCGTATGTGGTCCATACTCAGTCCGACGGAGGCCAGGGAGCGTATGGTTATTGGATCTATCCGATGGGGGATGGTAGCACGGGCTATTTTCAACCGATTTGGATGACGGTCATGTAATAGGATAGGCAATTAGTTTTCCTATCTTTTTTATGCTAGCCGGTTATGGCTTTACTTTTATTTTTCTGCTCTTTGTGAGCATTTGTATTCTTTTGTTTAAGACATCACGATCTGAATTGAATTTATTTGCTTATTAATAATATGGTTGTATGTATCGTTCTGATGCAGAAAACGAAAAGATCCTTTTTTCAAAAAAAAACATCGGTGATACTTTATACGACATGCACTCTACCTAATTGCGGCCGTAGACACCAGTGGAGTGTCAGAATAGAATGCATTGATGTTTTCTTTTTTGCCAGACATCATATTATGTATATGTAAGAGCATGATTTTTTTATAACAAACTTTCAATCTATCTATTTTCAATTTTAATAGTGCAGCGAACATAAAAAATAATAAAAACTACATCCAAATTCGCTGACCACCTAGCGACGATTACAAGCACTGAAGGGAGATGAAAACGTGTCGTCGTTGTCGCTCCTCCCTCGTCAAAGTCGGACACAACTTGTTGTACCAGATAGTCATGAAGTCGTTGTGCTAAAACCTAATAGAATCAACGCATCAGAAAAACAACTGTCACCCGTAAAGAGAAATTTAGATTGAAAAGATATAATCTAAAGACTAAAGACACATGAACATATTTATTGGTGCCATGCTTAGACTGTTCCCCAATTACATCCATATAGAGGTGCGTCAGGTGACTCAAGTGCTTCGCAGGAGTGCATTGGAGTGACGCTCACCGTGACAGAAAAGCAGTTGATGTAGCTGTCCGTTCATGAGCATTTGGTATATCATCAACCCGTTCCCTAGTCGGATGAGTAGTACTCGAGCCAGTACTCTCTCCGGTCCTTTTTACTTTGCATATTAAATTTTTATCAAGTTAAACTTTACAAAATTTGATCAAATTTATATGAAAAAATATCAACATCTGCATTACAAAATATATATACTGTGGAACTACATTTCACAATGAGTCTAATGATATTGATTTGGCATTGTAAATGTTGATACTTTTTTCTATAAGTATGGTTAAAGTAAAAATATTTTGATTTCAGACAAAATTTATATACAAACAAAAAGGATCGGAGGGAGTACTCACTCTGTTTTGAGATGGTCGTTTCTGGCTCTGTGTGAATATGCTCTCAATGAAGTGTAAAATTAAATAAGGAGTAAATAAAATTTAAAATTTTGTTTTTGTGTAGATGTTTTGTTTTCTTAACACGCATAGACGTTCATACATGCACACATACACTCATTCATATCAATACATATACACATACCTTATCCCTATGAGCACCTTCGAGAGACTGAGCCGACACATCATCTTGAGATTGACGAAGTCATCATAAATGCCTTGTAGTCGACGGGAACGTCTCCTCCCACTGAACACATATCGCCGGAAGGCCTGAAATAAATCCAGAAAAATGCGAGCATCAGTGTCAAGTCTACGAATTGAACTTTGATGGGCTGGGAATACCATTGTCATGCTCGACAATTTTCACGCGAAATAGGACAGCAATGTTTCGCCGGTGAAAAATCAGAATTAAGTGTAAATATATTTGGAAGTAACCTTCGGCGTTCGATTTGTTTTTATTACACGTATCAAAATGCTTAAGATTTCCACCTAAAAACTTGCAGATAGCATTCGAGTGTGGCAATGAACCCTTTTAAACTTCTTTTGACATTTGCAAACAATTTTTGGTATTTCCGTTTCGTTTTTACTTACTTCGCGTATTAGCTTTGCCTCGGGTCAAACACTTAAAACTTTGACCAAGTTTGTACAAAAACAATTTAACTTCTACAATATCAAACCATTATCATTAGAATCATCATTTAATATATTCTTATGGTTTTTGATAAATTTGATCAAATTTGGATAGTTTGATTTAGATCAAAACTAATATGCAGAGTGAGTAAAAACAGAAGGAGTAGGCCGATAGTGTTTAGAGAGTGCTCGTTGATAATACGAGAAGTCCAGAACACAGTAATAGTATTGATAACAGTGTCAGAGATTACTATCAAACAACAGGGTTTTTTTTAAAAGGAGGATGACCCCCGGCCTCTGCATCTGGGCGATGCATATGGCCACTTTATTAATTATTCTCACAAGACCTCACATAGTTATATAACAGCAAGAGTAAAGTCACCGTCTAAGCAACAACTGTCGGTACACCTATCCAATTGATGAAGGGGCGCTGATAGCCTGGGCCTAATACCAAACAGACATCGCAGCCAAACCTAAACATCTAAGACCTGAGGTTCCAACCAGGACGCTTGCCTGGTATGGGGAACCTACTAGTCCGGCGCACTCCTCAACCAGGACGCCTGTCGGGTATGAGGCCGTCGCAGCCACCTGCCACGAGTCCATCTTCAGAGTTGTACTGTTGCATCTACCGTGCGAGGTCTCTCTACCATCGACGCCACCACGACGCCAGACGGCGTCGTCCTCCTACGCGAGTCTATCCTCCCACATCGAACTCTGAATCTGCACTGTGCCACGCTATCAAGATCCGTCATCATCAATGTATGGATGAAGCACTGCTCCACCAAAGAAACCGTCCGCTGGTCCCGCGAACCAAGGCACAACACCAAGTAGAAGGCCGAAGTCGCACCGCCACCACGCCACCAGTAGCCCCGCCACCAAGAGCTGTTCCCAGCCGCCGCCTTCAAGAAAGAACATGACACCAGGGTGCCGTCGACGCCCAGAACAGGGGAACAAAAGCTTTCGCCATAGCTCGAGGAGAAGGCGGAAGGGAGAGGATCCACCCCAAAGCCTCCAGGAAGGGGATCGGTGCCAAAGGCGTCGACTTTGGGGAGGCCGCTGTGCCAGCCAGGGGTTTCCCTCGAAACCTCACCCGCACGCCAGATCCGCCAGGCCGGCAATAGGGGACGCCGAAAGCAGCCGCCAAGGACCGAGGCTAGCACGGATCGGCACAGATCGGAGCAGGGGCGAATCTTCTACATGGAACCATGACGGATTGCGAGGAGCCGCCACTGCGCCCGCGTTCGCAGCCCCCATGCCGCCCGCGTGGCCGTGGGAGGCTGCCCACCAGAGCCCGCCGGCGCAGCCCGTCAACTGCACCACGTCCACCAGCTAGGGCTGCCACCCGGGGAGCCAAGGCCCTCCAACGGAAAGGAGGCGCCAGATCCCACCGCCACCATCATTGGGGCCGAGCACCCGCGCCTCAGAGGCCTTCAGACGGCGGCGGAGGGAGGGGAGGAGAGAAGGAGACGCGGCGGCGGCGCTAGGGTTGGCCTCCGAGTCGCCTCACAGGAGGCGACGCGGGGAGGGATCAAAAGGAGATCCAAAATCACTATCAAACAACAGGTATCGAATTTAAATTAACACTGCAAGTGCGTGTATTAATCGGTGCTCGTAGATGCTTCACTATTATTTGTCGATGCAAAGTCGTTTAAATGGCAGCGTATGGGTGCTGGTTCTCCAATCAGAATCTGTGTTAAATTCTCCGCTTCTTTTGGCCAACTTTGTTAACCTCGTGAGTTCGATCATCACAGGTGTACGCCACACATTCTACCTAATTCTGTCACTAGACACCATAGTGGATGGACTGCCCAAATGAGCAGGATGGCATGTGCTTGGTGTTTCGTTTTGTTTTTATGCAACACCGTAGTGGATGGACTGCCCTCCGTCTGATGAAGTGTGTACGTTTGGTTTTAATATTTCTTTATACTCTCTTATCACACAGTAATCAAGACCGATAACATTCTACACAGTCTCCTTACTTTCTACATGCTTTAGCTTATTGAGGGTTGGATAATTAAATAGGTGAGAGATGATGGCTTGCATCTTTTTAATGCATTTTTACTTCACTTTAAAATTTGTCCTAAATTTTTATATGTACATTTTTCACCGAACGGAGGGCTGGGAAGTCCTCAATGATGTCGCTAAATACATGGTTCACGGAAAACCATGACCTCATGGTTTGGATACTATAGAACTAGCAAACAAGCAACAGATCGCTGAACTCGCAAACAAGTACTTTACATCACTAAATTTGTTGTACAAGAAGCAAGATCACAAGGAGATACCATATATGCAAGCAAGGGACCATATATTTGCATCCATTTACCCGTGAGGAAACAAGCAAGCAACTGTTAGTGGAAACAAGCCACCATCTTGTTGGAGAACGTAGTAATTTTAAAAAAATTTCTACGCACACGCAAGATCATGGTGATGCATAGCAACGAGAGGGGAGAATGTAGTCTACGTACCCTTGTAGATCGACAACGGAAGCGTTAGCACAACGTGGTTGATGTAGTCGTACGTCTTCACGGTCCGACCGATCCAAGCACCGTTACTCCGGCACCTCCGAGTTCTTGGCACACGTTCAGCTCGATGACGATTCCCGGGCTCCGATCCAGCAAAGCTTCGGGGATGAGTTCCATCAGCACGACGGCGTGGTGACGATCTTGATGTTCAACCGTCGCAGGGCTTCGCCTAAGCACTGCTACAATATGACCGAGGTGTAATATCGTGAAGGGAGGCACCGCACACGGCTAAGGAACGATCACGAAGATCAACTTGTGTGTTCTAGGGTGCCCCCTTGCCCCCGTATATAAAGGAGCCAAGGGGAGGGGGCGGCCGGCCAAGGAGGGGCGCGCCAAGGGGGAGTCCTACTCCCACCGGGAGTAGGACTCCCTTCTTTCCTAGTTGGAGAAGGAGAAGGGGGGAAAGATGAGGAAGAGGGAAAGGAAAAGGGGGGGGCGCCGCCCCCTTCCCTTATCCTATTCGGACTAGGAAGGGGAGGGGCGCGCGGCCACCTCTTGCCTCCTTTCCTCTTCTCCCTCAAGGCCCATGTAGGCCCAATAACCCCCCGGGGGGTTCCGGTAACCTCCCGGTACTCCGGTAAAATCCCGATTTCACCCGGAATGATTCCGATATCCAAATATAGACTTCCAATATATCGATCTTTATGTCTCGACCATTTCGAGACTCCTCGTCATGTCCATGATCACATCCGGGACTCCGAACAAACTTCGGTACATCAAAATGCATAAACTCATAATGAAACTGTCATCGTAACGTTAAGCGTGCGGACCCTATGGTTCGAGAACAATGTAGACATGATCGAGACACGTCTCCGGTCAATAACCAATAGCGGGACCTGGATGCCCATATTGGCTCCTACATATTCTACGAAGATCTTTATCGGTCAGAGCGCATAACAACATACGTTGTTCCCTTTGTCATCGGTATGTTACTTGCCCGA
Organism: Triticum urartu; assembly: GCF_056163025.1. Taxonomy (NCBI): domain Eukaryota; kingdom Viridiplantae; phylum Streptophyta; class Magnoliopsida; order Poales; family Poaceae; genus Triticum; species Triticum urartu. The sequence continues at coordinate 680,721,139 of NC_141874.1, forward strand.
GATTCGATCGTCGGTATCTCAATACCTAGTTCAATCTCGTTACCGGCAAGTCTCTTTACTCGTTTCGTAATACATCATCTCACAACTAACTCATTAGTTGCAATGCTTGCAAGGCTTATGTGATGTGCATTACCGAGAGGGCCCAGAGATACCTCTCCGACAATCGGAGTGACAAATCCTAATCTCGAAATACGCCAACCCAACATGTACCTTTGGAGACACCTGTAGAGCACCTTTATAATCATCCAGTTACGTTGTGACGTTTGGTAGCACACAAAGTGTTCCTCCGGCAAACGGGAGTTGCATAATCTCATAGTCATAGGAACATGTATAAGTCATGAAGAAAGCAATAGCAACATACTAAACGATCGGGTGCTAAGCTAATGGAATGGGTCATGTCAATCAAATCATTCACGTAATGATGTGATCCCGTTAATCAAATAACAACTCTTTGTCCATGGTTAGGAAACATAACCATCTTTGATTAACGAGCTAGTCTAGTAGAGGCATACTAGTGACACTCTGTTTGTCTATGTATTCACACATGTATTATGTTTCCGGTTAATACAATTCTAGCATGAATAATAAACATTTATCATGATATAAGGAAATAAATAATAACTTTATTATTGCCTCTAGGGCATATTTCCTTCAGTCTCCCACTTGCACTAGAGTCAACAATCTAGTTTACACAGTAATGATTCTAACACCCATGGAGCCTTGGTGCTGATCATGTTTTGCTCGTGGAAGAGGCTTAGTCAATGGGTCTGCTACATTCAGATCCGTATGTATCTTGCAAATCTCTATGTCTCCCACCTGGACTAGATCCCGGATGGAATTGAAGCGTCTCTTGATGTGCTTGGTTCTCTTGTGAAATCTGGATTCCTTTGCCAAGGCAATTGCACCAGTATTGTCACAAAAGATTTTCATTGGACCCGATGCACTAGGTATGACACCTAGATTGGATATGAACTCCTTCATCCAGACTCCTTCATTTGCTGCTTCCGAAGCAGCTATGTACTCCGCTTCACATGTAGATCCCGCCACAACGCTTTGTTTAGAACTGCACCAACTGACAGCTCCACCGTTTAATGTAAACACGTATCCGGTTTGCGATTTAGAATTGTCCGGATCAGTGTCAAAGCTTGCATCAACGTAACCTTTTACGATGAGCTCTTTGTCACCTCCATATATGAGAAACATATCCTTAGTCCTTTTCAGGTATTTCAGGATGTTCTTGACCGCTGTCCAGTGATCCACTCCTGGATCACTTTGGTACCTTCCTGCTAGACTTATAGCAAGGCACACATCAGGTCTGGTACACAGCATTGCATACATGATAGAGCCTATGGCTGAAGCGTAGGGAACATCTTTCATTTTCTCTCTATCTTCTGCAGTGGTCGGGCATTGATTCTTACTCAACTTCACACCTTGTAACACAGGCAAGAACCCTTTCTTTGCTTGATCCATTTTGAACTTCTTCAAAACTTTGTCAAGGTATGTGCTTTGTGAAAGTCCAATTAAGCGTCTTGATCTATCTCTATAGATCTTAATGCCTAATATGTAAGTAGCTTCACCGAGGTCTTTCATTGAAAAACTCTTACTCAAGTATCCCTTTATGCTATCCAGAAATTCTATATCATTTCCAATTAGTAATATGTCATCCACAAATAATATCAGAAATGCTACAGAGCTCCCACTCACTTTCTTGTAAATACAGGCTTCTCCAAAAGTCTGTATAAAACCAAATGCTTTGATCACACTATCAAAGCGTTTATTCCAACTCCGAGAGGCTTGCACCAGTCCATAAATGGATCGCTGGAGCTTGCACACTTTGTGAGCTCCCTTTGGATCGACAAAACCTTCTGGTTGCATCATATACAACTCTTCTTCCAGAAATCCATTCAGGAATGCAGTTTTGACATCCATTTGCCAAATTTCATAATTATAAAATGCGGCAATTGCTAACATGATTCGGACAGACTTAAGCATCGCTACGGGTGAGAAGGTCTCATCGTAGTCAATCCCTTGAACTTGCCGAAAACCTTTTGCGACAAGTCAAGCTTTGTAGACAGTAATATTACCGTTAGCGTCAGTCTTCTTCTTGAAGATCCATTTATTCTCAATTGCTTGCCGATCATCGGGCAAGTCAACCAAAGTCCATACTTTGTTCTCATACATGGATCCCATCTCAAATTTCATGGCTTCAAGCCATTTTGCGGAATCTGGGCTCACCATCGCTTCTTCATAGTTCGTAGGTTCATCATGATCTAGTAGCATGACTTCCAGAATAGGATTACCGTACCACTCTGGCGCGGATCTCACTCTGGTTGATCTACAAGGTTCAGTAGTATCTTGTTCTGAAGTTTCATGATCATCATCATTAGCTTCCTCACTAACTGGTGTAGGTGTCACAGAAACAGGTTTTTGTGATGTACTACTTTCCAATAAGGGAGTAGGTACAGTTACCTCATCAAGTTCTACTTTCCTCCCACTCACTTCTTTCGAGAGAAACTCCTTCTCCAGAAAGTTTCCGAATTTAGCAACAAAAGTCTTGCCTTCGGATCTGTGATAGAAGGTGTATCCAATAGTTTCCTTTGGATATCCTATGAAGACACATTTCTCCGATTTGGGTTCGAGCTTATCAGGTTGAACCTTTTTCGCATAAGCATCGCAGCCCCAAACTTTCAGAAACGACAACTTTGGTTTCTTGCCAAACCACAGTTCATAAGGCGTCGTCTCAACGGATTTTGATGGTGCCCTATTTAACGTGAATGCGGCCGTCTCTAGAGCGTATCCCCAAAACGATAGCGGTAAATAAGTAAGAGACATCATAGATCGCACCATATCTAGTAAAGTACGATTACGACGTTCGGACACACCATTACGCTGTGGTGTTCCGGGTGGCGTGAGTTGCGAAACTATTCCACAATTTTTCAAATGTACACCAAACTCGTAACTCAAATATTCTCCTCCACGATCAGATCGTAGGAATTTTATTTTCTTTTTACGATGATTTTCAACTTCACTCTAAAATTCTTTGAACTTTTTAAATATTTCAGACTTGTGTTTCATTAAGTAGATATACCCATATCTGCTTAAGTCATCTGTGAAGGTGAGAGAATAACGATATCCGCCACGAGCCTCAACGTTCATCGGACCACATACATCTGTATGTATGATTTCCAACAAATTTGTTGGTCTCTCCATAGTACCGGAGAACGGTGTTTTTGTCATCTTACCCATAAGGCACGGTTCGCAAGTACCAAGTGATTCGTAATCAAGTGGTTCCAAAAGCCCATCAGTATGGAGTTTCTTCATGCGCTTTATACCGATATGACCCAAACGGCAGTGCCACAAATAAGTTGCAATATCATTATCAACTCTGCATCTTTTGGCTTCAACACTATGAATATGTGTGTCACTACTATCGAGATTCAATAAAAATAGACCACTCTTTAATGGTGCATGAACATAAAAGATATTACTCATATAAATAGAACAACCATTATTCTCAGATTTAAATGAATAACCGTGTCGCATCAAACAAGATCCAGATATAATGTTCATGCTTAACGCTGGCACCAAATAACAATTATTTAGGTCTAATATTAATCCCGAAGGTAGATGTAGAGGTAGCATGCCGACTGCGATCACATCGACTTTGGAACCGTTTCCCACGCGCATCATCACCTCGTCCTTAGCCAATCTTTGCTTAATCCGTAGTCCCTGTTTCGAGTTGCAAATATTAGCAACAGAACCAGTATCAAATACCCATGTGCTACTGCGAGCATTAGTAAGGTACACATCAATAACATGTATATCACATATACCTTTGTTCACCTTGCCATCCTTCTTATCCGCCAAATACTTGGGGCAGTTCCGCTTCCAGTGACCAGTCTGCTTGCAGTAGAAGCACTCAGTTTCAGGCTTAGGTCCAGGTTTGGGTTTCTTCTCTTGAGTAGCAACTTGCTTGCTATTTTTTTTTGAAGTTCCCCTTCTTCTTCCCTTTTCCCTTTTTCTTGAAACTAGTGGTCTTGTTGACCATCAACACTTGATGCCCCTTCTTGATTTCTACCTCCGCAGCTTTCAGCATTGCGAAGAGCTCGGGAATAGTCTTATTCATCCCTTGCATATTATAGTTCATCACGAAGCTCTTGTAGCTTGGTGGCAGTGATTCGAGAATTCTGTCAATGACGCAATCATCTGGAAGATTAACTCCCAATTGAATCAAGTGATTATTATACCCAGACATTTTGAGTATATGCTCACTGACAGAACTGTTCTCCTCCATCTTGCAGCTATAGAACTTATTGGAGACTTCATATCTCTCAATCCGGGCATTTGCTTGAAATATTAACTTCAACTCCTGGAACATCTCATATGCTCCATGACGTTCAAAAACGTCGTTGAAGTCCCGATTCTAAGCCGTAAAGCATGGCACACTGAACTATCGATTAGTCATCAACTTTGCTCTGCCAGACGTTCATAACATCTGGTGTTGCTCCAGCAGCAGGCCTGGCACCCAGCAGTGCTTCCAGGACGTAATTCTTCTATGCAGCAATGAGGATAATCCTCAAGTTACGGACCCAGTCCGTGTAATTGCTACCATCATCTTTCAACTTTGCTTTCTCAAGGAACGCATTAAAATTCAATGGAACAACAGCACGAGCCATCTATCTACAATCAAGCATAAACAAGTAAGATACTATCAGGTACTAAGTTTCATGATAAATTTAGGTTCAATTAATTTACTTAAAGAACTCCCACTTAGATAGACATCCCTCTAATCCTCTAAGTGATTACGTGATCCAAATCAACTAAACCATGTCCGATCATCACGTGAGATGGAGTAGTTTCATTGGTGAACATTACTATGTCGATCATATCTACTATATGATTCACGCTCGACCTTTCGGTCTCCGTGTTCCGAGGCCATATCTGTATATGCTTGGCTCGTCAAGTATAACCTGAGTATTCCGCGTGTGCAACTGTTTTGCACCCGTTGTATTTGAACGTAGAGCCTATCACACCCGATCATCACGTGGTGTCTCAGCACGAAGAACTTTCGCAACGGTGCATACTCAGGGAGAACACTTCTTGATAATTAGTGAGAGATCATCTTATAATGCTACCGTCAAACAAAGCAAGATAAGATGCATAAAAGATAAACATCACATGCAATCAATATAAGTGATATGATATGGCCATCATCATCTTGTGCTTGTGATCTCCATCTTCGACGCACCGTCGTGATCACCATCGTCACTGGCGCGACACCTTGATCTCCATCGTAGCATCGTTGTCGTCTCGCCAATCTTATGCTTCCACGACTATCACTACCGCTTAGTGATAAAGTAAAGCATTACAGTGCGATTGCATTGCATATAATAAAGCGACAACCATATGGCTCCTGCCAGTTGCCGACAACTCGGTTACAAAACATGATCATCTCATACAATAAAATTTAGCATCATGTCTTGACCATATCACATCACAACATGCCCTGCAAAAACAAGTTAGACGTCCTCTACTTTGTTGTTGCAAGTTTTACGTGGCTGCTACGGGCTTAAGCAAGAACCAATCTTACCTACGCATCAAAACCACAACAATAGTTTGTCAAGTTGGTGCTGTTTTAACCTTCGCAAGGACCGGGCGTAGCCACACTCGGTTCAACTAAAGTTGGAGAAACTGTCACCCGCAAGCCACCTATGTGCAAAGCACGTCGGGAGAACCGGTCTCGCGTAAGCGTACGCGTAATGTCGGTCCGGGCCGCTTCGTCCAACAATACCGCCGAACCAAAGTATGACATGCTGGTAAGCAGTATGACTTATATCGCCCACAACTCACTTGTGTTCTACTCGTGCATATAACATCAACATATAAAACCTAGGCTCGGATGCCACTGTTGGGGAACATAGTAATTTCAAAAAAATTCCTATGCACACGCAAGATCATGATGATGCATAGCAACGAGAGGGGAGAGTGTAGTCTACGTACCCTTGTAGATCGACAACGGAAGCGTTAGCACAACGTGGTTGATGTAGTTGTACGTCTTCACGGTCTGACCGATCCAAGCACCGTTACTCCGGCTCCTCCGAGTTCTTGGCACACGTTCAGCTCGATGACGATCCCCGGGCTCCGATCCAGCAAAGCTTCGGGGATGAGTTCCGTCAGCACGACGGCATGGTGACGATCTTGATGTTCAACCGTCGCAGGGCTTCGCCTAAGCACTGCTACAATATGACCGAAGTGTAATATCGTGGAGGGGGGCACCGCACACGGCTAAGGAACGATCACGAAGATCAACTTGTGTGTTCTAGGGTGCCCCCTTGCCCCCATATATAAAGGAGCCAAGGGGAGGGGGCGGCCGGCCAAGGAGTGGCGCGCCAAGGGGGAGTCCTACTCCCACCGGGAGTAGGACTCCCTTCTTTCCTAGTTGGAGAAGGAGAAGGGGGGAAAGAGGAGGAAGAGGGAAAGGAAAAGGGGGGGCGCCGCCCCCTTCCCTTATCCTATTCGGACTAGGAAGGGGAGGGGCGCGCGGCCACCTCTTGCCTCCTTTCCTCTTCTCCCTTAAGGCCCATGTAGGCCCAATAACCCCCCGGGGGGTTCCGGTAACCTCCCGGTACTCCGGTAAAATCCCGATTTCACCCGGAACGATTCCGATATCCAAATATAGACTTCCAATATATCGATCTTTATGTCTCGACCATTTCGAGACTCCTCGTCATGTCCATGATCACATCCGGGACTCCGAACAAACTTCGGTACATCAAAATGCATAAACTCATAATGAAACTGTCATCGTAACGTTAAGCGTGCGGACCCTATGGTTCGAGAACAATGTAGACATGATCGAGACACGTCTCCGGTCAATAACCAATAGCGGGACCTGGATGCCCATATTGGCTCCTACATATTCTACGAAGATCTTTATCGGTCAGACCGCATAACAACATACGTTGTTCCCTTTGTCATCGGTATGTTACTTGCCCGAGATTCGATCGTCGGTATCTCAATACCTAGTTCAATCTCGTTACTGGCAAGTCTCTTTACTCGTTTCGTAATACATCATCTCACAACTAACTCATTAGTTGCAATGCTTGCAAGGCTTATGTGATGTGCATTACCGAGAGGGCCCAGAGATACCTCTCCGACAATCGGAGTGACAAATCCTAATCTCAAAATACGCCAACCCAACATGTACCTTTGGAGACACCTGTAGAGCACCTTTATAATCATCCAGTTACGTCGTGACGTTTGGTAGCACACAAAGTGTTCCTCCGGCAAACGGGAGTTGCATAATCTCATAGTCATAGGAACATGTATAAGTCATGAAGAAAGCAATAGCAACATACTAAACGATCGGGTGCTAAGCTAATGGAATGGGTCATGTCAATCAAATCATTCACGTAATGATGTGATCCCGTTAATCAAATAACAACTCTTTGTCCATGGTTAGGAAACATAACCATCTTTGATTAACGAGCTAGTCTAGTAGAGGCATACTAGTGACACTCTGTTTGTCTATGTATTCACACATGTATTATGTTTCCGGTTAATACAATTCTAGCATGAATAATAAACATTTATCATGATATAAGGAAATAAATAATAACTTTATTATTGCCTCTAGGGCATATTTCCTTCACATCTTCATATGAAGATTACACACGTTCATCATTTTGCTTTGCTGCATTGCGAAATGGCACCAAGTCTCTGGCGTTGATTAGTAACCATAACACTATATCTTGGAACACTATCTCCCCACATAATTTTATAGCGAACCGTAGGCTCATGTTTTTTTGACTATATACTACAAGGCAGCAGCCTCACAGTGCTTTATTGCATAGAACTATTAGGTTACATAGTTACAAAGATACAAAATACAAGAACACAAGGGAGAGAATATACTTACAAGGGTCTAAGAGAGAGAGGCTATCGAGGAGACTAAGTTATCTCTATATTTACATTTGATTCTATGAGCTAAAAGGGAAATATCATGTATGAAATTCCTCCTCCAAGAGATGAAGGAAGGTCTCTCATTTCTAAAGATCTTCCCATTCCTTTGTGTCCAGATATTCCATGTGGCAGTAAAAACCACCTCTGTGAAGAAAGGATGACCAAAATCCCTCCTAGCAGCAAGTGCCATCTCATATGTGCTCTGGTTAGGTTGGACAATCCAAGAAATCCCAAGGTAACTCCAAACCCTTTGGCTGAAGTTGCAAGCAAAGAAGAGGTGTGCACGGTCTTCATGTGAAGCGAAGTGGCAAAGGACACACGTGTCATCCTGGATAATCCAGTGTCTGCGTTGCATCATATCCCTAGTATTCAAACGGTCCATCAAAAGAAGCCATCCAAAGACTTTAAACTTAAGCGTAGCAGCACACTTCCAAATCCATTTGAAAATGGGATCAACCACCAGGTGAGAGAAGCAAGACACATAGTATATCTTTGATTAAACTCCCCAGATTTAGATGGCCACTTCCAAATGTCCTTACTCTCCTCGATCAAGTTGACCGCAGACAACAAATGTTGAAGTTGAGTTAGTTCAGTATAAGCCTCTTGTGACAGTGGCAGATGGAATTGTTCCGAGATTTCCGGTTGCTCCATAAATTCTCTGACTGTGATTGTGACATCAATGACAAAAGAATGAAGCCTAGGGAAACACTCACACAAAAGCACCACATTATTACCCAGCTGCCAACGATCAAGCCAAAAGACCACCGTGTTGCCAGCATGCACTTCTGGGACAGCTAGCTTGCAGAATTTGTTGTACAAGCTCAGGACATCCCGCCACCAAAAAGAGCCACAACTCTGAGTGACCTGCGGTGGTGAAGCAGCATAATAGGTGTCCCAAATTAGTGTGACCCAAGGCACGTCCAATCTATTGAAAAACTTAGAGAGATGCTTGAGCAACAATGCTTCATTTTGACGTCCCAAGTTAAGCACACCCAAACCACCACACTTCTTGGGTCGGCAAACTAAATCCCATGCAGCCAAAGACTGACGAGGATTATCTGTGTTGCCTCTCCACAGGCATTGTCGCATGATTCTCTCAATCTGCTGCAAGCTGCCCTTGGGAAGAGATAGCGTACACAAGAAATAAATTGGCATGGAGCATAGCACCGACTGTAGAAGTTGCAGATGACTTCCTTGATTCAGCAGACACGAAGAAGCGGATAGGCGGCGTTCAATACGATCAACGAGAGGCAGTAGATCGTAGATTGTGGGCCTCGAAGTACCCATGGGTAGCCCTAGATATGTGAAAGGCATAGAGCCCACGTCACAACCTAGCAGATTGGCGACCCGAGTTCCCTCCTCATCACTCATATTGATTGGTATAAGAGATGATTTACTGAAGTTGACACGTAAACCAGTTGAGGTGGCAAAGGTGTTAAGCATGTGCTTGAAGGCGATCAGCTGGTCATCAATCGCAGGCAAAACAATGAGGGTGTCATCCGCATATTGAACGATCGGGTAGTCATTGGAGTTGGTTGGTATTGGAAGAGACATAATGTTTCTCGAGCACATCTCATTGACCACCGACTGAAGCAGGTCCACAGCAATCACAAATAACAACGGGGACAATGGGTCTCCTTGACGCATTCCAGATCTGCAGACAAAATGATTACGTGGCACCCCATTTAAGAGTATAGAAGAAGAACCCGTGGACAAAATGCTATCAATCCAGCCAGTCCAACGAGCGTCAAAACCCTTGCATTGTAAGATTCTGCTGATGGCTTCATACTCAATTGTATCGAATGCCTTCGTGAAATCGAGCTTAAGAAGGATGATGGGACATTTAGATGCTTTACCTTAGGCTCATGTTGACATAGTTTCCATTTTACAGCGAACCGTGGGCTTATGTTGACATAGTTTTCAGTAAGAACATGTTTTTTTAATAAAGGGCGCTTTATTATCAAAAATGTAGCATCAAGCTATACAGAGCATTATGAGTAATTTCCGGTTTTCCCATAACTAGGATGCACACAGCCAATCCCAAAAAGTTTGACTAGTAGAAAAAAACTAAATCAACAAAACGGCAATAGTAGAGTCCGATACACTGACACTATACCTATGTCGAAAGTGATGGTGGATCAATCCAGAGGTTATGTCGTCACCCATGTTGAGAAAAACCTCTGTAGCCACCTGCTCCAACTGCGTACAACCCGCCTTGAACAACGGTTGGTACTCCAATCGTTGTAGCATGGACCACGAACAAAGCAAGTGCGTACACTGAAAAATAACCTGTAGAGGAGAAGTAGTTTTGTCATTAAAAACAGAAACATTCCTACATAGCCAAAGCGACCACGTTATGGCATATGCTTCCATCCTTATTAGCGTTTTGAACCTATTTGGAATACCGTCCAAACAATGATCAAAAATATTAGCTGCACTTGGGGGCGGATACAAAATTTGACATCATATTTTTAAAACCCCTCCCGTATATTAATTAACTTAAAATATTCATACAATCATCAGTTACAATTTTAGCCACGCAGGGCGGAACACTATTAAGAAGCACACCATCGGACCTATTATCAAAGCTGAACTTCGCAATCTCGTGCGCCACCCTGTTAGCCCTTCTGTTAATCTTGAATATCTTGCAATTTATCATCAACTTGGATAAGCTCAATGCTTCTATCTTTAGATTAACTAGAGAAGACATGTTTAGAAGATCATTTCCAAGAAAAGAAGCCACAAAAGAACAATCAGTTTTTAAAATGATGGGCTTGTGGAGAGTAATACCAATGTATAGCCCCGCAAGGGTCGCTCTCAGTTCCGCTTCATCCGTGCTATTGCACACCCCAATATAATCTCGGGACGAAATGATAACTTCTCAGTATGGTTCCTGGGCTCCTGGCCACCATGCCCACACTCGCAGCACTTAAGGCCTCCACATAACTTGCGTCAACATTAATCTTAATGACCTTCGTCGCGGGAGCCTACCAAGTCACAAAATTCTCTTGCACATCATTAGTAAAAATTTGATGTCATTTGGTTGATTGACCATATAGAACATGCAAACTGGCATTGAAAAAGACGTGTTTGGTTTTCTCATCATGAGTACAAAAACAACACTTCTTACTCCCATGCGAGTTGCGTCGGGTGTGGTTGTCTTTGGTGAGCACAACCCTCCTACGAAGAGACCACATGAAGATTTTAACTTTTAGTGAAATCATCGACTTCTAAATTTTCTTATTATTATTCATCGGTATCTCAGAATGCGTGAGCGCCAATTACATAGAGTCTACTGTGAAAGACACCGATGTAATAAGGTTCCAATGAAACACATCCCAGCCTATGTCACGTTAATTGAATCCAGCCGAGACAAGAGATTATGCCATGACATAAGCCGAGGCCCAATCAAGTCCTGCTTGAACGAAATATTCGGCAGAGATGAACTCGGCACCTGCACATTAGTAGTATTCTTACCGCGAGCAATGTTGTACAGGGCTGGATATTGATCTCGAAGACTGGCATTGCATAGCGAGCTGTCTTCCCCGAACCGAATCTCCAACTAGTCCTTTATCGCGAAAGACCAAAAGTGGAAGAGATTTCTCTTTGCCTCTATTAGGCCTGCCCAAAAATGTGAGCCTCCAGGTTTTCAATATGCCTGCAACACTTCTTTTTGGCCTAAATACTTGTTGCGTAGCTTGGTTTGCCAAACACTATCCTCACTAGGAAGTTTTAACAACCGTTTACTAAGTAGGGCCTCATCCTTGACCTGCAGGTCCTCAATACTGAGGCCAACTTGGTATTTTGGTCTGCAAACCACACACCATTTGGCCAACCTGTATTTTTTTTCTTTAGACCATCTCCTTTCCAAAAGAATCTGGATTTAAAATAGTCCAGTCTTTGAAGGACTCCAGTGGAGTTTGAAGAAATAAAGTATATAGAGAACCATATTTGTGAGGACGAAGTTAATCAAAACCAGTCGTCCTCCAACTGAAAGTAGTTTTCCTTTTGAACTGCTCAACTGTCTATCTAGACGATCCTCTACATGCTTCCACTCTGCAATAGTGAAACGCTGATAATTAATCGATATTCCCAGATATTTAATCGGGAATTGACCATGTGTGTAACGAAATAGGTTAGCATAATCGGTTGCCGCCTCAACAGCTTCTCCGAAGAAGAAAAGTTCGCTCTTGTGGAAGTTAATTTTGAGACCGAACATTTGCTCAAACGTCAAAAGGAAGAGACACAGGTTTTGAGCTTTGTCCATGTCATGTTTAATAAAAAGAATTGTGTAATTGGCATATAGCATAATAGAGAGTCCACCATCCACAAGTTGCGGCTAACATGTCAGCAACAATGTTAAGTTACATTAGGGACATGGGGTCACCCTGTCATAGTTTTTTTTGTCTGAAAGTAATGGACTACATCGTCATTGACTTTGATGGCCACACTACCTCTAGATACAAAATAATAGATCCATTGGCGCCATTTATTGATCTTTCATCCTAAGGGCTTGTTGAAGGAAAACCATTCACCTTGTCATATACTTTTTTAAGTCAATTTTGAATACTACTCCACTCATGTTTTTCCGATACATTTCGTGAACAGTCTCATGCAGGATTACAACACCATCGATTATATTCCTTCCTTGCATGAACGTTGTTCGAGATACATAGATAACATGGTCAGCTACTGAGTCTAACCTATTCGTAGGCACTTTGGTGAAAATCTTGAAGCTGACATCAAGGAGGCATATGGGTTTGAACCGCTAGATTCGTTCGGCCTCCTTGATCTTCGGCAATAAAACAATCTCACCAAAATTAAGTCTGAATAGGTCAAATTGGTCGGCATGAAGACAAATGAGCAATTCCAAAAGTCCAGTCTTGATGATATATCAGAAATTCTGATAGAATTCTGAGGGGAAACCATCAGGGCCTAGAGCTATGTTGTGTTCCACTTGGAACACCGTCGCTCTCACGTCCTCTTCTGACAATGTTGTCGTGAGGGTATCGTTTTCTTCTGCCGTGACTTGTGGAATGTCATTTGTCCGAGTCTCGTCAAGGATGAAGTTCCCTTAGCCAGCGCTCCGAACAAAGATTTATGGTATTTTTTCATATACTTTTTGAGCTCTTCTTGACCTTCAATCCGCCCTTCGTATTGTTGGAGAGTATAAATACATTTCTTCCGATGTCTCTCATTGGTGATAAATTGGAAGTATCTTGCATTACTATCACCCATTAAAAATGAAGTCAGCTTTGAATCTTTGATAATGTTTGATCTCCTCTTCTCGCAAAAGCCGTGCAACCTGCTCTTTAAATTGATTTTTTTATTCAATCTCTTGTTGAGAAAAGGTGCTTGTCTCTGCAATCTTCATTTCTAATAGAACAGATTGATAATTCTAAAAGAATTGATTTCCCATGCAGTTAGAACCATGATTAAAAATTACAGGAAAGATGTTAAACAAAGCAATCTCTCCTCTTCTAGAATGGGTCGCTTATCTCATGAAGTGATGTCATCTGCTTTGGTTCTGGGCAGAAATCTAAACTTCTATAGTGCTTAGAGGGCGTGTTGTGCAAGGTCAGATGATGACTTCAATCAAACAAAGAAAAATGACCTTTGAAGCGCTTATCTCGGTGAACTGAACTTTTTTAGCCATTTCTAATAGTATATATTTGCCCCCCCAAAGTATGTATTTATTGGTGTGAGAAGACAAACAAAATTAACGAAAATTTTGCATGCAATTACGACTGACACATCTCTAGTTAAAGTAGTAGTGGTACAGTGAGATCACAAAAAAGGCACTAGTGAAATGTTATCTTATCATGCTACCGCGATGTAGACGATAGGTGGAGGCAGATCTCCCCCTCTCCCTCCACCAGTTACTTCGCTTATGGGATGGAACGATGTTGGGGAATGCAGTATTTCAAAAAACATTCTACGATCACGCAAGATCTATCTAAGAGATGCATAAAAATGAGCGGGAAGAGTGTGTCCACGTACCCTCGTAGACCGAAAGCGGAAGCGTTAAGTAACGTGGTTGATGTAGTCGAACGTCTTCGCGATCCAACCGATCAAGCACCGAACGCACGACACCTCCGCAATCGGCACACATACAGCTCGATGACGTCCCTCGTACTCTTGATCCAGCTGAGACCAAGGGAGAGTTTCGTTAGCACGACGGTGTGGTGACGGTGATGATGAAGTTACTGGCGCAGGGCTTCGCCTAAGCACTGCAATGATATGATCGAGGTGTGTTTCTGTGAAGGGGGCACCGCACACGGCTAAGCGAAACTTCTGTGTGTCTTTGGGGTGCCCCCTCCCACATATATAAAGGGGGGAGGGAGGAGGAGGCTGATAACCCACAAGTATAGGGGATCACAATAGTTTTCGAGGGTAGAGTATTCAACCAAATTTATTGATTCGACACAAGGGGAGCCAACGAATATTCTCAAGTATTAGCAGCTGAGTTGTCAATTCAACCACACCTGGAAACTTAATATCTGCAGCAAAGTGTTTAGTAGCAAAGTAATATGATAGTAGTGGTAACGGTAGCAAAAGTAGTGTTTTTGGTATTTTGTAGTGATGATAGCAATAGCAACGGAAAAGTAAATAAGCGGAGAACAATATATGGAAAGCTCATAGGCAATGGATCAGTGATGGAGAATTATGTCGGATGCGGTTCATCATGTAACAGTCATAACCTAGGATGACACAGAACTAGCTCCAGTTCATCAATGTAATGTAGGCATGTATTCCGAATATAGTCATACGTGCTTATGGAAAAGAACTTGCATGACATCTTTTGTCCTACCCTCCCGTGGCAGCGGGGTCCTTACGGAAACTAAGGGATATTAAGGCCTCCTTTTAATAGAGTACCGGAACAAAGCATTAACACATAGTGAATACATGAACTCCTCAAACTATGGTCATCACCGGTAAGTATCCCGATTATTGTCACTTCGGGGTTAACGAATCATAACACATAATAGGTGACTATATACTTGCAAGATAGGATTAGGAACTCTCATATATTCATGAAAACATAATAGGTTCAGATCTGAAATCATGGCACTTGGGCCCTAGTGACAAGCATTAAGCATAGCAAAGTCATAGCAACATCAATCTCAGAACATAGTGGATACTAGGGATCAAACCCTAACAAAACTAACTCGATTACATGATAGATCCCATCCAACCCATCACCGTCCAGCAAACCTACGATGGAATTACTCACGCACGGCGGTGAGCATCATGAAATTGGTGATGGAGGATAGTTGATGATGACGACGACATATTCCCCTCTCCGGAGCCCCAAACGGACTCCAGATCAGCCCTCCCAAGAGGTTTTACGGCTTGGCGGCGGCTCCCTCGTGGACAGGTGGTGGGCCCCCTGGCCTTCATCTTTTGCAAGGATTTTTTATATTTTCCGAAAAGTTGTCTCGTGAAGTTTCAGGTCATTCCGAGAATTTTTGTTTCTGCACATAAATAACACCATGGTAATTCTGCTGAAAACAGCGTCAGTCCGGGTTAGTTCCATTCAAATCATGCAAGTTAGAGTCCAAAACAAGGGCAAAAGTGTTTGTAAAAGTAGATACGACGGAGACGTATCAACTCCCCCAAGCTTAAACCTTTGCTTGTCCTCAAGCAATTCAGTTGACAAACTGAAAGTGATAAAGAAAAACTTTTACAAACTCTGTTTGCTCTTGTTGTTGTAAATATGTAAAGCCAGCATTCAAGTTTTCAGCAAAGATTATAACTAACCACATTCACAATAACGCTTAGGTCTCAAGTTTACTCATATCAATGGCATAATCAACTAGCGAGCAATAATAATAAATCTCGGATGACGACACTTTCTCAAAACAATCATAATATGATATAACAAGATGGTATCTCACTAGCCCTTTCTAAGACCGCAAAACATAAATGCAGAGCACCTTTAAAGATCAAGGACCGACTAGACATTGCAATTCATGGTAAAAGAGATCCAGTCAAGTCATACCCAATGTAAACTAACAATAATGAATGCAAATGACAACAGTGCTCTCCAACTGGTGCTTTTTAATAAGAGGATGATGACTCAGCATAAAAGTATTAGTTAGGCCCTTCACAGAGGGAAGCAGGGATTTGTAGAGGTGCCAGAGCTTGGTTTTGAAATAGAGATGAATAATATTTTGAGCGGTATACATTCATTGTCAACATAACAACCAAGAGATGGCGATATCTTCCATGCTACACACATTATAGGTGGTTCCCAAACAGAATGGTACAGTTTATACTCCCCCTTCCACCAACAAGCATCAATCCATGGCTTGCTCGAAACAACGAGTGCCTCCAACTAACAAGAGTCCCAGGGGGAGTTTTGTTTGCAATTATTTTGATTTGATTTGCATAAAGCATGGGACTGGGCATCCTGGTGACCAGCCACTTTCTCGTGAGTGAGGAGCGGAGTCCTCTCCTCTTGAGAATAACCCGCCTAACATGGAAGATACGGACAACCCTAGTTGATACATGAGCTATTCGAGCATACAAAATAGGATATTTATTTGAGGTTTTAGAGTTTGGCACATACAAATTTACTTGGAACGACAGGTAGATACCGTATATAGGTAGGTATGGTGGACTCATATGGAATAACTTTGGAGTTTATGGAGTTGGATGCACAAGCAGCATTCCCGCTTAGTACAGGTGAAGGCTAGCAAAAGACTGGGAAGCGACCAGTTAGAGAGCGACAATAGTCATGAACATGCTTTAAAATTAATCAACACCGAATGCAAGCATGAGTAGGATATAATCCACCATGAACATAAATATCGTGAAGGCTATGTTGATTTTGTTTCAACTACATGCGTGAACATGCGCCAAGTCAAGTCACTTAAATCATTCAGAGGAGGATACCACCCTATCATACCACATCATAACCATTTCAATAGCATGTTGGCACTCAAGGTAAACCATTATAACTCATAGCTAATCAAGCATGGCACAAGAACTATGGTCTCTAGTTGTCATTGCAAACATGTTTATTCATAATAGGCCAAAATTTACAAAAACAAAAGAGGTCGAGTTCATACCAGCCTTTCTCATCTCAGTCAGTCCATCATATATCGTCATAATTGCCTTTCACTTGCACGACCGAACGATGTGAATAATAATAATTGTGCATGTGCATTGGACTAATCTGGAATCTGCAAGCATTCAATAAACAGGAGAAGACAAGGCAATATGGCTCTTTTGTCAGATCAACAATTATGCATATAAGAGCCACTTCAACAATTTAATCATGGTCTTCTCCTATCGACCCCCAAAGAAAAGAAATAAAACTATTTACACGGGAGAGCTCCCAACAAGTAAAAGAAGAACAGGAAATTTTTTTGGGGTTTTCTTTTTAATTACTGCTACAAGCATGGAAAGTAAACTAATTAAAAGCTACAACTAATTTTTTTGGTTTTTCTTAAGGTTTATTAAACACATAAAAAGAAAGCATAAAAAGGAAAGTAAACTAGCATGGATGATACAATGAAAAAGTATGAGCAGCGACATCTAGCAATGAGTGTGTGAACATAAATTTAATGTCGGTGAGAAATACGTACTCCCCCAAGCTTAGGCTTTTGGCCTAGGTTGGTCTATGGCCACAGTTGGCCTGGCGGATATCCATAATAATAGTTGGGGTCGTACTGAGATGCAGCGGCTATCGCCTCCTGAGCTGCAGCGTGGCGACGAGCGGCCTCCGCTCTCCTCTCGTACTCATCTGCCTCCTCTCTGGTAATAACATATCTTCCTTTTCCCTGATAATCAAAGAAGGCGGGAGCAGAGAGAGTAATATGGACAGCACGGCGTCTGTCAAACATTAGTCAATACTGGAGAGGTGATTCATTCCTCTCGACAAACTGGTGGTGAACCATAGCATTAAAGTCTAGGTAAGCAGGGGGTAATTCAATATCATCTTCGTGTATGGCTATACCAAGAAAATTAGCTATGCGGGTTGCATAAATTCCTCCAAAGAAATATCCATTAAATCTATCAAGATGCAACCTACGTGCAACAATGGCTCCCGAATTATAAGATTTATCTCCTAATACAGCACTCCTAAGAATACTGAGGTCAGGGACACACATGTGACATGCCTCATGTTTGCCATTAATGCATCTACCTATGAAGAGAGCAAAATAATGTATAGCAGGAAAGTGAATGCTCCCTATGGTAGCTTGTGTTATATCTCTAGATTGCCCCACAGTTATACTAGCAAGAAAATCTCTAACTTCAGATTTGCGAGGATCCCTGATACTACCCCATTGTGGAAATTTGCAAGCAGTGGTAAAATCCTCTAAGTCCATAGTGTAAGAATTTTCATAAAGATCAAACAGGAGAGTTGGAGAATTACGTGAAGATGAAAATTCAAACCTTCTCACAATGGAACTAGTGAGATTGTGATACTGGCTACACTTCTCTTCCTCGAAGCTCACAAGATCAGCGTTACGCAAATATGCGTTAAATTCTTCCTTAATTCCCGCTCGATCCATAAAGTTCTCAGAAGGCCATTCACAAGGACGCACTGGAGCGTCTCTTAGTGGCTCATCATCAGCATCACGCATTCCAAGCCTGGGTCCTTGCTTCCTTGAAGAACCACCCTGGAACATTTTCCTAAGCATATTTCTTCCTCTGAAAAATTCTGAAAATTTTTAGTAACTTCAAAATAAAAGTGAACCAAACTCAATAATATTGATAGCAACTACTCATACAAGTGCCTAGAGCCTATATCATGCATCAAAACTACTTTTGATCATATAAATTTGACATGCAAGCTCAAGAACAGGGTCACCTAAGCAGCAAAAATTTGCAATGAATAAAGTACTAGAACAAAAACTAATTGGACCAATGGAGGAGTCACATACCAAGGAACAATCTCCCCAAGCAGTTTTGTGAGAGGTGCATTGAGCAAGGAGATCGAAAATGGCAGCAAAACGAGCTTGGACTCGGGTTTGAGCTGGTTGTTCGTGTTTGTGGGAGGAAGATAGTGTGTGGATGAAAGGATAAGTGGAGGAGGGCCACCGTGGGCCCACGAGGCAGGGGGCGCACCCTCCACCCTCGTGGCCAGGTGGATGACCCCCCTGCTGTGTTCTCAGTGCCAAATATTCTCAAATATTCTAGAAAAAATCATATTTAAATTTCAGGGCATTTGGAGAATTTTTATTTTCAGGGTATTTTTATATTGCACGGATAATCAGATAACACACAGAAAAATACCATTTTATTTTATTTAATATAAATAACAAAAAGTAAAAGGAAGGTACAAAAGGTTGTGCCTTCTAGTTTCATCCATCTCATGATCATCGAAAGGAATCCACTAACAAGGTTGATCAAGTCTTGTTAACGAACTCATTCCGAATAACATGGAACCGGAGAAATTTCGAATAACACTATGTTACCTCAACGGGGATATGCACACCCCCAATAATAAGAATATCATATTTCTTCTTGACAGTAGGAAGGGGAAATTCAAAACCTCCAAATATAATCGATGGATTTTTTCCAATAGAGTTGATATTATGAACTTGAGGTTGTTTCCTCGGAAAGTGTACCGTGTGCTCATTACCATTAACATGAAAAGTGACATTTCCTTTAGTGCAATCAATAACAGCCCCTGCAGTATTCAAAAAGGGTATTCCAAGAATAATAGACATACTATCGTCCTCGGGAATATCAAGAATAACAAAGTTCGTTAAAATAGTAACGTTTGCAACTACAACAGGCACAACCTCACAAATACCGACAGGTATAGCAGTTGATTTATCAGCCATTTGCAAAGATATTTCAGTAGGTGTCAACTTATTCAAATCAAGTCTACGATATAAAGAGAGAGGCATAACAGTAACACCAGCTCCAAGATCACATAAAGCAGTTTTAACATAGTTTCTTTTAATGGAGAATGGTATAGTTGGTACATTGGGATCTCCAAATTTCTTTGGTATTCCGCCCTTCAAAGTATAATTAGCAAGCATGGTGGAAATTTCAGCTTCCGGTATCTTTCTCTTATTTGTAACAATATCTTTCATATACTTAGCATAAGGATTCATTTTGAGCATATCAGTTAATCGCATACGCAAAAAGATAGGTCTAATCATTTCAGCAAAGCGCTCAAAATCCTCATCATCCTTTTTCTTGGATGGTTTGGGAGGAAAAGGCATGGGTTTCTGAACCCATGGTTCTCTTTCTTTACCGTGTTTCCTAGCAACAAAGTCTTTCTTATCATAACGTTGATTCTTTGATTGTGGGTTATCAAGATCAACAGCAGGTTCAATTTCTATATCATTATCATTACTAGGTTGAGCATCATCATGAACATTATCATTAACCTTATCACTAGTTTCAGGTTCATTACCAGATTGTGTTTCAGCATCAGAAATAGAAATATCATTTGGGTTCTCAGGTGTTTCAACAATAGGATCACTAGAAGCATGCAAAGTCCTATCCTTTTTTCTTTTTCTTCCTTTTAGAAGGGCTAGGTGCATCTATATTATTACTCTGAGAATCTTGCTCAATTCTCTTAGGATGGCCTTCAGGATACAAAGGTTCCTGAGTCATTCTACCACCTCTAGTCATAACTCTAACAGCATTATCATTATTCTTACTATTCAATTCATTGAGCAAATCATTTTGAGCTTTAAGTACTTGTTCTACTTGAGTGGTAACCATAGAAGCATGTTTACTAATAAGTTTAAGTTCACCTTTGACATTATCCATATAATCACCCAAGTGTTCGAGCATATTTGAATTGTATTTCAATTGTCTACCAAAATAAGCATTAAAATCTTCTTGCTTAACCATAAATTTATGAAACTTATCTAAGCATGGGCTAGCAAACTTAGTAAATGGGATTTCAGCTTTATCATATC
This sequence comes from Triticum urartu, assembly GCF_056163025.1. Taxonomy (NCBI): domain Eukaryota; kingdom Viridiplantae; phylum Streptophyta; class Magnoliopsida; order Poales; family Poaceae; genus Triticum; species Triticum urartu. Next base: position 680,741,997 of record NC_141874.1, read on the forward strand.
CATAGAGAGAATTTACCTTTACTACTTGTGTCGGGTTATCAAGACCATGAGTTTCTTCAATAGGTAAAGGATTAAGATCATATGTTTGTTCAACAGGCAGTAAATTAAGTCCATGTATTTCTTCAATAGGAGGTAAATTCTTAATGTCTTCAGCTTTAATACCTTTTTCTGTCATAGATTTCTTTGACTCTTGCATATCTTCAGGACTGAGAAATAGAATACCCCTCTTCTTCGAAGTTGGTTTAGGAATAGGCTCAGGAATTGGCTCCGGAGGTGTCCAATTATTTTCATTTGTCAACATATTATTCAATAGAATTTCAGCTTCATCCGGTGTTCTTTCCCTGAAAACAGAACCAACACAACTATCCAGGTAATCTCTGGAGGCATCGGTTAGTCAATTATAAAAGATATCAAGTATTTCATTTTTCTTAAGAGGATGATCAGGAAAATCATTAAGTAATTGGAGAAGCCTCCCCCAAGCTTGTGGGAGACTCTCTTCTTCAATTTGCACAAAATTATATATATCCCTTAAAGTAGCTTGTTTCTTATGAGCAGGGAAATATTTAGCAGAGAAGTAATAAATCATATCCTGGGGACTAAGCACACAACCAGGATCAAGAGAATTAAACCATATATTAGCATCACCCTTTAATGAGAACGGAAATATTTTAAGGATATAAAAGTAGCGAGTTCTCTCATCATTAGTGAACAGGGTAGCTATATCATTTAATTTAGTAAGATGTGCCACAACAGTTTCAGATTCATAGCCATGAAAAGGATCAGATTCAACGAAAGTAATTATATCAGGATCAACAAAGAATTCATAATCCTTATCGGTAACACAGATAGGTGAAGTAGCAAAAGCAGGGTCATGTTTGATTCTAGCATTTAGAGATTGCTAATTCCATTTAGCTAATAACCTCTTGAGTTTGTATCTATCTTTGCAATCTAAAATAGCTAAAGAAGCTTCCTTATCAAAAACATAACCCTTAGGAATAACAGGCAAGTCTTCATCGTCACTTTCATCAGTATTATCAGATTCAATATTTTCAATCTCTCTAGCCCTAGCAAGTTGTTCGTCAAGAAATTCACCAAGTGGCACAGTAGTATCAAGAATAGAAGTAGTTTCGTCATAAGTATCATGTATAGCACAAGTGGCATCATCAATAACATGCGACATATCAGAACGAATAGCAGGAGCAGGTTTAGGTGTTGCAAGCTTACTCAAAACTGAAGGTGAATCAAGTGCAGAGCTAGATGGCAGTTCCTTACCTCCCCTCGTAGTTCAGGGATAAATCTTGATTTTTGGATCTCTCAAGTTCTTCATAATGATAAGCAGATATAAATCCCAAGTGACTCAAAGAATAGAGCTATGCTGCCCGGGTATAGGGGATCGCAGCAGTTTTTGAGGGTAAAGTATTCAACCCAAATTTATTGATTCGACACAAGGTGTTGGGGATATGACTATTTGTGTAAGCCATCCAGGAGAGGCCGGGTTACGCAAATAGAGGTTCATCAGAAGCCCAAGACCAAGGCATGAAGATGGCGGTTCACTAAAAGGCTTAAAGGCCCACAGGCGACTCTGAGGCCCGTAAAGATAAACTGCCATGATGGTATAACTTGTACTGTAAGGTAGAAGTAACTAGTCGCCGAGCCGGAGACTATTTATGAGCCGGCCGGGACTCTATAGGCCGCAGGGCGTCAACCCGAGTATATAAGGGGACGACCCGCCAGCGGCTTAGGGCGAGAAACAACTGATCGAGAACCAGGCATAGCGTATCTCGCTCCCTGGTCATCGAAACCTCAAGCAATTCCAACCCAACTAGACGTAGGCCTTCCTTCACCGTAAGGGGCTGAACTAGTATAAACCTCACGTGTCCTTGTCCCGATTAACCCCTTTAAGCTTCCTAGTTGCGATGACTCCATGACTAAGTCCTTGCAAAAGGACATCTGCCGAGACAATTCCACGATAGTTGGCGCCCACCGTGGGGCCAGCGCACGGTGGATTTGAGTTCTTGAAGGGCAGCTTCGAAGGGCTCAAGGGATACGCAGTTGGCCGGATGACCAAGAGTCGTCGCGGCAGGATCTACATTGACGACGAAGGCTGGGGCCCCGACGCCGGCTCAATTGAGTACGGGTACCGGGTCCCCTTTGGCGGAATTCACGTCTTCATCGGCCGGATTGGTGAGCCGGGCCCTGAGCCGGACAGCTACACCGACCTCGTCGAGACGGCTCAGCGTGCGAAACCCGCCCGAGCTCAACCCGTCGTGAAGCGTGCCTTTGTGGGTTGCATCTACGGAGGGGAACTTTATGAAGGATCTGAAGGTGATGGTGAGCCGGCCATCCTCTCTGACAGTGATTCATCCGCCGGCTCAACAGATTCGCTGTATCAAGTTCAAGATGGTGTGCTTGGGGGCTGTTCCGATGGTAGCACTATTCCGGACCCCTCAGAGTCGCCAAACTGGGCAGGAGTCTTCATGGCTGGTACTCAACCCGGCCAAAATTCTACGGCCTCAGCGGCGATAACGTCCGGGTTAGGAGCAGCCGGGGAAGGAGGCCCTGTGCGCTCACCGGCTCAGGTGCTGACGGATCTCATGGATAAACTTACGGCCTTGTTAACTGCTACATTCGTCCCTGCGAACCAATCTGAGCATGAGGCAGAGGTGGCATAGGTTCGCGATGAGATCGCCCGGGCCAAGGAAACCTTAGCAGCTGAGGATACTAGATTAGCCACAGAGCGGGCGGCTTTGGACGTACGGGCGCAGCAACTTCAGGCAAAGGCCTTTCAGCTCACGTTGAGCTTGAACGCATCTAATGAGGTAATGAGGAGGAGACATCAGAGAACTCAGTCCCGTTTACCTCAGATTTATGATCCTCGGAATCTCTTTGCTACAACCGGGGCCGGCCCAAGTAACCCGCCAGGTGCAAATCAGTTTATGACATCCGGAGCGGGAGGCCCAATCCAGCCTCCGGTGACGGCGCCTCTTCACGGCAATATGGCACCTCCCCATTACGTACCAATACCACAGGGTCACTTCTCCAACCCCATGGAGAACTTAATCGCAGCATCAGCACGTTTGGCGGCTCTCCCAGTAGATGGTGATGATCCGATAGCGGTGGAAACCCGGAGGATCAGGGAACTTGTCCAAACAGCCCTGGCTCAGCAAGAGACCTACTCCTACAGCCGGGACATGATTCACTCAACTCCTCCGCCCTGGTTAGCTCCGCCTCGTCAAAACCGGAGCCTGAGTTATAGTAGACACATGGAGTCAGAGGCCTTGTCAAGTAGCGCTCAGCGTCGGAACCAGCCCGACGGGTGTAACCCGGTTTAGGATCGGATACGTCAGGAGGATGAGCGGGCGGCTCAGCTAGCGGCTCAGCTGGCAGCCCAACAGGACTCACCGGCTTACCCGACGACTTCCGTTGAGGCGGGTGTTGCTACTAGAACCGGAGGAGTTCCTTGTCTGGTACCGGCTCTACGTAATGTACGTCTGCCCAAGGATTTCAAGGGACCTCGAAAGGTGCCGAATTATACGGCCGATTTACAGCCTGGGGCGTGGATTGAAAGTTACGAGATGGCCATGGAGCTGCTGGAGGTTAGTGATGAAGCGATGGCTAAATACTTCACCATGATGTTGGACGGAACGGCCCGTTCTGGTTAAAGGGTTTGCCACCCAATTCCATTAGTTCATGGGCGGAGCTAAAGGCCCATTTCATCCAGAACTTCAAGGACACTTGCAAGCAGTCTATGTCGATTGTGGACCTGACAAATTATAAGCAGGAGGAAGGTGAATCTACGACTCATTGGGTGCGCCGGGTCAATGATATAATACATTCGTCTAACAAGATGGATGCCGGCTCACCAGTTCTCATGCTGGAGAAGAATTGCCACTTTGAGCCTCTGAGACAGAAACTGGGGCGCCTTAAGCGTGATTGCAACGATATGGGGACGCTGATGGCGGCTTTAGTCAAGTATGCCGATTCTGATAGTACCAAGGATCCCGCATCTGATGAGGAAAAGACAGGGAAGGGAAAGAAGAACGGTAATGGAAAGGGTCAGCAGCATAACCCAACGAGCCAAGGAGGCAATAAGCGTAAGGCGGACGGTAACCCGGAATTTGTGGCCAATGCACAGGGTATCAATCAGAAGCGCAAAGGAAAGCCACCCCCTCGGTTTGGCGGGTCAGGTCCGTCTCTTGAGCAACTACTCAATGAGCCCTGCCCGAAACATGGCACCCGGGAACGACCAGCGACTCATTTATGGAAGGATTGCGCAATCATGAAGGCTTTCAAGAATTCTAATACGTTTGATGGCAATCAAGGCCCAGCCGGCGGCTCAGGAGCTGGCGACTTTCATGGCCCGGGCGGCGGTTCAGGATCCGGTTTTCAGGGAAGCCAGGGTGGTTATAATCAACAGCAGCCTGGTCAAGGAGGTCAGCAGCAGCAGCAGTTGGGTTATCAAAGCCATCCAAAATAGCTAAACAGTGGGCAGTATCACGTGTTCACCACAAGTTTGTGTAAACGTGGTCAGAAAGTTCATAGGAGGGCGGTGAATTCTGTTGAGCCGACAGTCCCTTGTTACTTGAGGTGGTCGGAACAGCCTATTGTCTGGAGCAGGGAGGATCACCCTCCCTGGGTTGATAATCCGGGTCAACTGGCCCTGGTAGTGGCACCGCAGGTTGGTGGTTATAAATTTACTAAGGTGCTCATGGATGGAGGTAGCAGCATCAACATCCTCTATTACGAGACCTTTCGGCGCATGGGCTTAACTGACGAGAATTTAAAGACTTCCAACACCGTCTTCCATGGAGTGGTGCCTAGTAAGTCGGCGTATCCTGTGGGTAAGATTGAGCTAGAGGTGGCCTTTCGAGACGAGCATGATTCTAGGGCGGAAAAGTTAACTTTTGAAGTGGTAGAAATCAAGAGTCCATATCATGCTTTGTTCGGGCGGCCGGCTTATGCCAAGTTCATGGCGCGGCCGTGTTATGTTTATCTACAGCTCAAGATGCCGGGTTACAAGGGTACCATCATTGTGCATGGAAGCCGAAAGGTGGCCCTGGAATGCGAAGAAGGCGATGCGGCTTATGCCGAGTCTGTCTGTGCAGCAGAGGAGCTCAAATTTTATCAAGATAACGTTGACCCGGCGGATATGACCTCCCTCAAGACTAAGCTTGTTGATTTTACTCCGGGCGATTCGTCTAAGCAATTCAGCATCAGTGCCAACTTGGATCCTAAATAGGAAAGCGCGCTCATCGAGTTCATCCGTGAGAACCGGGACATATTTGCATGGAAGCCTTCCGACATGCTGGGTGTACCGAGAGGACTCGCTGAGCACACTCTTAATATTGATCCGAAGTATAAGCCGGTCAAGCAGTTTCTGTGGCGATTCAATGAGGAACGACGAAAAGCCATAGGAGAAGAGGTCGCCCGGCTCTTGGCGGCTGGGTTCATTGTCGAAGTGTTTCACCCGGAGTGGTTGGCTAACCCGGTGCTCGTGCTCAAGAAAAACGGCACCTGGCGGATGTGTGTGGATTGCACGGACTTAAATAAGGCTTGTCAGGCTGATCCTTTCGCTCTCCCCCGTATTGATCAAATCATTGATGCTACGGCGGGTTGTGCGCGTTTGAGCTTTTTGGATGCTTACTCTGGTTATCATCAGATCAAGATGGCAGTTAAGGACTAGGAGAAGACGGCTTTCATCACTCCGTTTGGAGCCTTCTGCTATGTGTCTATGCCTTTTGGGCTCAAGAGTGCCCAGGCAACTTATCAACGGTGTGTACAGAATTGTCTCCACAATCAGATTGGGCGCAATGTTCATGCTTATGTGGATGACATAGTGGTGAAATCCAGAGAGGCGGAAACCTTGATATCTGATCTCAGAGAAACCTTTGACAATCTCCGAGTTTACAAAATGATGCTTAACCCGGAGAAGTGTGTATTTGGTGTGCCTGCAGGCAAGCTTTTGGGATTCTTGGTCTCAAACAGGGGCATCGAGACTAATCCGGAGAAGATTAAGGCAATCAATTCTTTTGCTAAACCGGCATGTATCAATGATGTTCAGCGACTGGCGGGTCGTGTTGCCGCTTTAAGCCGGTTCATAAGCCGGTTAGGTGAGAAGGCCCTACCGCTGTACCAACTGATGAAGAAGGCAGACACCTTTGTCTGGAGTAATGCTGCTAATGCTGCTTTTGAGGATTTGAAGAGGCAGTTATCTGAGCCGCCAGTTCTTGCAGCTCCCATTGACAAAGATCATTTGCTATTATATGTGGCTGCTAATTCACGAGCCGTCAGTGTGGCAATTGTGGTAGAGCGCAAGGAGGCTGGTAAGGAACATCTGGTTCAACGGCCGGTTTATTATGTCAGTGAGGTACTCATTGGCAGAAACTTGTTTACGGGGTGTTCATGGCAAGCCGGAAGCTGAAGCAATACTTCCAAGGTCACCCTATCACTGTGGTTAGTTCTGCCCCCTTGGGAGACATTATTCAGAACAGAGAGGCTACAGGACGAGTCGCCAAGTGGGCCATCGAGCTCGGGCCTCATGGTCTGAAGTACGTACCACGCACTGCCATTAAGTCTCAAGCTTTGGTGGATTTCATCAACGACTGGACAGAGCTACAGGCACCTGAGGAGAAGCCCGATAACACTTATTGGACTATTCACTTTGATGGGTCCAGACAGTTGGAAGGCTCGGGGGCTGGAGTCGTGTTAACTTCCCCTCGAGGTGACAAATTTTGTTATGTGCTCCGGCTTATGTTTCCTTGTACTAACAATGCAGCTGAGTACGAGGCCCTACTCGATGGTCTCCGGATAGCCAAAGAGATGAACTTGAGCCGGGTAAGATGCTTGGGAGACTCAGACCTTGTGGCTCAACAGGTGTCAGGCAAGTGGGACTCTAAAGATCCCCTTATGGCGGCTTACCGTCGTGAAGTCGATGCTGTGGCTGGACATTTCAAGGGTTATGTGGTGGAACACATTGATCGAAGGAAGAATGAGGCGGCTGATGCCTAAAGCTGGCTGGGATCTCAGTGTAAGCCGGTGCCGCCTAACACCTTTCTTGATGTTTTGAATAATCCTTCTGTTAAGTTACCTACAGAGGAAGATCTGGCAATACCAGACCCGGAGGCACAGCTGGTGGCGGCTCTCCATGTTATCCCGGATTAGACAATGCCTTATTTGGTTTACATGACCCGGGGAGAGTTGCCTGAAGATGAGACCTTGGCAAGACAAATCGCCCGGCGGTCCAAGTCCATGACAATTATCAATGGCGAGTTACATCATTGCAGCATCACTGGAGCGTTTCAACGTTGCGTGTCACCTACAGAGGGTCAGGAGATCCTTTGTGAGATTCATGAAGGCGATTGTGGTCATCACGCCGGCTCAAAATCTATTGTGGCCAAAGCTTTCTGTCATGGGTTTTATTGGCTGACGGCTCATGCTGATGCAGAAGACCTGGTCAGTAAATGTGACGGATGTCAGAAATTCTCACGACGAGCCCATGTGCCGGCTCAAGAATTGAGGATGATTCCAATTACTTGGCCGTTTGCAGTCTGGGGGCTTGATATGGTCGGGCCTTTCAAAAGGTCTAAGGATAAAAAGACGCACCTCTTGGTGGCGGTTGACAAGTTCACAAAGTGGGTGGAGGCAGAGCCAGTCAGTAAGTGTGATGCAGCCACGGCGGTCCAGTTTATGAAAAAGGTGATTTTTCGCTTTGGTTTTCTACACAGCATCCTAACTGATAATGGCACTAACCTCTCCAAAGGAGCTATGGAAGAGTTCTGCCAACGAGAGCATATCCGGCTTGATGTTTCAGCTGTGGCTCACCCTCAATCCAATGGTCAAGCAGAACGAGCTAATCAAGAAATCTTGAGGGGTATCAAGCCTCGGCTCTTGGTCCCCTTGTAGCGGACGCCGGGTTGTTGGGTGGAGGAGTTACCTTCTGTACTTTGGAGCATCAATACTACACCTAATAGATCTACGGGTTACACGCCTTTCTTTATGGTGTATGGAGCAGAGGCGGTCCTGCCAAGTGACATCCGTCATGACTCACCCCGTGTGGCGGCTTATGTTGAGGAAGACAACGAAAAAGCTCGGCAAGACGCACTTGACCTGTTGGATGAAGAGCGAGACTTGGCAATAGCCTACTCGGCGATTTACCAGCAAGACCCGCGCCACTATCACAGCTGCCGGGTTAGGTCCAGAACCTTTCAGGAAGGCGACTTAGTGGTCCGACTCATCCAGGATCAATCTGACATGCACAAGCTATCCCCTCCTTGGGAAGGACCCTTTGCGGTCAGCAAGAATCTGAACAACGGATCATACTACCTTATCGATGTTCGGGAGCACAAAGACTCACGTAAGTCGGAGGACGAGACCCGTCGGCCGTGGAATATCGCTCATCTTCGGCCTTATTATACTTGAGCCATCGGCTCTAATGTGTATATATTTATACTATGTATATTAAATAAAGCAATAAAGCAGGACTCTGTCCTTTTTTCCACTCCCAAAAAAGGTTTATGTGTTTTCTTTGTCAGGAGGTGGAGATAACTAAGGAGAAGCGGATCATATCTGAATCCGGCTTTACTTTGGTCCGGCTTATGATCATATCTGAATCTAGCCATGATCACTTGGGGGCTTCCTGTTCAAGCATAGGTCATATTCGAACCAAAGAGAACATAGTTGTCGATACCCACTTGATCGGCATACTGCCAAACCCACTTGGGGGCTTCTTGATCATATTTGAATCATAGCTTAACCCCTTTGGGTCTGACGTGGATCGTATTCGAATCAGCGTCATTAAACAACTCTTATGGTTGTTGGGGAACGTTGCAGAAAACAAAAAATTTCCTACGGTTTCACCAAGATCCATCTAGGAGTTCATCTAGCAACGAGTGATTGGATTGCATTTACATACCTTGTAGATCACGCGCGGAAGCGTTCAAAGAACGGGGATGAGGAAGTCGTACTCGACGTGATCCAAATCACCGGAGATCCTAGCACCGAACGGACGGCACCTCCGCGTTCAACACAGGTACGGTCAGCGCAATGTCTCCTTCTTCTTGATCCAGCAAGGGGGGAGGAGAGGTTGAGGAAGATGGCTCCAGCAGCAGCACGACGGCGCGGTGGTGGTGGAGCTGCAGTACTCCGGCAGGGCTTCGCCAAGCACTATGGAGGAGGAGGATGTGTTGGAGAGGGAGAGGGAGGCACCAAAGGCGTGGATTGAGAGGCCCTCCTTTCCCCACTATATATAGGGAGCCTAGGGGGGGCACCGGCCCTAGGAGATCCAATCTCCTAGGGGGCGGCGGCCAAGGGAGGACTCCCTCCTCCCCAAGGCACCTAGGGGTGCCTTCCCCCTTTAGGACTCTTCCCCTTTTTTTATCTCTAGGCGCATGGGCCTCTTGGGGCTGGTGCCCTTGGCCCATATAGGCCAAGGCGCACCCCCTACAGCCCATGTGCCCCCCCGGGGCAGGTGGCCCCACCCGGTGGACCCCCGGGACCCTTCCGGTGGTCCCGGTACAATACCGGTGACCCCGAAACTTGTCCCGATGGCCGAAATAGCACTTCCTATATATAATTCTTTACCTCCGGACCATTCCGGAACTCCTCGTGACGTCCGGGATCTCATCCGGGACTCCGAACAACATTCGGGTTACTGCATATACATATCCCTACAACCCTAGCGTCACCGAACCTTAAGTGTGTAGACCCTACGGGTTCGGGAGACATGTAGACATGACCGAGATGACTCTCCGGCCAATAACCAACAGCGGGATCTGGATACCCATGTTGGCTCCCACATGCTCCTCGATGATCTCATCGGATGAACCATGATGTCGAGGATTCAATCAATCCCGCATACAATTCCCTTCGTCAATCGGTATGTTACTTGCCCGAGATCCGATCGTCGGTATCCCAATACCTCGTTCAATATCGTTACCGGCAAGTCACTTTACTCGTACCGTAATGCATGATCCCGTGACCAGACACTTGGTCACTTTGAGCTCATTATGATGATGCATTATCGAGTGGGCCCAGTGATACCTCTCCGTCATATGGAGTGACAAATCCCAGTCTTGATCCGTGTCAACCCAACAGTTACTTTCGGAGATACCCGCAGTATACCTTTATAGTCACCCAGTTACGTTGTGACGTTTGGTACACCCAAAGCACTCCTACGGTATCCGGGAGTTACACGATCTCATGGTCTAAGGAAAAGATACTTGACATTGGAAAACTCTAGCAAACGAACTATATGATCTTATGCTATGTTTAGGATTGGGTCTTGTCCATCACATCATTCTCCTAATGATGTGATCCCGTTATCAATGACATCCAATGTCCATAGTCAGGAAACCATGACTATATGTTGATCAACGAGCTAGTCAACTAGAGGCTTACTAGGGACATGTTGGTGTCTATTATTCACACATGTATTACGATTTCCGGATAACACAATTATAGCATGAATAAAAGACAATTATCATGAACAAGGAAATATAATAATAATGCTTTTATTATTGCCTCTAGGGCATATTTCTAACAATGGTCACTTGGGGGCTTCCTGTTCAAACATAGGTCGTATTCGAACCAAAGAGAACATAGCTGTCGATACCCACTTGATCGGCATTGCCACAGCCACTGGGAGCTAACAGATCGTATCCGGATCTTAGCTCAACCCCTTTGGAATGGTTCACTGATCGTATTCGAATCAGAAACCCTTTTGTTCATCATATTTTACAAGTATCAACATTGGATATCTTGCGACCCTCTTGAAAATACAATGGAGTACATTGCAATCCTCCAGGATTAAAATTGGTTACATAAGGTTGTTAAGTACCAGGTGAACTTTTATGTGCCAATTTTCAAGAGTTAAACTTACCCTCAGGGATTGGCTTATATAAGCCGGAAAAGCATCCGTAAGCATCACAGGGCAGTGCAAGACATTTCTGCAAAGGACATAACAGATTCATATAAACTACAAAGTGCATAGTGATGACGTCTTATGCAAGTATTAAGGGCCATAAGCATGCGCAAAGGCATAGCAAAACTCAAAGTATTTTCTACTCTGTTACAAGACTCCCCGAGTCTGAATGATGCGGCGTTGTTTTTCTACAATGACATAAGCAGGTGGCGCCTGGCAATCTACTCTTGGGGTTGACTTGAAGCCTCCGGGTTATCCTTCTCCGCCCCTCCGCCGGCTGCTTTGTCCTGGAAGGATGATGAGGCCCAGTCAATGCCACTCAAGGCCTCAAACTCAGCTTCATCATCTACTAAACCGGTTGGGTCGACTTCAGGGGCAAAGGTGTGCTTACGGATTGGAGGGATCAAGCTGACATCGTCATAATGCGGCGTGGGGATTCTCTGATTCTCCTTGTCATAACCCAGCTGATACTTGGTGAGGTCAGTGTCATTTCCAATTTGAGTGGCCACAGGGCGTATATCCCTCACGCAGGTGGTGAAATCCTTTTCATCAAATGGAGTGCCATCCTCCTTTAAACTTGGATACCCAAGAGCGATGTCGGCCGGGTCTAGCTCTGGTAACCAGGCTTTGGCCCGACTCAAAGCGGCTATTGCTCCGGCTCTTGCTTGGGCCCGTCTCAACTCTTGAATCCGCTGAGGAAGTATAGCAAGCCGTTGTAACACATCTTGCAAGAGGTGGGGCACATCATTTGATAAGGCTACAACGGCCAAGGCACGTTGTGACCCGATGTATAGTTACTCTACTAGAGTATACACCGCCTTCAATTTGATCAGCATATTCTGTTTGAGGTTTGTGCTCCTGGGGCCTGTATTGGTAAGTATAAGGTAAACCTCAGGTAACAATTGAAGGAATGTTTACAATATTTAATGCTTGCTTAAAATAACTTACCAAAGTCGCTGAGACCATCCGAGATATCTGGTGTTGTAAGCCGGTCAGTTCGCCTGTTGCACTTGCCAGTGACGCCTCTGCTGTCTCAGCCCGGGTCACCAGTCCGGCCTTTTCGTCAGTCCAAATTTTCTTCTCTGACTCAAAATTTTTCTTCAGCTTCTCTTGTTCAGAGACGCTGAATTCAAATTTGGAGTTAGCCTTTTGAATTTAAATCTCCTGGGCTGCCAGGCGGTTCTTCAGGTCAGCAATCTCCGATTCAAATTGACTTATGGTGGCCTGCATTGCACCAGATAGTAGTCAAGATTACGGTAAATAATATTAAGTCCCAAGCACTTTGCAAGCAAAGATACTTGACACTTGGGGGCTAATGTATACCGAAGCTTTCTAAATTATTAAGCCGGTCCTGGATATTATGTCCCAAATACTTTGCAAGCAAAGATACTTGGCACTTGGGGGCTAATGTGTATCGCAAGTTAAAGGTATTGTGTTACATCCGGTTTAAATATTTTTCTTTAAGCCGGGCAAGCAACTCTAACAATTTTTCTAAGTCTACAGCATATTTATTCATAAGCAATAGACTTGGGGGCTGGTACAGTAAGTATGATTGAAAGTAAGGAAGCATAAGTCATACCTTCGATTTTTTTCTGTATTTGCTTCACCATGTCAATTTCCAGGTCACGGCTGTTTTGCACCTGGTTGATATAGCCTGAGACGATCTCTCCAATACTCAAATGAGTATAGTCGGTGATATCCATCTTGGCCTTACGGCGTTCTAGCAACTCCTCTTTAGCCGAACATTTGGCAAGGACGGTGGGCCTGGCCGGCTCAACGAATTGAGCCTTGAGAAATTCCACTTCTGGGTTAGTCGTTTTGACTGGGCTAGGTGCCTCCGGGTTAACAGAACCATCAAGAATATCTTCAGCAGGCGGGTCAGAAGTTGGTGCTGCAATATCTTGAGCCGGCTCAGGCGGCGGTTGATGTGTGGAAGAGTTGGGAGCAGCTATACCCTGTTCTGGTTCAGTCACCACAGGGGTTTGGGCCAGTTTATCCTTCTTGGTTTTCTTCCTGGGATTAACCTGCACGCTGTGGGCAAAGTAGAGAAATAAGTAAAGAAACATGAATAAAGAAAAACATAACGTGAATAAATTGATATTACCCAGGGGCAGTCTTAAAAGTCGGCATGTTTGATTGCATGGACTCGCCGGATGAAGGAGAGGTATCCTGGTAATTGGAGTCAGAGGAATTGAGAGGTTGACGGATTAGACCCGCCAAAGGTAAAAAAGGGTATAAGTTGGAGATAACCTCAGTCTGACGCTTCCGGGTTGTGTCAGGCAAGCCGGAGTATAGCTCTGCATCCTTGCTGGTCCAGATCTGCCTCCGTTTTTCAAATTGTTGTTGCTTCAAAAGAAAGTCGGGATCTTGGTAAGCCAAAGGGTGTGAAAATCTTACTTTCCGGGTTACTCTTCGAATTTTCTGACGCGGCCGAAGCTCGGAGTCGGAGGAGATTATAGTTACCTCTTCCTCGACAGGTTGGCTGTTGCCCGTGTCTTCCTGAAAGAAGGTTAATATCAGTAAGGTAGTGGTAAAGGAGAAAGGGAAATTAAAAAGTTACCTCTTCCTCATTATCATCAGAATCATCAAGCTGAAACAGCTCAGAAGCGCTTGGCTTCCTTTTCCTTGAAGTGGTGGGCTTGGCGGTTTTCCTTTCGGCTCTCTTGGCCGCCCTGGCTTTCTTGGCCGCCTCATGATCATATTGAATTTTCCAGAAGTTATCATTTGCCTGTAAAAGGTTATAAAGGGTTATGCGTAAGAATACAGTATAACATGATAAAAAATAACCCGCGGCTGGAAACTTACTGCAGGGGCCGGGTTCTTCTTGCAAAAAGGTAGTAAGCCGAAAGCGTTACTATTCACTATGCCCTCTTTCAACAAAGACCAAGTTGTAGCTTCCACTACGTCATCTGGTAAGTCGTCAGGACTATGACGCTGAGGGTCATCTTTCTCGCCTGAATAATTACACATTAAGTTGGGGCGGCGGCTTAACGGAATTATTCTCCAAGCAACCCAGACTCGGACCAGGTCAATGCCATCTAAGCCGTTCCCTAAAAGAGCTTTAATCTTCTTGATCTTGGGGGTGAGTGGCAGACGTTCAATAGCAGTCAACTTATCCGGCAGCGGGTGAGTAGGTTCAAGGCGCAATGCACGGAAGCCGGGCAGCGGGCTTTCACCAGCCGGAGAAGTATCTTGGCAGTAGAACCATGTCTGGTTCCAGTCCTTTGGATGACTCGGCAATTCAGCATAAGGGAACAGGCAGTCTCTCCGCCTTTGAATCGATATGCCACCAAGCTCCAGACTGGGCCCGTTGGCCCGCTCATTCTGCCGGTTCAAATAGAACAATTCCCTGAACAAAAGTAGGCTGGGTTCTTCTCCAAGCTAGACCTCACAGAAAACTTGGAAGTTGCAGATATTTGACACGGAATTGGGCCCGATGTCTTGAGGTCTTAAGTCAAAGAAGTGCAAAACGTCTCTAAAGAATTTTGAACCGGGAGGAGCAAATCCCTGGCTCATGTGATCGGTAAAAATGATCACCTCCCCTTCCTTGGGTTGAGGTTTCTCTTCAGACGGGTCAGGAGCACGATAATACATGACATCCTTCTTGGGCAGATGGCCAGACTTTACAAACTCGGACAGTTTGCTCTCTGTAACAATGGATGGGACCCAATTGCAGGTAACCGGAGGTTTAACAGCTTTGGGTGCCATTGGGTAAATTGAAGCCTACAACACGATAAAGGAAATTTTCCGGTTTATTATAACCCGGAGAATAAACATTATTGGGTTATTTAAGATGGCGGCTTAAGAAGGGGGCCTAATGACATACAGGTAACTATGTGATAATGTTTAACAGCTGCAGGTGTTAAAGATGATTAAGGTTTTCTTAAGTCGCCAGAGGCAAGCGGTGCTGACAGCCAGTATTATCTTAAACCGGTTACATGGACTACTATGGCTGAAACAGAGTCAACAGACACAGCTTTTGGCTAAGTGTGGAGCAAACAGGTTTCACAAATTGCAATTATTATTTTGGATCAAACGATGCTCTGGAAAGGAAAAATTTCTAGACCTAAAACAGTACATGGAAGTTCATATACTCAAGGAGGGCTTCCAAAACAAGGAAATGAGATCTATTTTCAAACAGAATAAGCACACAACATCCTCCGCAGCAGTTCTATGTGGTTTTTACGATCTGAACAAGGTATTAGAGGTAAGAACTAATGGAGGTTGCGTCGGGCGATGATGAACGTCGACGAACTCACGACAGTACTAATGCAGATCTGAGAAAGGGGGGAAAGAGAACTCATCGATGTGGAAGAACTGCGGAGGGTTGTCGTTGTTCTCTGGTCAAAAAACAGGGTGATGCAGCGGCCTGAGTCGGTGAAGACGAGGTTTCCGACGGTGGCGGCGGCGGAGCTCGAGCGGCAGAAGAGGGAGTGCGAGGAAGAAGACGACCGGAGGAAATGAAAAAGACCTAGGTCGCGCCTATTTATAAGGAGGACCGACTGAGACGGCGCGAGAAATGAGGAGACCAAGACATCATTATCCAGCGGCCCCGACGCCTCGATTTTCGGGAGGGTCAGTAAAGGCAAAGATCCGTTGAAGATATGATGAATTAAAATATAAGTTTTATTGAAGATGATGTCACGATGATTTAACCCGGAGCCAGAGGATGACGTCACGGCGGGTTACAATTTTCACGCAAGACAGAAGACTAAAGGCCAGTTCATAAGGTTTTCAAAGATTGACATGAACCGGTTCAAATCAATCTGGGGCCTAATGTTGGGGATATGACTATTTGTGTAAGCCATCCAGGAGAGGTCGGGTTACGCAAATAGAGGTTCATCAGAAGCCCAAGACCAAGGCATGAAGATGGCGGTTCACTAAAAGGCTTAAAGGCCCACAGGCGACTCTGAGGCCCGTAAAGATAAACCGCCATGATGGTACAACTTATACTGTAAGGTAGAAGTAACTAGTCGCCGAGCCGGAGACTGTTTATGAGCCGGTCGGGACTCTGTAGGCCGCAGGGCGTCAACCCGAGTATATAAGGGGACGACCCGCCAGCGGCTTGGGGCGAGAAACAACTGATCGAGAACCAGGCATAGCGTATCTCGCTCCCTGGTCATCGAAACCTCAAGCAATTCCAACCCAACTAGACGTAGGCCTTCCTTCACCGTAAGGGGCTGAACTAGTATAAACCTCGCGTGTCCTTGTCCCGATTAACCCCTTTAAGCTTCTAGTTGCGATGGCTCCACGACTAAGTCCTTGCAAAAGGACATCTGCCGAGACAATTCCACGACACAAGGGGAGCCAAAGAATATTCTCAAGTATTAGCAGCTGAGTTATCAATTCAACCATACCTGGAAACTTAATATCTGCAGCAAAGTGTTTAGTAGCAAAGTAATATGATAGTAGTGGTAACGGTAGCAAAAGTAGTGTTTTTGGTATTTTGTAGTGATGATAGCAATAGCAACGAAAAGTAAATAAGCGGAGAACAATATATGGAAAGCTCGTAGGCAATGGATCAATGATGGAGAATTATGCCAGATGCGGTTCATCATGTAACAGCCATAACCTAGGGTGACACAGAACTAGCTCCAGTTCATCAATGTAATGTAGGCATGTATTCCGAATATAGTCATACGTGCTTATGGAAAAGAACTTACATGACATCTTTTGTCCTACCCTCCCGTGGCAGCGGGGTCCTTACGGAAACTAAGGTATATTAAGGCCTCCTTTTAATAGAGTACCGGAACAAATCATTAACACATAGTGAACACATGAAATCCTCAAACTACGGTCATCACTGATAAGTATCCCGATTATTGTCACTTCGGGGTTAACGGATCATAACACATAATAGGTGACTATAGACTTGCCAGATAGGATCAAGAACTCTCATATATTGATGAAAACATAATAGGTTCAGATCTGAAATCATGGCACTCGGGCCCTAGTGACAAGCATTAAGCATAGCAAAGTCATAGCAACATCAATCTCAGAACATAGTGGATACTAGGGATCAAACCCTAACAAAACTAACTCGATTACATGATAGATCCCATCCAACCCATCACCGTCCAGCAAGCCTACGATGGAATTACTCACGCACGGCGGTGAGCATCATGAAATTGGTGATGGAGGATGGTTGATGATCACGACGGTGACAGATTCCCCTCTCCGGAGCCCCGAACGGACTCCAGATCAGCCCTCCCGAGAGGTTTTAGGGCTTGGCGGCGGCTCCGTATCGTAAAACGCAATGAATTCGTCTCTCTGATTTTTTTTCTCCCTGAAACACAATATATAGAGTTGGAGTTGGAGTCGGAGAAGCTCCAGGGGCCCACGAGGTAGGGGGGCGTGCCCCCACCCTCGTGGATAGGTGGTAGGCCCCCTGGCCTTCATCTTTTGCAAGGATTTTTTATATTTTCCGAAAAGTTGTCCCGTGAAGTTTCAGGTCATTCCGAGAACTTTTGTTTCTGCACATAAATAACACCATGGTAATTCTACTGAAAACAGCGTCAGTCCGGGTTAGTTCCATTCAAATCATGCAAGTTAGAGTCCAAAACAAGGGCAAAAGTGTTTGGAAAAGTAGATACGACGAAGACGTATCAAACGCCGGCCAATGGGAGGAGGCATGCCAAGGGGGGCAATCCTACTCCAAGTAGGATTCGTCCCCCCCCCCTTTCCTATTTCAACTAGGAGAAGGGGGGAGGAGAGGGAGGAGAGAAGGAAAGGGGGGCTGGCCCCCTAGTCCAATTCGGTTTGGGCTAGGGGGCGCGCGCCACCTCTTGGCCTTCCTCCTCTCTTCAACTACTAGGCCCATGAGGCCCAATAACCCCCCAGGGGTTCCGGTAACCCCCCCCCCCCCCCCCGATACTCCGGTAAATACTCGATACACCTCGAAATCATGTCGGTGTCCGAATATAGTCATCCAATATATCAATATTTATGTCTCGACCATGTGGAGACTCCTCATCATGTCCATGATCTCATCCGGGACTCCGAACTATCTTCGGTACATCAAAACATATAAACTCATAATACCGATCGTCATCGAACGTTAAGCATGCGGACCTTACGGGTTCGAGAACTATGTAGACATGACCGAGGCTCATGTCTGGTCAATAACCAATAGCGGAACCTGGATGCTCATATTGGCTCCTGCATATTCTACGAAGATCTTTATTGGTCAAACCGCATAACAACATACGTTGTTCCCTTTGTCATAGGTATGTTACTTGCCCGAGATTCGATCGTTGGTATCATCATACCTAGTTCAATCTCATTACTGGAAAGTCTCTTTACTCATTCCATAATGCATCATCCCGTAACTAACTCATTAGTCACATTGCTTGCAAGGCTTATAGTGATGTGCATTACCGAGAGTTCCCAGAGATACCTCTCCGATACACAGAGTGACAAATCATAATCTCGATCTATGCCAAGTCAACAAACACCACCGGAGACACTTGTAGAGCATCTTTATAATCACCCAGTTACGTTGTGACGTTTGATAGCACACAAGGTGTTCCTCCGGTATTCGGGAGTTGCATAATCTCATAGTCATAGGAACTTGTATAATTCATGAAGAAAGCAATAGCAATAAACTAAATTATCATAATGCTAAGCTAACAGATGGGTCTAGTCCATGACATCATTCTCTAATGATGTGATGTCGTTCATCAAATGACAACACATGTCTATGGCTAGGAAACTTAACCATCTTTGATTAACGAGCTAGTCAAGTAGAGGGATACTAGGGACACTTTGTTTGTCTATGTATTCAGACATGTACTAAGTTTCCGGTGTTGGGGAACGTAGTAATTTCAAAAAAAATTCCTACGCACACACATGCTCATGGTGATGCATGGCAACGAGAGGGGAGAGTGTTGTCTACATACCCTCGTAGACCGAAAACGGAAGCATTAGCACAACACAGATGATGTAGTCGTACGTCTTCACGATCCGACCGATCCAAGTACCGAACGCACGGCACCTCCGAGTTCAGCACACGTTCAGCTCGATGACGTCCCGCGAACTCCGATCTAGCAGAGCTTCACGGGAGAGTTCCATCAGCACGACGGCGTGGTGACGGTGATGATGTTGCTACCGACGCAGGGCTTCGCCTAAGCACCGCTACGATATGATCAAGGTGGAATATGGTGGAGGGGGCACCGCACATGGCTAAGAGATCAAGAGATCAACTGTTGTGTTCTAGGGTGCCCCCTGCCCCTGTATATAAAGGATGGAGGAGGGGAGGCCGGCCATCCCCTAGGGCGCGCCAGAAGTGTGGAGTCCTACTAGGACTCCCTAGTCCTAGTAGGATTCCTCCTCCCATATGGAATAGGAAAAGGGGAAGGGAAAAGGAGAAGGAAGGAAGGGGGCGCCCCCTTCCCTATTCCAATTCGGACCAGAACATGAGGAGGGGTGCGGCCACCTTTTGAGGCCTTTCTCTCCTTTCCCGTATGGCCCATTAAGGCCCAATACGAATTCCCTAACTCTCTGGTACTCCAAAAAATACCCGAATCACTCAGAACCTTACCGATGTTCGAATATAGTCGTCCAATATATCGATCTTTATGTCTCGACCATTTCGAGACTCCTCGTCATGTCCCCGATCTCATCCGAGACTCCGAACTACCTTCGGTACATCAAATCACATAACTCATAATACAAATCGTCACCGAACTTTAAGCGTGCGGACCCTACGGGTTCAAGAACTATGTAGACATGACCGAGACATGTCTCCGGTCAATAACCAATAGCGGAACCTGGATGCTCATATTGTCTCCTACATATTCTTCGAAGATCTTTATCGGTCAAACCGCATAACAACATACGTTGTTCCCGTTGTTATCGGTATGTTACTTGCCCGAGATTCGATCATCGGTATCTCAATACCTAGTTCAATCTCGTTAGCAACAAGTCTCTTTACTCGTTCCGTAATACATCATCCCGCAACTAACTCATTAGTTACAATGCTTGCAAGGCTTATAGTGATGTGCATTGATACGTCCATTTTGCATCATGCTTTTATATCAATATTTATTGCATTATGGGTTGTTATTACACATTATGTCACAATACTTATGCCTATTCTCTCTTATTTTACAAGGTTTACATAAAGAGGGAGAATGCCGGCAGCTGGGATTCTGGGCTGGAAAAGGAGCAAATATTAGAGACCTATTCTGCACAGCTCCAAAAGTCCTGAAACTTCACAGATGATGTTTTCCAAATATATAAAAAAATACTGAGCACAAGAACCTCACCAGGGGGGCCTCACCCTTCCCACGAGGGTGGGGGCGCGCCCTACCCCCCAGGGCGCGCCCCCCTACCTCGTGGGCCCCCTGGTGGCCCTCCGGTGGCCATCTTCTGCTATATGGAGTCTTTCGATGGGAAAAAATCATAAGTCATCTTCTCGGACGAAACTCCGCCGCCACAAGGCGGAACCTTGGCGGAACCAATCTAGGGCTCTGGCGGAGCTGTTCTGGCGAGGAAACTTCCCTCCCGGAGGGGGAAATCATCGCCATCTTCATCACCAACGCTCCTCTCATCGGGAGAGGGCAATCTCCATCAACATCTTTATCAGCACCATCTCATCTCAAAACCCTAGTTCATCTCTTGTATCCAATTCTTGTCTTCAAGTCCTGGATTGGTGCTAGTAGGTTGCTAGTAGTGTTAATTACTCCTTGTAGTTGATGCTAGTTGGTTTAATTGGTAGAAGATCATATGTTCAGATCCTATATGCATATTAATACCCATTTGATTATGAACATGTTTATGCTTTTTGAGTAGTTACTTTTGTTCCTGAGGACATGGGAGAAGTCTTGCTATTAGTAGTCATGTGAATTTGGTATTCGTTCGATATTTTGATGATATGTATGTTGTCTCTCCTCTATTGGTGTTATGTGAACGTCGACTACATGACACTTCACCATTATTTGGGCCTAGAGTAAGGCATTGGGAAGTAATAAGTAGATGATGGGTTGCTAGAGTGACAGAAGCTTAAACCCTAGTTTACGCATTGCTTCGTAAGCGGCTGATTTGGATCCATATGTTTCATGCTATGGTTAGGTTTACCTTAATACTTTTGTTGTATTTGCGGATGCTTGCAATAGAGGTTAATCATAAGTGGGATGCTTGTCCAAGTAAGGGCAGCACCCAAGCACCGGTCCACCCACATACCAAATTATCAAAGTACCGAACATGAATCATATGAACGTGATGAAAAGTAGCTTGACGATATTCCCATGTGTCCTCAAGAGCGCTTTACATCTTATAAGAGTTTGTCCAGGCTTGTCCTTTGCTACAAAAGGATTGGGCCACCTTTCTGCACTTTATTTACTTTTGTTACTTGTTGCTCGTTACAAATTATCCTATCACAAAACTATCTGTTACCACTTATTTCAGTACTTGCAGAGAATACCTTGTTGGAAACCGCTTATCATTTCCTTCTGCTCCTCGTTGGGTTCGACACTCTTACTTATCGAAAGGACTATGATAGATCCCCTATACTTGTGGGTCATCAAGACTCTTTTCTGGCGCCGTTGCCGGGGAGTGAAGCGTCTTTGGTAGGTGGAATTTGGTAAGGAAAAATTTATATAGTGTGCTGAAATTTACTGTCACTTGTTACCATGGAAGGTAATCCTCTGAGGGGCTTGTTCAGGGTATCTTCACCCCGACCAGTAGAGCAAAGAGTTGCTCCTCAACCTGCTGAACCTACTGAAAATGAAAATGAAAATGCTTTCTTTGAAGTTCCTTCGGGTATGATAGAAAAACTGCTAGCTAATCCTTTTCTAGGAGATGGAACAAAACATCCTCATGAACATCTGATATATGTGGATCAAGTTTGTGGATTATTTAAGCTTGCAGGTGTACCCGGAGATTTTGTTAAGAAGAAGGTCTTTCCCAAATCTTTGAGGGGAGATGCATCGACATGGTATAGGCTATGTGATGATATGAGGTCTTGGAATTACAAACGATTGAAATTGGAATTTCATCAGAAGTTTTATCCTATGCATCTTGTTCATCGTGATCGCAATTATATATATAATTTTTGGCCTTGTGAAGGAGAAAGCATCGCTCAAGCTTGGGGGAGGCTTAAATCAATGTTATATTCATGCCCCAATCATGAGCTCTCAAGAGAAATGATTATTCAATAATTTTATGCTCGGCTTTCTGGTAACAATCGCACCATGCTTGATACTTCTTGTGTTGGCTCTTTTATGATGAAGACTATTGAATTCAAATGGGATTTATTGGAAAGAATTAAACGCAACTCTGAAGATTGGGACCACGACAATGGTAAGGAGTCAGGTATGACACCTAGTTTTGATTGTGTTAAATCTTTTATGGCTACCGATATTTTTCATAAAATTGGCACTAAATATGGACTTAACTCTGAGATAGTAGCCTCTTTCTGTTAATCTTTTGCTGCCTATGTTGATCTCCCCAAGGAGAAGTGGTTTAAATATCATCCTCCCATAGAAGTAAAAGTAGTTGCACCTATTAAAGTTGAAGAAAAGACTATCACTTATAATGATCCTATTGTTCCTACTTCTTATGTTGAGAAACCACCTTTCCCTGTTAGGATAAAGGATCATGCTAAAGCTTCAACCGTAGTTCGTAAAAGCAATATTAAAACATATACACCTCCTAAGCAACTTAAAGTTGAACCTAATATTGCTATTGTTAAAGATCTCTTGTCTGATAATATAGATGGGCATATTATTTATTTCTGTAATGAAACTGCTAGAATTGCTAAACCCCGTGATATAGATAAACCTAGACCTGTGGTAGGCATGCCTGTTATTTCTGTTAAAATAGGAGATCATTGTTATCATGGCTTATGTGATATGGGTTCTAGTGCTAGTGCAATACCTATTGACTTATCAGAAATAATTTGCTACCCATGGTGGTAGCTACGCACGGCCCCAATTTTTATCTCTAATTACTTTGGTAAATTATTTTGGACTATGAAAAATAACTCTATAATAAAAATATCATTACTTTGGACCATCCAGGCAAGCAAACACACAATTATACCAAAAAGACAAGCAAAAAGAGTGAGAGAAGTGAGGAAAGGCCATTTTTACACAACAAAAAGGCACTTGTTTTGAAAAGGAAATAAAAAAGACAAAGAGAAGTGAGAAAAGGTTATTTTTGTACAACAAAAATGCACTTGTGCCGATGCCATAAGAAACCCAACACCTCATATATAAAAAAGGCACTTATGCCAAAGGATATGTAGCTGCCACCATGCGTGCGTAGCTACCACCATGCATAGGAAATCGCCTCTCATTGACTTATACAAAGAAATTATGCATGACATTGCACCTATTGAGTTAGAAGAAATTGATGTCACAATTAAACTTGCTAATAGAGATACTATTTCACCAATGGGAATTGTTAGAGATGTTGAAGTCTTGTGTGGGAAAACTAAATATCCTGTTGATTTTCTTGTTCTTGGTTCCCCACAAGATAGCTTTTGTCCCATTATATTTGGTAGACCCTTCTTAAATACTGTTAATGCTACCATAGATTGCAAAAGAGATGATGTTACTATCGGTTTAGATGATATGACTCATGAATTTAATTTTTCTAAATTTAGTAGACAACACCATGAAGAAGATTTACCTAGTAAGGATGAAATTATTGGTCTTGCTTCTATTGTCGTACCTCCTAGTGATCCTTTAGAACAATACTTGCTAGACCATGAAAATGATATGTTTATGAATGAAAGAAGGGAATTAGATCAAGTATTCTTTAAACAGGAACCTATTCTGAAAAACAATTTACCTGTTGAAATCCTAGGGGATCCTCCTCCACCCAAGGGTGATCCCGTGTTTGAGCTTAAACCATTACCTGATACTCTTAAATATGCTTATCTTGATGAGAAAAAGATATATCCTGTTATCATTAGTGCTAACCTTTCAGAGCATGAGGAAGAGAGATTATTGAAAACTCTGAAGAAGCACCGCGCTGCTATTGGGTATACTCTTGATGATCTTAAGGGCATTAGTCCCACTCTATGTTAACATAAAATTAATTTGGAAGAAGATGATAAACCAGTTTGTGATCATCAACGCCGGCCGAATCCTAAAATGAAAGAAGTGGTAAGAAAGGAGATACTAAAGCTCCTTGAGGCAGGTATAATTTATCCCATTGTTGATAGTCAGTGGGTAAGCCCTGTCCATTGTGTCCCTAAGAAGGGAGGTATTACTGTTCCTAATGATAAAGATGAATTGATTCCTCAAAGAATTATTACAGGTTACAGGATTGTAATTGATTTCCGCAAATTAAATAAGGCTACTAAAAAAGATCATTACCCCTTACCTTTTATTAATCAAATGCTAGAAATATTATCTAAACATACACATTTTTGCTTTCTAGATGGTTATTCTGGTTTCTCTCAAATACCTATGTCAGCTAAAGATCAATCAAAGACTACTTTTACATGCCCTTTTGGTACTTTTGCTTATAGCCTTTTGGTTTATGTAATACACCTGCTACCTTTCAAAGATGCATGATGGCTATATTCTTTGACTTTTGTGAAAAGATTTGTGAGGTTTTCATGGACGACTTCTCCATCTATGGATCTTCTTTTGATGACTGCTTGAGCAACCTTGATCGAGTTTTGCAGAGATGTGAAGAAACTAATCTTGTCTTGAATTGGGAAAAGTGCCACTTTATGGTTAATGAAGGTAATGTCTTGGGCATAAAGTTTCTGAAAGAGGTATTGAAGTTGATAAAGCCAAGGTTGATGCTATTGAAAAGATGCCATGTCCCAAGGACATCAAAGGTATAAGAAGTTTCCTTGGTCATGCCGGTTTTTATAGGAGGTTCATTAAGGACTTCTCAAAAATCTCTCGGCCTCTGACTAATTTATTATAAAAAGATATACCATTTGTCTTTGATGATGATTGTGTAGAAGCATTTGAAATACTTAAGAAAGCATTGATCTCTGCACCTATTGTTCAGCCACCTGATTGGAATTTACCCTTTGAAATTATGTGTGATGCTAGTGATTATGTTGTAGGTGATCTTCTAGGACAAAGAGTTGATAAGAAACTAAATGTTATTCAATATGCTAGTAAAACTCTAGACAATGCTCTAAGAAACTATGCTACTACTGAAAAAGAATTCTTAGCAGTTGTATTTGCTTGTGATAAGTTTAGGCCTTATATTGTTGATTCTAAAGTAACTATTCACACTGATCATGCTGCTATTAAATATCTTATGGAAAAGAAAGATGCTAAACCTAGACTTATTAGATGGGTTCTATTACTACAAGAATTTGATTTGGATATTGTTGATAGAAAAGGAGCTGAGAACCCCGTTGCAGACAACTTGTCTAGGTTAGAAAATGTGCTTGATGACCCACTACCTATTGATGATAGCTTTCCTGATGAGCAATTAAATGTCATAAATGCTTCTCATACTGCACCATGGTATCCTGATTATGCTAATTACATTGTTGCTAAGTTTATACCACCTAGTTTCACATAGCAGCAAAAGAAAAAGTTCTTCTATGACTTGAGGCATTACTTTTGGGATGGCCCACATCTTTATAAAGAAGGAGTGGATGGTGTTATTATACGTTGTGTACCTAAGCATGAACAGGAACAGATCCTACGCAAGTGTCACTCCGAAGCTTATGGAGGACACCATGCTGGAGATAGAACTGCACATAAGGTACTGCAATCTGGTTTTTATTGGCCTACTCTCTTCAAGGATGCCCGTAAGTTTGTCTTATCTTGTGATGAATGTCAAAGAATTGGTAATATTAGTAGACGTCAAGAAACGCCTATGAATTATTCACTTGTTATTGAACCATTTGATGTTTGGGGCTTTGACTATATGGGACATTTTCCTTCCTCTAATGGTTATACACATATTTTAGTTGTTGTTGATTACGTTACTAAGTGGGTACAAGCTATTCCAACTAGTAGTGCTGATCATAACACTTCTATTAAAATGCTTAAAGAAGTTATTTTCCCAAGATTTGGAGTCCCTAGATATTAAATGACTAATGGTGGTTCACATTTTATTCGTGGTGCTTTCCGTAAAATGCTTGCTAAATATGATGTTAATCATAGAATTGCATCTCCTTATCACCCTCAGTCTAGTGGGCAAGTAGAATTGAGTAATAGAGAGCTCATATTAATTTTGCAAAATACTGTTATTAGGTCTAGAAAGAATTGGTCCAAGAAACTTGATGACGCATTATGGGCCTATAGAACTGCATATAAAAATCCTATGGGTATGTCTCCGTATAAAATGGTCTATGGAAAAGCATGTCACTAACCTCTCGAACTAGAACACAAGGCTTATTGGGCTATTAAAGAACTTAATTATGATTTTAAACTTGCCGCTGAGAAGAGGTTATTTGATATTAGCTCACTTGATGAATGGAGAACCCAAGCCTACGAAAATGCCAAGTTGTTTAAAGAAAAAGTTAAAAGATGGCATGACAAAAGGATACAAAAGCGTGAGTTTAATGTAGGTGATTATGTATTGCTATACAACTCTCGTTTAAGATTTTTTTGCAGGAAAACTTCTCTCTAAATGGGAAGGTCCTTATGTTATCGAGGAGGTCTACCGTTCTGGTGCCATAAAAATCAACAACTTCGAAGGTACCAATCCGAAGGTGGTGAACGGTCAAAGAATCAAACACTACATCTCAGGTAATCCCATAAATGTTGAAACCAATGTTATCGAAACCGTAACCCCGGAGGAATACATAAAGGACACTTTCCGGAACGTTTCAGACACCAAAAAGGAATAGGTATGTGATACGGTAAGTAAACCGACTCCAAAACAATTTCTAAGGCAATATTTCTCCGTTTTAGAATATTTAGAAAAATAGAAAAATAAGCAGCAGTCCGGGGAGGACATGAGGGCTCCACGAGGGTGGAGGGTACGCCCTACCCTACTAGGCGCGCCCCCTACCTCGTGGGCACCTCGTGTGCTCTCCGGACTCCGTTTTCATACACGACACGTATTTTGGTCGGTAAAAATTCATTATATAATCTCCCGGGGGTTTTGACTCCCGTATCACGCAAAAATCTCCTGTCGTTGTTTCGAGCTGTTTTTCTGACAGATCTAGATTATCATGGCGTCTCCAAGTGCTCCCAAGGACAAGTTCTTTGAGAAGGTCATCAACCCTTACCTCGCGGAGGTGCAGCGACACCCTCAAACCATTGAGATGCGTGATGGGTTGCTGCACATCCGTGATGCTGAGGGACCGAAGGGGACCGGAAGCGTGGAGACGAGGCTCGAAGCAATGGAGCAACAAGTTTTCAAGTGTCAGGGGATGGTGGAGCGTGGACTCAACTCCAACCACATGATGATCGCAGAATTCACCAACAAACACAAGCTGGATGCCGACAACATCGGGGAGACCATCTTCAAGCTTCACGAGAAAATTGAGCACCTTCAAGCTCAAATTTATGACCTGCAAAACCAAAACTATGAGTATGAATATAGATTCAAAAGGATGAGTTTGGCTGCAGATTTGAGGATCCGGAAGACTCGGTCATCTTTCTATGATGGTGAGCCTATGCCTTGGAAGAAGGACGATAAGCCTACGCCATCAACAAAATCACCACCATCTCACAAAGACGAATTGAGTATCTGGTATGGGCACTCCACTCGGCAACTGCCAAGCTTTGGGGAGTGCCCAGGTATCGTATCACCATCACTTTATCTTTACCGTTTTTCTTAGTTCGATCCTTTTGGTAATATCTTGATCTAGTAGAATAAAAGTTCTTAGTATGATCTAGTCGTGAGTTTTGCTTTATTATCCTTCTATGTAATCGAGTCCATGAGCTATATAATAAAGATTAGTGTTGAGTCAAGGGCTTGATTATTTTGCCATGATCCTAAAGGAATAAAAGAAAAGAGAAAGAAATAAAAAGAAACAAAGAGATCGTATGAGTCTTATGGAGAGTAATGAGCTCACATAGAAAGAGTATGATGAATAAAAGTTATTGAGGGTTGACAAACGCAGTTTTGGTCATCGTTGCAATTAATAGGAAGTAATAAAGAAAGAGAGGTCTTCACATATAAATATACTATCTTGGACATCTTTTATGATTGTGAGCACTCATTAAAATATGACATGCTAAAGAGTTGACATTGGACAAGGAAGACAATGTAATGGGTTATGTTTTCTTACATCTGAGATAAATTATATTGTCTTGGATCTTCCAACGTGATGAGCTTGTCTTTCCTCCTCATGCTAGCCAAATTCATTGCACCAAGTAGATATACTACTTGTGCTTCCAAACACCCTTAAACCAGTCTTGGCATAAGAGTCCACCATATCTACCTATGGATTGAGTAAGATCCATCAAGTAAGTTGTCATCGGTGCAAGCAATAAAAATTGCTCTCTAAATATGTATTGATTGGTGTGGAGGAAATAAGCTTTGTGCGAGCGTGTGATATGGAAGTAATAAAAGCGACAGACTGCACAATAAAGGTCCATATCACAAGTGGCAATATAAAGTGACGTTCTTTCGCATTAAGATTTTGTGCATCCAACCCATAAAAGCGCATGACAACCTCTGCTTCCCTCTGCGAAGGGCCTATCTTTTACTTTTATCTCCTACATTGCATAAGAGTCATGGTGATCTTCACCCTTCCTTTTTACATTTTATCCGTTGGCAAGGACAATATGTTGGAAAGATCCTGGTATATATGGCTAATTGGATGAGAGTTTCAATGAACTATTACTGTTGACATTACCCTTGAGGTAAAATGTTGGGAGGCAAAACTATAAGCACCTATCTTTCTCTGTGTCCATACCCATAAGTATTGCGTGAGTGTCAGCAATTGTGAAAGATTATATGATAGTTGAGTATGTGGACTTGCTGAAAAGCTCTTATACATTGACTCTTTCCTATGTTATGATAAATTGCAATTGCTTCAATGACCGAGATTGTAGTTTGTTAGTTTTCAATGAAGTTTACGATTCATACTTGATATTGTGATTGAATTATTACTCTAGCATCAGATATTATATGACAAAGAATTATGTAAGTTGTTGTTCTAAGAATGATAACGATGCCCTCATGTCCGTATTTTATTTTTATCGACACCTCTATCTCTAAACATGTGGACATATTTTTCGATTTCGGCTTTTCGCTTGAGGACAAGCGAGGTCTAAGCTTGGGGAGTTGATACGTCCATTTTGCATCATGCTTTTATATCAATATTTATTGCATTATGGGCTGTTATTACACATTATGTCACAATACTTATGCCTATTCTCTCTTATTTTACAAGGTTTATATAAAGAGGGAGAATGTCGACAGCTGGGATTCTGGGCTAGAAAAGGAGCAAATATTAGAGACCTATTCTGCACAGCTCCAAAAGTCCTGAAACTTCACACATGATGTTTTCCAAATATATAAAAAATACTGAGCGCAAGAACCTCACCAGGGGGGCCACACCCTTCCCACGAGGGTGGGGGCGTGCCCTACCCCCCAGGGCGCGCCCCCCTACCTCGTGGGCCCCCTGGTGGCCCTCCGGTGGCCATCTTCTGCTATATGGAGTCTTTCGATGGGAAAAAATCATAAGCCATCTTCTCGGACGAAACTCCGCCGCCATGAGGCGGAACCTTGGCCGAACCAATCTAGGGCTCTGGCGGAGCTGTTCTGCTGGGGAAACTTCCCTCCCGGAGGGGGAAATCATCGCCATCGTCATCACCAATGCTCCTCTCATCGGGAGAGGGCAATCACCATCAACATCTTCATCAGCACCATCTCATCTCAAAACCCTAGTTCATCTCTTGTATCCAATTCTTGTCTTCAAGTCCGGGATTGGTGCTAGTAGGTTGCTAGTAGTGTTAATTACTCCTTGTAGTTGATGCTAGTTGGTTTAATTGGTGGAAGATCATATGTTCAGATCCTATATGCATATTAATACCCGTCTGATTATGAACATGTTTATGCTTTGTGAGTAGTTACTTTTGTTCCTGAGGACATGGGAGAAGTCTTGCTATTAGTAGTCATGTGAATTTGGTATTCGTTCGATATTTTGATGAGATGTATGTTGTCTCTCCTCTAGTGGTGTTATGTGAACATCGACTACATGACACTTCACCATTATTTGGGCCTAGAGGAAGGCATTGGGAAGTAATAAGTAGATGACGGGTTGCTAGAGTGACAGAAGCTTAAACCCTAGTTTATGCATTGCTTCGTAAGCGGCTGATTTGGATCCATATGTTTCATGCTATGGTTAGGTTTACCTTAATACTTGTGTTGTATTTGCGGATGCTTGCAATAGAGGTTAATCATAAGTGGGATGCTTGTCCAAGTAAGGGTAGCACCCAAGCACCGGTCCACCCACATACCAAATTATCAAAGTACCGAACGCAAATCATGTGAACGTGATGAAAACTAGCTTGATGATATTCCCATGTGTCCTCGGGAGTGCTTTACATCTTATAAGAGTTTGTCCAGGCTTGTCCTTTGCTACAAAAGGATTGGGCCACCTTGTTGCACTTTATTTACTATTGTTACTTGTTGCTCGTTACAAATTATCCTATCACAAAACCATCTGTTACCACTTATTTCAATACTTGCAGAGAATACCTTGCTGGAACCCGCTTATCATTTCCTTCTGCTCCTCGTTGGGTTCGACACTCTTACTTACGTTTGGTAGCACACAAAGTGTTCCTCCGGTAAACGGGAGTTGCATAATCTCATAGTCATAGGAACATGTATAAGTCATGAAGAAAGCAATAGCAACATACTAAATGATCAAGTGCTAAGCTAACGGAATGGTTCAAGTCAATCACATCATTCTCCCAATGAAGTGATCCCGTTAATCAAATAACAACTCATGTCTATGGCTAGGAAACATAACCATCTTTGATCAACGAGCTAGTCAAGTAGAGGCATACTAGTGACACCTTGTTTGTCTATGTATTCACACATGTATTATGTTTCCAGTTAATAAAATTCTAGCATTAATAATAAACATTTATCATGAAATAAGGAAATAAATAATAACTTTATTATTGCCTCTAGGGCATATTTCCTTCAGTCTCCCACTTGCACTAGAGTCAATAATCTAGTTCACATCGCCATGGGATTTAACACCAATAGTTCACATCACCATGTGATTAACACCCATAGTTCACATCTCGTGTGACCAACACCCAAAGGGTTTACTAGAGTCAATAATCTAGTTCACATCGCTATGTGATTAACACCCAAAGAGTACTAAGGTGTGATCATGTTTTGTTTGTGAGATAAGTTTAGTCTACGGGTCTGCCACATTCAGATCCGTAAGTATTTTGCAAATTTCTATGTATACAATGCTGTGCACAGAGCTACTCTAGCTAATAGCTCCCACTTTCAATATGTATCCAGATTGAGACTTAGAGTCATCTGGATCAGTGTCAAAACTTGCATCAACGTAACCTTTTACGACGAACCTTTTGTCACCTCCATAATCGAGAAACATATTCTTATTCCACTATGGATAATTTTGACCGTTGTTCAGTGATCTACTTCTAGATCACTATGGTACTCCCTTGCCAAACTCAGTGGTAGGGTATACAGTAGATCTGGTACATAGCATGGCATACTTTATAGAACCTATGGCTGAGGCATAGGGAATGAATTTCATTCTCTTTCTATCTTCTGCCGTGATCGGGCTTTGAGTCTTACTCAATTTCAAACCTTCTAACACATGCAAGAACTCTTTCTTTGACTGTTCCATTTTGAACTATTTCAAAATCTTGTCAAGGTATGTACTCATTGAAAAAACTTATCAAGCGTCTTGATCTATCTCTATAGATCTTGATGCTCAATATGTAAGCAGCTTCACCGAGGTCTTTCTTTGAAAAAATCCTTTCAAATACTCCTTTATGCTTTCCAGAAAATTCTACATTATTTCCGATCAAGAATATGTCATCCACATATATTTATCGGAAATAATGTAGTGTTCCCACTCACTTTCTTGTAAATACAGGCTTCACCGCAAGTCTTTATAAAACTATATGCTTTGATCAACTCATCAAAGCGTATATTCCAACTCCGAGATGCTTGCACTAGTCTATAGATGGATCGCTGGAGCTTGCACATTTTTTAACACATTTAGGATCGACAAAACCTTCTCGTTGCATCATATACAACTCTTCTTTAAGAATCCATTAAGGAATGTAGTTTTGACATCCATTTGCCAGATTTCATAAAATGTGGCAATTTGCTAATATGATTCGGACAGACTTAAGCATCGCTACGAGTGAGAAAATCTCATTGTAGTCAACACCTTGAACTTTGTCAAAAATGTTTTTCGACAAGTCTAACTTTGTAGATAGTAACACTACTATCAGCGTCCGTCTTCCTCTTGAAGATCCATTTATTTTCTATGGCTTGTCGATCATCGGGCAAGTCAACCAAAGTCCACACTTTGTTCTCATACATGGATCCCATCTCAGATTTCATGGCCTCAAGCCATTTCGCGGAATCTGGGCTCATCATCGCTTCCTCATAGTTCGTAGGTTCGTCATGGTCAAGTAACATGATCTCCAGAACAGGATTACCGTACCACTCTGGTGCGGATCTCACTCTGGTTTACCTACGAGGTTCGGTAGTAACTTGATCTGAAGTTACATGATCATCATCATTAGCTTCCTCACTAATTGGTGTAGTAGTCACAGGAATAGATTTCTGTGATGAACTAATTTCCAATAAGGGAGCAGGTACAGTTACCTCATCAAGTTCTACTTTCCTCCCACTCACTTCTTTCGAGAGAAACTCCTTCTCTAGAAAGGATCCATTCTTAGCAACAAATCTCTTGCCTTCGGATCTGTGATAGAAGGTGTACCCAACTGTCTCCTTTGGGTATCCTATGAAGACACATTTCTCCAATTTGGATTTGAGCTTATCAGGATGAAACTTTTTCTTATAAGTATCGCAACCCCAAACTTTAAGAAACGACAACTTTGGTTTCTTGCCAAACCACAATTCATATGGTGTCGTCTCAATGGATTTAGATGCTGCCCTTTTTAACGTGAATGCAGCTGTCTCTAATGCATAACCCCAAAACTGTAGTGGTAAATCGGTAAGAAACATCATAGATTGCACTATATCCAATAAAGTATGGTTATGACGTTCGGGCACACCATTATGCTGTGGTGTTCCAGGTGGCACGAATTTGTGAAATTATTCCACATTGTTTTAATTGAAGACCAAACTCGTAACTCAAATATTTGTCTCCGCGATCAGATCATAGAAACTTTATTTTCTTGTCGCGATGATTTTCCACTTCACTCTGAAATTCTTTGAACTTTTCAAATATTTCAGACTTATGTTTCATCAAGTAGATATACCCATATCTGCTCAAATCATCTGTGAAGGTCAGAAAATAACGATACCTGCCGCGAGCCTCAACACTCATCGGACCGCATACATCAGTATGTATTATTTCCAATAAGTCAGTTGCTCGCTCCATTGTTCCGGAGAACAGAATCTTAGTCATCTTGCCCATGAGGCATGGTTCGCAAGCATCAAGTGATTCATAATCAAGTGATTCCAAAAACCCATCAGCATGGAGTTTCTTCATGTGCTTTACACCAATATGACCTAAACGGCAGTGCCACAAATAAGTTGCACTATCATTATTAACTTTGCATCGTTTAGCTTCAATATTATGAATATGTGTATCACTACGATCGAGATCCAACGAACCATTTTCATTGGGTGTATGACCATAGAAGGTTTTATTCATGTAAACAGAACAACACTTGTTCTCTAACTTAAATGAATAACCGTATTGCAATAAACATGATCAAATCATATTCATGCACAACGCAAACACCAAATAACATTTATTTAGGTTTAACACTAATCCCGAAAGTATTGGGAGTGTGCGACGATGATCATATCAATCTTGGAACCACTTCCAACACACATCGTCACTTCACCCTTAACTAGTCTCTGTTCATTTTGCAACTCCCGTTTCGAGTTACTACTCTTAGCAACTGAACCAGTATCAAATACCGAGGAGTTGCTATAAACACTAGTAAAGTACACATCAATAACATGTATATCAAATATACCCTTGTTCACTTTGCCATCCTTCTTATCCACTAAATATTCACGGCATTTCCGCTTCCAGTGACCAGTCCCTTTGCAGTAGAAGCACTTAGTCTCAGGCTTAGGTGCAGACTTGGTCTTCTTCACTTGAGCAGCAACTTGCTTGTCGTTCTTATTGAAGTTCCCTTTCTTTCCCTTTGCCCTTTTCTTGAAACTTGTGGTCTTGTTAATCATCAATACTTGATTCTCTTTCTTTATTTCTACCTTCATCGATTTCATCATCATGAAAAGCTCAGGAATCGTTTTCGTCATCCCTTGCATACTATAGTTCATCACGAAGTTCTACTAACTTGGTGATGGTGACTTAGAGAATTCTGTCAATCACTGTTTTATCTGGAAGATTAACTCCCACTTGATTCAAGTGATTGTAGTACCCAGACAATCTGAGCACATGCTCACTGCTTGAGCTATTCTCCTCCATCTTTTAGCTATAGAACTTGTTGGAGACTTCATATCTCTCAACTCGGGTATTCTCTTGAAATATTAACTTCAACTCCTGGAACATCTCATATGATCCATGACGTTCAAAACGTCTTTGAAGTCCCGATTCTAAGCTGTTAAGCATGGTGCACTAAACTATCAAGTAGTCATCATATTGAGCTTGCCAAACGTTCATAATGTCTGCATTTGCTCCTGTAAGCGGTCTGTCACCTAGCGTTGCATCAAGGACATAATTCTTCTGTGCAGCAATGAGGATAGTCCTCAGATCACGGATCCAATCCGCATCATTGCTACTAACATCTTTCAACTTAGTTTTCTCTAGGAACATATCAAAAATAAAATAGGGGAGCTAAACGCGAGCTATTGATCTACAACATAGATATGCTAATACTACCAGGACTAAGTTCATGATAAATTAAAGTTCAATTAATCATATTACTTAAGAACTCTCACTTAGATAGACATCCCTCTAATTATCTAAGTGATCACGTGATCCAAATCAACTAAACCATTTCCGATCATCACGTGAGATGGAGTAGTTTTCAATGGTGAACATCACTATGTTGATCATATCTACTATATGATTCACGCTCGACCTTTCGGTCTCAGTGTTCCGAGGCCATATCTGCATATGCTAGGCTCGTCAAGTTTAACCCGAGTATTCTGCGTGTGCAAAACTGGCTTGCACCCGTTGTAGATGAACGTAGAGCTTATCACACCCGATCATCACGTGGTGTCTCGGCATGACGAACTTTGGCAACGGTGCATACTCAGGGAGAATACTTTTATCTTGAAATTTAGTGAGAGATCATCTTATAAAGCTACCGTCGAACTAAGCAAAATAAGATGTATAAAAGATAAACATCACATGCAATCCAAATATGTGACATGATATGGCCATCATCATCTTCTGCTTTTGATCTCCATCTCCAAAGTACTGTCATGATCTCCATTGTTACCGGCATGACACCATGATCTCCATCATCTTGATCTTTTATCAACGTGTCGTCACATGGTCGTCTCACCAGCTATTGCTTTTGCAACTATTGCTATCGCATAGCGATAAAGTAAAGCAATTACATGGCACTTGCATCTTATGCAATAAAGAGACAACCATAAGGCTTCTTCCAGTTGCCGATAACTTCAACAAAACATGATCATCTCATACAATAACTTATATCTCATCACGTCTTGACCATATCACATCACAACAAGCCCTGCAAAAACAAGTTAGACGTCCTCTACTTTCTTGTTGCAAGTTTTACGTGGCTGCTACGGGCTGAGCAAGAACCATTCTTACCTACTCATCAAAACCACAACGATAGTTTGTCAAGTTAGTGTTGTTTTAACCTTCTCAAGGACCGGGCGTAGCCACACTCGGTTCAACTAAAGTTGGAGAAACTGACACCCACTAGCCACCTGTGTGCAAAGCACGTCGGTAGAACCAGTCTCGCGTAAGCATACGCGTAATGTCAGTCCGAGCCGCTTCATCCAACAATACCACCGAACCAAAGTATGACATGCTAGTAAGCTGTATGACTTGTATCGCCCACAACTCACTTGTGTTCTACTCGTGCATATAACATCTACGCATAAATCTGGCTCTGATGCCACTGTTGGGGAACGTAGTAATTTAAAAAAAAAATCGTACGCACACACAGGATCATGGTGATGCATAGCAACGAGAGGGGAGAGTGTTGTCTACATACCCTCGTAGACCGAAAGCGGAAACCTTAGCACAACGCGGGTGATGTAGTCGTACGTCTTCACAATCCGACCGTTCCAAGTACCGAACGCACGGCACCTCCGAGTTCAGCACACGTTCAGCTCGATGACGTCCCGCAAACTCCGATCCAGCAGAGCTTCACGAGAGAGTTCCATCAGCATGACGGCGTGGTGACGGTGATGATGTTGCTATCGACGCAGGGCTTCGTCTAAGCACCGCTACGATATGATCGAGGTGGAATATGGTGGAGGGGGGCACCGCACACGGCTAAGAGATCAAGAGATCAATTGTTGTGTTCTAGGGTGCCCCCCTGCCCCTGTATATAAAGGATGGAGGAGGGGAGGCCGGCCAGCGCCAGAAGTGTGGATTCCTAGTAGGATTCCTCCTCCCATATGGAATAGGAAAAGGGGAAGGGAAAGGAGAAGGAAGGAAGGGGGCGCCCCCTTCCCTAGTCCAATTCGGACCAGACCATGGGGAGGGTGAAGGAAATATGCCCTAGAGACAATAATAAAGTTATTATTTATTTCCTTATATCATGATAAATGTTTATTATTCATGCTAGAATTGTATTAACCGGAAACATAATACATGTGTGAATACATAGACAAACAGAGTGTCACTAGTATGCCTCGACTTGACTAGCTCGTTAATCAAAGATGGTTATCTTTCCTAACCATGAACAAAGAGTTGTTATTTGATTAACGGGATCACATCATTAGGTGAATGATCTGATTGACATGACCCATTCCATTAGCTTAGCACCCGATCGTTTAGTATGTTGCTATTGCTTTCTTCATGACTTATACATGTTCCTATGACTATGAGATTATGCAACTCCCGTTTGCCAGGGAACACTTTGTGTGCTACCAAACGTCACAACGTAAATGGGTGATTATAAAGGTACTCTACAGGTGTCTCCAAAGGTACATGTTGGGTTGGCGTATTTCGAGATTAGGATTTGTCACTCCGATTGTCGGAGAGGTATCTCTGGGCCCTCTCGGTAATGCACATCACATAAGCCTTGCAAGCATTGCAACTAATGAGTTAGTTGCGAGATGATGTATTACGGAACGAGTAAAGAGACTTGCCGGTAACGAGATTGAACTAGGTATTGAGATACCGACGATCGAATCTCGAGCAAGTAACATACTGATGACAAAGGGAACAACGTATGTTGTTATGCGGTCTGACCGATAAAGATCTTCGTAGAATATGTAGGAGCCAATATGAGCATCCAGGTTCCGCTATTGGTTATTGACCGGAGACGTGTCTCGGTCATGTCTACATTGTTCTCGAACCCGTAGGGTCCGCACGCTTAAGGTTTCGATGACAGTTATATTATGAGTTTATGAGTTTTGATGTATCGAAGTTAGTTCGGAGTCTCGGATGTGATCACGGACATGACGAGGAGTCTCGAAATGGTCGAGACATAAAGATTGATATATTGGACGGCTATATTCGGACACCGAAAGTGTTCCGGGGAAGTTTCGGATAAAACCGGAGCACCGGGGGGTTAGCGGAACCCCCCGGGGGGTTAATGGGCCTCATGGGCCTAAAGTGGAGAAGAGGAGGGGCTGCCAAGGCAGGTCGCGCGCCCCCTCTCCCCCTAGTCCGAATTGGACAAGGAGGGAGGGGCGGCGCCCCCCTCTCCTCTCTCCCTTCCTTCCCCCTCTCCTAATTAGACAAGGAAAGGGAGGGGAGTCCTACTCCCGGTAGGAGTAGGACTCCTCCTGCGCGCCTCCTACTAGAGCCGAGGCACCCCATGACACACAAAAGTTGATCCACATGATCATATTCTTAGCCGTGTGCGGTGCCCCTTCCACCATAGTCCTCGATAATATTGTAGCGGTGCTTAGGCGAAGCCCTGCGACAGTAGAACATCAAGATCGTCACCACGCCGTCGTGCTGACAGAACTCTTCCCCGACACTTTGCTGGATCGAAGTCCGGGGATCGTCATCGAGCTGAACGTGTGCTAGAACTTGGAGGTGCCGTAGTTTCAGTGCTTGATCGGTCGGGCCGTGGAGACGTACGACTACATCAACCAAGTTAACGCTTCCGTTGTCGATCTACAAGGGTACGTAGATCACACTCTTCCCCTCTCGTTGCTATGCATCACCATGATCTTGCGTGTGCGTAGGAATTTTTTTGAAATTACTACGTTCCCCAACAGAGGGGTGCGGACACCTTTTGAGGCCTTTCTCTCCTTTCTCGTATGGCCCATTAAGGCCCAATACGAATTCCCGTAACTCTCCTGTACTCCGAAAAATACCCGAATCACTCGGAACCTTTCCTATGTCCGAATATAGTCGTCCAATATATCGATCTTTACGTCTCGACCATTTCGAGACTCCTCTTCATGTCCCCGATCTCATCCCGAACTCCGAACTACCTTCAGTACATCAAATCACATAACTCATAATACAAATCGTCACCGAACTTTAAGCGTGCGGACCCTACGGGTTCGAGAACTATGTAGACATGACCGAGACATGTCTCCGGTCAATAACCAATAGCGGAACCTGGATGCTCATATTGGCTCCTACATATTCTACGAAGATCTTTATCGATCAAACCGCATAACAACCTACGTTGTTTCCTTTGTTATCGGTATGTTACTTGCCCGAGATTCGATCGTCGGTATCTCAATACCTATTTCAATCTCGTTACCGGCAAGTCTCTTTACTCGTTCCGTAATACATCATCTCGCAACTAACTCATCAGTTACAATGCTTGCAAGGCTTATAGTGATGTGCATTACCGAGTGGGCCCAGAGATACCTCTCCGACAATCGGAGTGACAAATCCTAATCTCGAAATACGCCAACTCAACAAGTACTTTCGGAGACACCTGTAGAGCACCTTTATAATCACCCAGTTACGTTGTGACGTTTGGTAACACACGAAGTGTTCCTCCGGTAAACGGGAGTTGCATAATCTCATAGTCATAGGAACATTTATAAGTCATGAAGAAAGCAATAGCAACATACTAAACGATCAAGTGCTAAGCTAACGGAATGGGTCAAGTCAATCACATCATTCTTCTAATGATGTGATCCCATTAATCAAATGACAACTCATGTTTATGGCTAGGAAACATAACCATCTTTGATCAACGAGCTAGTCAAGTAGAGGCATACTAGTGACACCTTGTTTGTCTATGTATTCACAAATGTATTATGTTTCCGGTTAATACAATTCTAGCATGAATAATAAACATTTATCATGAAATAAGGAAATAAATAATAACTTTATTATTGCCTCTAGGGCATATTTCCTTCATCCGGTTAATACAATTGTAGCATGAATAATAAACATTTATCATGATATAAGAAAATATAAATAACAAGTTTATTATTGCCTTAGGGCATATTTCCTTCAAACGAGACATCAGGGCTTCGATCCAGTGGTTGTTGGTTTAGGAATAAATTTGATGTTAGTCTTTGATCCGCGGTGGCAAAACAAAGCCTTCAGTGACGGAGTGGGTTAAGGTCTTCCTGTGTCACGTTGCCCTCATTTCAACGGTGCTTCTATATATCATCAAGAGGTGTGTGTAAGATTGTGTGCTTCAAAATCTTGTTCTACATGTCTGGTTTCCTCTTCGTTTGTTTCAATCGCATTGTCGTGCAGAGCTACAAGTCTGATTTCCTCTTTTTTTTTGTTTCAATCGCGTTGTCCTGCATAGCGGACAATGTGGTTGTGCGTCTTAGTCCACCAGCTCCAGCTTTGACTAACGAAGATTGGCCAGCCTCGGTGTTGTCCGGGA
Source organism: Triticum urartu (assembly GCF_056163025.1). Taxonomy (NCBI): domain Eukaryota; kingdom Viridiplantae; phylum Streptophyta; class Magnoliopsida; order Poales; family Poaceae; genus Triticum; species Triticum urartu. The sequence continues at coordinate 680,781,957 of NC_141874.1, forward strand.
GCATGTGAGATTTATGTTCCGTGACTCTGCCTCGGCTGATCAAGGTGTTCTACAGGCTCGCTCTAACGTTTTTTCTCCGGGGTACAAGTTTATGGATTTCAACAAGTGCTCTGTTGAGACAGAGGCCCCGAGGCAATAATCATCTTTGCTCGCATTGCATCGTCGGTTGATGCGGGAGAATAAGACCTTCACATCCAAAGACTTTGTGTTTTTTTTTTAAATTTCCGCAACAGTGTTTTTATATAGTCTTCGCAAGTTAGCATGTGGGCTCTTTGGCCTTTCTAGAAAAGTAATAATAGTGGTACGCGTGCGTTTGTTTGTACCTAATACCTCATTCTTAAGGTCAAAGCCTTCATAAGAATGACTATACTGGCGCTAATGGTTGTATTGTAATGAGATAATGGAACTCTGCCTGATTGCAGTCACCACCATATTGAAGTGACCGAATTGGTTGTCTTCAAGTTTTGCTTTTTGTTCTTACTAAATTTCCTAGCCAACCATAGCAACGGACAAATAAGTGAATCCAATGATGTCATTAACAATGATAGGGCAGTCCTTCAAAAAAGAGACACCAAAGATGAGCCTAGGCATCAAGTTGGATTTCCGTCTTTGTAAAGATTTCACTAGGTATCACATCTTATTTAGGAACAGAGGAAGTAGATTGCAGTAAAAATGACCAAACAGCAAGCAACCTCGGCTGACGTATAAAATTTCATGCTGGCATGTAGTACTCCTGGTACGTAGAACAGGGTGCAACACCGGATGCATGACACCGGGTGAACCATTATTAGCAACATTAACCCCGTGTAAATTGTTTCCAGTGGAGTTAGCTTACGTACTGTCACACTTGTTTATGGACCTTCCGTGGTGGTTGATCAGGTTACCCCCATGGTCAACGCTCTTGGTTAGCAAAAAAAAACGCTCTTGGTTAGCAGGTGGATAATTACTCTATTCTTGTTGAAGAACACGCAAGGTGAAGTGTGATGACGAATGTTCTCAAAAGGACCTTACGGTATTCGGACCAACCCATTAAGCAGCGGTTGGTCTTTTTATGTCTTTCAAGGTCATTTGTGCCCATATATAGCAGAAAATGCTCTAGCCTTTTGTGCGGTTGGTCACTTGCTTTGTTTCATCTGCCCTATTTTATACTTTCTCCGTCTTAAAATAACTGTCTAAGCTTGAGGTACTTATTTTTAGACGGAGGTAGTATTATTTTTAGACCCCTGAACGAAGCGTATTCTTCTCGCTAAGGCGATACCCAAAGCGACTAGGGTTTAGCCGGGCCGCCAGCGGCCGCCTTCGGGGCGGCGGCGCATGCGCCGGTTTCTCTTTCCCAGGACGGCGCCGCGGTGTTGTCGCTGGTCTCTCGTTTCTCTGCTACGAGTCTCCTGGTGCGTGCACCCTAGATGGTCGTAAAGCAGATCTGATTCTGTTGATCCATCGTATTATGCATGAGGAGCATGCATGCGTGGGTCAGGCTGTTTTTCTGAGTGGAGGTTTGTTCCAGCCTATGCGTGACTGGAATTGTTGATGTTGCAAGTCGTCGGTGTTCTCTCAACCGGTGTACTCCCCAGTGTGAGACGGAGGACCGCCGATCCCGATGAATCTTCTTAGTTGGAACTGTCGAGGAGGTGGGCCGGACAGTTCGAGAGTTGGCGACTATAGCACAGTCACATTCTCCCAATATTGTGTTCTTATGTGAACCTAGGCAAAAAGAAGGAAAGATGAAGAGAATAAGAAATCGTTTAGGCTTGAAAGGATTTGCTGGAGTGGATAGCGAGATGGATTAAGTGGAGGCCTTGCCCTCTACTGGCATGAATCATTTGATGTCTTGGTTCTGGATAAGGAAGAGGTACATTGATGTGCTGGTGCGGACTCAGGCTGATACAGAACAATGGCGCCTTACGTGCATGTATGGTGAACCCCGACTGGAAAATAGGCACATTATGTGGACAAAGTTGCAGAATTTGGCAATAGTTAATGATCTTCCTTGGTTAGTAATCGGTGACTTTAATGAAGCCTTGTGGAGTTTTGAACATATGTCTGCAACACCGCGGCCGGATGCACAGATGTTGGCGTTTTGGGATACATTGGAAGTGTGCAACCTTGTGGACCTTGGCTTCTCCGGTGTTCCATTCACGTATGATAACAAACGTCATGGTGCAGCAAATGTACAAGTTCGGTTGGACAGAGCAGTAGCGACTGCGACTTGGCGGCATTTGTTTGCTTTCTCGTCGGTGGTGCATGTGGTCTCGCCTTGTTCTGACCATGTTGCGCTGCTACTCAAGGGTGAGCCGGACACGGGTCAAACAACCGTTCGGAACCGCAGATATGAGGTGTTCTGGGAGCGAGATGAGGGCCTCCCAGATGTTATAAAAGATGCTTGGTCCTCTGTTGGAGCTGTTCAGAATATGGCGCAGTTGCAAAAGGCTTTGGAAAAGACTATGGATGCACTCCGGTTATGGAGTAGGAAATTTGGTAATATTTCGAGGGAACTTGCAAAATCACGTACACAGTTGGAGGAGTTAATGAGTATGAATGCGGATAGACATGATATCAAGATGGTAACTGACAAGATGAATGAACTACTTTATCAGGAGGAGATGATGTGGTTGCAAAGATCGCGGATAAACTGGTTGAAGGAGGGTGACAGAAACACGAAATTTTTCCAGAGTAAAGCGGTCTGGAGGGCGAGGAAAAATAAAATACGTGAGCTTGTAGACAATATTTGCATTGTGCATTCGGACTTTGCAATGATGAGTAAGATGGCTAATGAATACTTCCAAGGAATTTTTACTACCGATCAGAGTCTTGATGCGGGCCCCGTCCTGGAATTATTGGAATGGAAAATTTCAGATCAAGATAATGATATGCTTTGTAAGCCTTTTTCAGATAAAGAGATTGCGGATGCGCTGTTCCAAATCGGGCCCTTGAAGGCCCCAGGGCCAGACGGGTTCCCGGCGAGGTTCTTCCAGCGCAATTGGGGTACAGTTAAGGAGAGTGTGCTTACTGCCGTCAAGGATTTTTTAGGACGGGCATCATGCCAGATGGAGCTAACGATACTACTATTGTTTTTATACCAAAAGTACCAAACCCAAAAAGCTTGCGGGATTATAGACCTATAAGTTTGTGCAATGTGACTTATAAGGTTATTTCCAAGTGTTTGGTTAATCGACTTAGGCCTTTGCTTGATGGTATAATCTCTCCCGAACCGAGTGCTTTTGTACCGGGAAGATTAATTACGGACAATGCACTAGTGGCTTTTGAGTGTATCCACTATATAAAGCAGGAAAAAGATCCTACAAAGAGTTTTTGTGCTTATAAGCTAGACCTATCTAAAGCTTATGATAGGGTGGATTGGACCTTCTTGAAGCAAGTGATGCAAAAGCTGGGTTTCTCTCAACGATGGGTGGATTGGATTATGTCATGTATCACATCGGTGAGGTATGCTATCAAACTTAATGGGACCCTCTTGGATTCATTTGCACCGACGCGTGGGCTTCGGCAAGCTGACCCCCTTTCACCTTTTCTTTTCTTGTTCGTGGCTGATGGACTATCTGCTATTATGAAGCATGGTGTAGCCACTGGGAGTATTACTCCGATAAGGATGTGTAGAAGAGCTCCGGGGATTTCTCATTTGCTATTCGCAGATGATACTATATTATTTTTTGAGGCCTCACGTTTACAAGCTGGAAGAATTAAAGTTGCATTGGAACTATATGGTGCTGCCACTGGTCAAAGTCTGAATTATGATAAATGTTCTATGTTGTTTGGTGAGTCTTGCCCGCTGGATGTGAAAGAGCAAGTAAGGGTTGTGCTGGGGATCACGAGTGAATCTTTTGAGGAAAAATACTTGGGGCTGCCAACACCGGAGGGACGAATGTCAAAAGGACATTTCCAGAGTTTACAAATGAGTATGACAAAGAGACTAATTCAGTGGGGCGATGGTCTTTTGGCTCAACCAGGCCCTGCAGTCCTTATTAAATCGGTAGCCCAAGCGCTACCTACATACCTCATGGGAGTTTTTAAGTTACCGTTCTCTGTATGTGATGACCTAACTAGAATGGTTAGAAATTTTTATTGGGGTGCAGCTCATGGTAAAAGGAAAGCTCATTGGAGAAGTTGGGATAAGTTGCTGCAACCAAAGAATAAGGGTGGTGCTGGATTCCGGGACTTCCGTTTGTTTAACCAAGCTTTACTAGCCCGACAAGCTTGGAGATTAATCTCCAACCCGGATAGTTTGTGTGCCCAAGTGCTCAAAGCAAGATATTATCCTAATGGAAGGCTAGAAGATACATTGTTTGCGGGTAATGCGTCGTCCTCATGGCAAGCTATAAGTTATGGGTTGGAATTACTCAAGAAGGGTCTGGTGCGGAGAGTTGGGAATGGAAAAGGTATACGGATCTGGAGAGATAGTTGGATTCCAAGGCCTCACTCATATAAACCTTTCTCCCCACAAGGTAGATGCAGGATCAGATTTGTCTCGGCCTTATTGAATGAGAATGGCGTCTAGAACTATGCGATGCTGATGAAGTTTTTTGCTATGGCTGATGTAGCAGAGATTATGAAAATCAAGACCTCACCAAGTTCAGAGGATGTGTTAGCTTGGGCGCCTGAAAGGTTTGGTCAGTTTTCTGTCAAAAGTGCTTACGATTTGGCCTTCGAAGAGGCTCATAGAGAAAGTGATGTATCTTCAAGTAGTATGCCATCTGGGGCACGCTCTTGTTGGAACTATATTTGGTCTTGCAAAATTCCACCCACGGTTCGCAACTTTGGGTGGCGCGTGGCCACTAATTCTCTGCGTACTTGGCAGAGGAAGAACAGAATTGGGATTGAAACTACTGGAGTATGCCCAATATGCGCAAGAGAAGTAGAGGATACTTTCCATCCTTTCATGGTTTACCCCGTGGGTCGGCAACTTTACAAAAAGATGGCAACGGTGTGGAATTTACCAGAGTTGCGTTCTGTGGTGAACTCTGGGAAAGAATGGCTCCTTCAGGCTTTGGAACCGTTGGATCACCTTGCAAGATGTAAGCTACTAATGACCCTGTGGAGAATCTGGTATGTTCGTAATGAAATTATACATAATAAACCAGCCCCTCCACTTGATGTCTCCGCTCTTCTTCAGAGCTATTTGGACTCAATTATTGGTCTCAAGATGAATTCAGAGGCTGATCCACGCAAAGGAAAAACTGTCATCACATACAACTCGGATGCCGGTTCCAGTTCTGTTCCGGCCGTTGTACCCTGGAAACCTCCTACCCATGGCAATGTTAAGCTGAATACGGATGGATCATTCGTGTCAGTTGGAGAGGCTGGTGCGGGTATGATCCTCAGAAATGAGACAGGAGCTATTATCTTTTCGGCATGCAGGAAATTACATTCGTGTCAAGATGCGTTGGAAGCAGAACTCTATGCGTGCAAGGAGGGTCTCTCGATTGCTGTTCAGAGGTGTAATTCACCTATTACCGTTGAGATGGATTCAATCAATGCGGTGAACTTAATCCGCAGTAAGACGGCTGATCGCTCCATATACGCTCACCTGATGCAAGAGATAAAACAGTTAGCTGGTACTGTTAGTGCTTGTATTACTCACGTCCCCCGCTCTTGTAATGCAGCTAGTGATAGGCTGGCTTCTTATGCCAGGACTAGCAATAGAACGGTGACTTGGTTGGGGTCCGGACCGCTTGAGGTCCTGGATATTGTTGGTGAGGATTGTAAGAACTTTATAACTGAGTAATACAAGCTGTTTTTTGCGGAAAAAAAAGAAGAAGCAGCAGTGCAATACAAAAGGTCAACATTCAGAATTGCTATTGATGCAAAATAAAGACAGTTCTTTGGGAATTTTGCAACAAATTATGTCAGTACTTGCCGAGACGAGAGGCAAAGCCAAGAATCATGCACAGTTCGACGAATGTATTCGAGATGTAAATCAGGTAGTCTATGGTGCCTTCTGCCTTAGAGTGCCTTCTAACAAAAATTGCGGCAAACGGGAGGGAAACTTAGATAAAAATACATTTGCTGGTGGACGGTGGTTGAGAATCTATTCTTTTGCAAATCCATCGTCCGTATATGCAGGGAATCAGCCGGTGTGTCCATGCCCACTACATAAGGCCAACTTCACCGCGCGACCCCAAACAGACGTCTGGTTTGGCCGGATTTTGTCCCTTTGAGGCGGCGATGCGGTCGTCCATGTCCGCGTTTGTCTGTTGGGTCGTGGGTGCGCCCAGTGCACGGCCGCATCCCAAATCATGTCCAGGGTGAATGTGATTAAAAAAACAACAAACTTAAATAAAATGTCTAAAAAAAGTAAATAAACGCACTTAGAAAACTTAAAATATATATAAAGGTCATGGTCACAAAACGGCCCAGTTTCATGCCGCACTTACACGGCCCAGTTTCATAATTAACATAAAAACAAAATAAAAAAACCCGCCCGCGCGCTGCTGCCGCACCCGTCCATGCCCTGGCCGTTGCCGTCGCCGTCTTCAGTGGCCGCTGGTGTCATCGTCGTCGCTGCAGAGGTCGACGTAGTCCGGCGGCGTCCAGAGATGGGCCAGCGGTCCGCGGTACACAGGGGCGGCGGGCTGGAAGGTGGCCGGTGCCTGCACCACCTCCTCCCGAGGTGAGGCATCGCGCTCCGGCGACCGCGACGGCATGGGGCACCAGTTGCCCCCCACGGCGGCCGCCATCTACTCCGCCGTGCACGACCAGGTCCACCCCTGGCCCACCAGGCCCGGGTGGAAGGCGGCCACCGGCGGCTCCTCCGTCACCTCCTCTTTCGGCTCGGGGATTGCGACGTCGCCGGCCGCAGAGAGGGCCATCATCTCCTCGAGGCCCGGCCATTAGCGCTCATCGTGCGTGTACATGGAGTCGTCCATGACATGCGCCATGATCCGGGCCTCCTCCTCCGCTGTCATGCAAGGAGGTGGAGGTGGCGATGGGGAAGGCGACGGCGTGGGCGTCAGGCCGTGCACCCGCGTACGCTCGCGCACCTCCCGACGTGGCCGCCGCGGCCCCGACACCGTGTCGGCGAAGTACGAAGCACGTCGCACGTCGTGCTCATCCTGGAGCCAAGTGTCCCACAGGACGAAGTCGGGGGCGTACCTCTCGTCGTGGAATAGGTTGTCGGGGAGGAGGCAGCGACGGCGCTCGATCTCATCGCGCCTGGCACAGCCGCTCGCTGGCACCGGCGGGACGGGGACTCGGTCCGCGGAGAGGTGCCAGTTGTTGGGGAGGTGCACGTCGCTCCACGGGACCGGCGTCCTTGTCTCCCAGTACCGCTAGCACACATCGACGGCCAGGTACCGCCGGTCGCGCTCGCCGGCGGCCCTAGGCGCGATAGTGAAGGGGGCAAGCGTGGGGGCTCGAATGGAGGAGCGCGGCAGTGATGCGGGCTCCTCCTTCTTGACGGAGCCGCGGCGGCGTCCCGGAGAGGAGCTGGCCTCGCGGTCGTGCTTCCCCTTGCGGTCGTGCTTCCAAAGGCCCATGGCTGCGGCCGGCCGGCGAGGTCGACGACGGGGAGCGGCTAGGGTTTCGAGGGTGTAGGGTTTCGAGGGGGCAGAGTGGGGCCGGAGTGGGAACTGTGGACGACGACCGGTCAACGACTTCTCATTTAAGAAGGACGGCGACCCTTCGTAGTGCGGATGACAGGTGGGGCCACCCGCCCGTGCGCATTTATGTTGGCGGGTGGGAGGTAGGTGGCCGCCTGCCACGCGGCCCCGACGCGGACGTTCGAAGCATCCGTTTGCTGTCCGCCGCGATCCAAATCCGACGCAAATTTGCGTTCGAAATGGGTCGGCCCGGACACAAAACGGACCAGATGGGTCCGGGCCATCACGCGCTGAGCCGCTTCGTTTGTCTGTTTTACCCCAAACGGACGGGGCCGGATAAAATGGAGTCACGCGGTGGAGTTGGCCTGACAATGAGAAAGACCGAAATCCCGGTTAAGCAATCTGGCCTATGTTAATTGACCCCATAAGTATTTCGTGCTGGTTGGGGAGTAAATGTACAAACCCAACATCCAGATTCAAATCCTTACGGATATAAATTTACGTATCTATTTATTCTTAAGGACAAGACTTTCCTAATGATTATGTTTAAATAGTTGTATGCATTTTTAGTTGGTGCAGAGGTCAGGGAATGTGAAATTCTCCGCCCACTTTTAGAACGGCATATCTGCTAAAACTAGATGAACATTGGCATTTCAACGAACTGCACCCGCGTCGTCCGGACGGGCAACACGGGAGATGATCTCAACCCGACTTCTGTGACCTCCTTCTCTGATCTTTCTCCCCTCGCTGTAGCCAGACGACGCCCCCGGGCAATGCCCCTGCGGCCGACGGTGGCAGCGGGGCCTGGTGGTTCCGCGACGGCGACTTGAAGCGAGCAGCAGGAACGGTAAAATACGGCGGCACATGATCAATCTGCTGGTTCGGCGGTGGTTCATGCTCGTTAAGCAGGGGCTGTAGCAGCAGCTGACCAGCAGGACTGCAGGACGCAAGATGCAAGAAAAGAGGGAGACGTGCTGCTCACCTAGCTGAAATTCTATCATGTAGTCTTCTTTTTTCAAATCTGTGATTTTTTTAAATTCACCTACATTTTTCATATCTGTTTACTCTTCCAAATCCATGTATTTTATTCAAAATCATATTTTTAAATCTGTAAACCTTTCTGAAATTCATGTACTTTTTTCAGTTTGTGTACTTATTTCAAATTCACATAATTTCGTCAAATCCTTGTACTGTTTCAAATCCATGAAGTTTTTCAAAATTCATGTACTTCTTAAAATCCATGTACCTTTTCCAAGTTCGCGTATTTTTTAATATTCGTGTAATCTTTTCATGTTCGCGTTCCTTTTTGAAATTCACGCATTTTCCTACAAAAGCGGGTACATTTTTCAAGTTCGCATTTTTTTTCAAATTCGCATACTTTTGTGAATTCGCATACTTTTCTGCAAAACAACACATTTTCCAAGTTCGCATCTCTTGTTTTTCAAATTCGCGTACTTTTATTCTAGTTCGCGTACTTTTTTTAAAATTCACATATTTTTCCTACAAAATCGCGTACATTTTTCAAATTCACGTACTTTTATTCTAGTTCACGTACTTATTCAAATTCATAATTTTTTTTCCAAAAAATACTATGTGGATTTGGAAAAAGTATGTGAATTTGAAAAAAACTACCCGGACTTAAAGAAAGTACGTGGATTTCGAAAAAAGTACACTGATTTGAGAAAATACACAAATTTAAGAAAATACGCAAACTTGAAAAATTACGTGGGTTAGGAAGAAAAATACAGGAATTTGAGTCAGCTCAGTCCAAATAGGGTGAGCCAGCAGGAAAACCGGTCAAAATAGAGTCTAGGGACAAACCTTGTCCGATTTTAGTAGTTGGAGATGCAAATTGTTCGGTTTTAAAGTTGTTGGATCAAATCTAGACTCTGTCAAGAATTGAGGGATGGAAAGTATATTTTTCTCTATTTTTTTAACACAGCCATGTTGGTAGATGTGTGCCATATCTTATCCGCAGAAAGTTAAATTTTGTATAATAGAATAAACATGTCATTTTACAACTAAAAATTAGATGCAAAATTCATTTATGCGATTATAGAATCTATCATTGTAGTGATATAGCTAACTTATAAATCATAGTTTGTTGCTAAAATTTTAATATTTTACATTGGGCTGATAGTTAAGGAAAAAAGTATTATCTGATTCTTCATAGATTTAACTTAAGTGAAATAAAATATGAAATGATATCCAAATGCAAATTAAAGTGTGTGCTTTGATATATTATAAGCTTATATGTCTATCAACCTTAGTCATGTTAAGTATCTTGAGAAAGGTTTTACAACATACAAGTATGATTGTAGAAAATAGTTTGATAGATAGTTCGTGAGTGTATGTATGCCTAGGTTGCCCGTAACCAAGAAGAAAATTGTTTGATAGATAGTTTGTGAGTATTCATACCTCGCACACTCGCACATGGCATTTGTTGGTTGTTCTCTATCAATTTACCATCCATGTTCATGGGCTTTAGCAATTAGCAAGTAGAGCAAGCAGACACATGCTTCGTTATGAAATGACAACATTTTAACAGTAGTGAACAAATTTTGAACTAGATCTATGGTTGGAACATTGTTCATTCAATCTTTTTCCCCTAGTCTGAACTAAATATAACCAATAGTGCCTTCTTAAAATGTGCAACCCTAGTTGGAAATATTGCCGAATTAACCCTCTAACTAAATTTATGACGCAACATCATCTGACTATTGCATCCACATACTGATTTGAAAAAAAAATGATTGTTCACCAGATGTTGTGAATGTGCAACCTTGTTACAATGTAAAAGTCTACTAGCAGATATTTGCACAAGTCTACTGAATTGTTGTGGCCTTCTTACTGCTTAGATTTTTTTAAAGGTTCTGGCTTGAGTATGCCTAATGATGGCTAATTCATGTGTTCCTCGGAATGACTGTTCGGGCTCAACTATACCAACTTTGATTTGAATAAGATCTTAAAGTAAAGGCATGTGTGGAAACAAAAGTGGAATCCTCCTCCCCCCAACTTTAATCAAGCACCAAGTGCGGTGGGAGGGCAATTCCTATTCGGAGAAGAGAGCTGTAGAAGGACTATTATTGTCACCAAACTTGAGGCAAAAGCCAAAGAAGGCCACAGCTACCTAAGAATTTAGAGTGGCAAAGATGATGAATAGGTTATTCAGTAATAGGAATAAGGAAAACTCATTTGTTAAAAAAACAAGCCTAGAGCTAGAAATAGTTCCTTTTGAAACTTGTTGGCTTAGCGAATAGTTGTGTATTATGAAGAAGATACATATTTCCACTTTCAAAGTTGATTATATAAAATCAAAAGCTGGGGATTAAATAACCTATCGCAAGTTTTCCACTTTGAGGCAGACCATCCTGTTGTGTTTTTTAATACTAGTGTTCTCTCTTAAAGTAGTATTAAGTAAAAATAATAATAACACCTATCTCCAATTTTCGAAAACTCTATGTTGTCTTGTCACAATATTATTTTTTAACTTGTTAGGAAAAATTGGCGACGAGGTCAAAACAAATTAGCCAAACATCAATTGCATAAAGAAATAGTTAACAATGGCATTATTAGCTAAACGTGCCTCGAATATCACTAGTTTTTTCAGATAAACATGAGGGCTCTCCTCTAGTCCATTACATAGAATGAAACCACATAATCCATACATCAGCTCAGAGAACAATTTCAGCATCAGGTTAGGAACATGAAAAAGAAAAACCCTTGAAAAAAACCACATAACTCAAGACAGAAATACAAGGGGAGGCAAAGGCTCCTAGTTACATCACACGCAAAAGGTAACAGAGAAACTTCGCTCCACATGCATCATGCTACAGGTATGGACTTTGAAAGAAGAATGCATGGCCTATAGAGGGGGGGGGCGTCGGCAGGCTGTGGAGACCATCAACTATCCAATTGCATTATCAGGCTCAAGATTGCGCATTTCTCTTTCTCAAGCTCAGGTTTCACATGACTAGAATTGGAGCGACTCGGTGTTAGAGATTCTAAGCTTGTCTCAAAAATTACCAATCGGAGGAGAGGGAGCCAATATAGTGATCTCTAACACGTCCTCATTCAGCCACAACACACCGTTAGAGGCTTCCTCGATAAATTTGCGAGGAACTTGGACAAGTTCACTGGCCTCTCTTTGCTCGGATTTGGCGACGTAGGCATCCACAACCTGACATTTTCAGATATTCCACCACACATGTTAGATACACAACCATGGTGTATTATTACAGATCATACAGTTCCTAAACTTTCAAATGCACTACATAGTAGCAGAGCAAAGAGTGTTCATGGCAGAGTTATGTTACTATAAACCTAAATCTAGCTACAAATATATAATCAAAGCCAACCTGCGAACCGAAATGTTCCATGATAAGAGGCCAATATTTTTGGCAACTACATAGTCAAACATAAGGGTTTTTTTGCGAAGAGGAGGTCGAACCCCCGGCCTCTACATCATAATGATGTACACAATCATTCTATTATATTATTCAACAAAGCCTTACAAGAAAAAACATTGATCCTCCTGAAGCTACCTTCTAGACCACACTTGTCGCTACACCTACAAGCATGATGATGGGGGTGGCCATGCTCAGGGTCGCTTGCCCTAACCTAAAACCTACGCACATCATCTAAACCGGAGCACATGTCTACCAGACCCTTAGTATGCATCGCATGCGCATGCTCCAGAAGTCATTGCCGTCGTCTTCCGCGAACCCATCTTCAGGACAGAGATCAACGCAATGACCATGCCAGCCTAGCTATCGATGCCACCATGACGACAGACGGCACCACCGCCCCGCACGTGGCTATCATCATTAATCCATCGTTAAGGCCCCACTGCGCCATGCCGCTCCACCTCAGGACCCCTACCGCCAGCACGTGCTCCAAAAAATAACGCCCTCATGAGGGAAAATGGCGGCAATGGTGCTGTTGGAAATATGCCCTAGAGGCAATAATAAAAGCATTATTATTATATTTCCTTATTCATGATAATTGTCTTTATTCATGCTATAATTGTGTTATCCGGAAATCATAATATATGTGTGAATAATAGACACCAACATGTCCCTAGTAAGCCTCTAGGTGACTAGCTCGTTGATCAACAAATAGTCATGGTTTCCTGACTATGGACATTGGATGTCATTGATAACGAGATCACATCATTAGGAGAATGATGTGATGGATAAGACCCAATCCTAAACATAGCACAAGATCGTATAGTTCGTTTGCTAGAGTTTTCCAATGTCAAGTATCTTTTCCTTAGACCATGAGATCGTGTAACTCCCGGATACCGTAGGAGTGCTTTGGGTGTACCAAACGTCACAACGTAACTGGGTGACTATAAAGGTATACTACGGGTATCTCCGAAAGTGTCTGTTGGGTTGACACGGATCAAGACTGGGATTTGTCACTCCGTATGACGGAGAGGTATCACTGGGCCCACTCGGTAATGCATCATCATTATGAGCTCAAAGTGACCAAGTGTCTGGTCACGGGATCATGCATTACGGTACGAGTAAAGTGACTTGCCGGTAACGAGATTGAACGAGGTATTGGGATACCGACGATCGAATCTCGGGCAAGTAACATACCGATTGACGAAGGGAATTGTGTACGGGGTTGCTTGAATCCTCGACATCGTGGTTCATCCGATGAGATCATCGAGGAGCATGTGGGAGCCAACATGGGTATCCAGATCCCGCTGTTGTTTATTGACCGGAGAGCGATCTCGGTCATGTCTACATGTCTCCTGAACCCGTAGGGTCTACACACTTAAGGTTCGGTGACACTAGGGTTGCAGGGATATGTATATGCAGTAACCCGAATGTTGTTCGGAGTCCCGGATGAGATCCCGGAAGTCACGAGGAGTTACGGAATGGTCCGGAGGTAAAGAATTATATATGGAAAGTCTTGTTTTGGTCACCGGAAAGGTTTCGCGCATTATCGGTATTGTACCGGGAGTGCCGAAAGGGGTCCGGGGGTCCACCTGCCCCGGGGGGGCACATGGGCTGTAGGGGTGTGCGCCTTGGCCTATATGGGCCAAGGGCACCAGCCCCAAGAGGCCCATGCGCCAAGAGATGAGGGAAAGGAAGAGTCCTAAAGGGGGAAGGCACCTCCTGGTGCCTTGGGGAGGATGGACTCCTCCCTGGCCGCACCCTTCCTTGGAGGAAGGGCCAAGGCTGCGCCCCCCCCTCTCCCTTGGCCCTATATATAGTGGGGGGAAGGGAGGGCAGCCACATCTAAGCCCTGGTGCCTCCCTCTCCCTCTCCAACACCTCCTCCTCCTTCGTAGAGCTTGGCGAAGCCCTGACGGAATACTGCAGCTCCACCACCACCACGCCGTCGTGCTGCTATTGGAGCCATCTTCCTCAACCTCTCCTTCCCCTTGCTGGATCAAGAAGGAGGAGACGTTACGCTGACTGTACGTGTGTTGAACGCGGAGGTGCCGTCCGTTCGGCGCTAGGATCTCCGGTGATTTGGATCACGTCGAGTACGACTTCCTCATCCTCGTTCTTTGAACGCTTCCGCGCGTGATCTACAAAGGTATGTAGATGCAATCCAATCACTCGTTGCTAGATGAACTCCTAGATGGATCTTGGTGAAACCGTAGAATTTTTTTTTTCTGCAACGTTCCCCAACAGTGGCATCATGAGCTAGGTCTATGCGTAGTTCTCTTGCACGAGTAGAACACAATTTGTTGTGGGCGTTGATGTTGTCAACTTTCTTGCCGCTACTAGTCTTATCTTGCTTCAACGGTATTGTGGGATGAAGCGGCCCGGACCAACCTTACACGTACGCTTACGTGAGACCGGTTCCACCGACTAACATGCACAAGTTGCATAAGGTGGCTGGCGGGTGTCTGTCTCTCCCACTTTAGTTGGAGCGGATTCGATGAAAAGGGTCCTTATGAAGGGTAAATAGAAGTTGACAAATCACGTTGTGGCTTTAACGTAGGTAAGAAAACGTTCTTGCTAGAACTCTATTGCATCCACGTAAAACTTGCAACAACAATTAGAGGACGTCTAACTTGTTTTTGCAGCAAGTGTTCTGTGATGTGATATGGCCAAAGTTGTGATGAATGATGAATGATATATATGTGATGTATGAGATGTTCATGCTATTGTAATAGGAATCACGACTTGCATGTCGATGAGTATGACAACCGGCAGGAGCCATAGGAGTTGTCTTTATTTTTTGTATGACCTGCGTGTCATTGAGAAACGCCATGTAAATCACTTTACTTTATTGCTAAACGCGTTAGCTGTAGTAGTAGAAGTAATAATTGGCGAGCAACTTCATGGAGACATGATGATGGAGATCATGGTGTCATGCCGGTGACAAGATGATCATGGAGCCCCAAGATGGAGATCAAAGGAGCTATGTGATATTGGCCATATCATGTCACTATTATTATTTGATTGCATGTGATGTTTATCATGTTTCTGCATCTTGTTTACTTAGAACGACGGTAGTAAATAAGATGATCCCTCATAATAATTTCAAAAAAGTGTTCCCCCTAACTGTGCACCGTTGCGACAGTTCGTTGTTTCGAAGCACCACGTGATGATCAGGTGTTAGATTCCAATGTTCACATACAACGGGTGTAAGACAGATTTACACATGCAAACACTTAGGTTGACTTGACGAGCCTAGCATGTGCAGACATGGCCTCGGAACACAGAAGACCGAAAGTTCGAGCATGAGTCGTATAGAAGATACGATCAACATGAAGATGTTCACCGATGTTGACTAGTCCGTCTCACGTGATGATCGGACACGGCCTAGTTAACTCGGATCATGTTATACTTAGATTACTGGAGGGATGTCTATCTAAGTGGGAGCTTATTGAATAATTTGATTAGATGAACTTAATTATCATGAACTTAGTATAATTTTTTTTACAATATGTCTTGTAGATCAAATGGCCAACGTAGTCCTCAACTTCAATGCGTTCCTAGAGAAAACCAAGCTGAAAGACGATGGCAGCAACTACACGGACTGGGTCCGGAACCTGAGGATCATCCTCATAGCTGCCAAGAAAGATTATGTCCTACAAGCACCGCTAGGTGACGCACCTGTTCTCCCTGCAGAACAAGACGTTATGAACGCTTGGCAGGCACGTACCGATGACTACTCCCTCGTTCAGTGCGGCATGCTTTACAGCTTAGAGCCGGGGCTCCAAAAGCGTTTTGAGAGACACGGAGCATATGAGATGTTCGAAGAGCTGAAAATGGTTTTCCAAGCTCATGCCCGGGTCGAGAGATATCAAGTCTCCGACAAGTTCTTCAGCTGTAAGATGGAGGAAAACAGTTCTGTCAGTGAGCACATACTCACTATGTCTGGGTTGCATAACCGCTTGACTCAGCTGGGAGTTAATCTCCCGGATGACGCGATCATTGACAGAATCCTTCAGTCGCTTCCACCGAGCTACAAGAGCTTTGTGATGAACTTCAATATGCAGGGGGTGGAAAAGACCATTCCTGAAGTATTTGCAATGCTGAAATCAGCAGAGGTAGAAGTCAAAAAGGAACATCAAGTGTTGATGGTGAATAAAACCACTAAGTTCAAGAAGGGCAAGGGTAAGAAAGCCTTCAAGAAGGACGGCAAGGGAGTTGCCGCGCCCGGCAAGCAAGCTGCTGGGAAGAAGCCAAAGAATGGACCCAAGCCCGAGGCTGAGTGCTCATTGGAAGCGGAACTGCCCCAAATACTTAGCGGACAAGAAGGCCGGCATCGCGAAAGGTATATGTGATATACATGTAATTGATGTGTACCTTACCAGTACTCGTAGTAGCTCCTGGGTATTTGATACCGGTGCGGTTGCTCACATTTGTAACTCAAAACAGGAGCTGCGGAATAAGCGGAGACTGGCGAAGGACGAGGTGACGATGCGCGTCGGGAATGGTTCCAAGGTCAATGTGATCGCCGTCGGCACGCTACCTCTACATTTACCTTCGGGATTAGTTTTAAACCTTAATAATTGTTATTTAGTGCTAGCTTTGAGCATGAACATTGTATCAGGATCTTGTTTAATTCGAGATGGCTACTCATTTAAATCCGAGAATAATGGTTGTTCTATTTATATGAGAGATATGTTTTATGGTCATGCTCCGATGGTGAATGGTTTATTCTTAATGAATCTCGAGCGTAATGCTACACATGTTCATAGTGTGAGTACCAAAAGATGTAAGATTGATAATGATAGTCCCACATACTTGTGGCACTGTCGCCTTGGTCACATAGGTGTCAAACACATGAAGAAGCTCCATGCTGATGGACTTTTAGAGTCTCTTGATTATGAATCATTTGACACGTGCGAACCATGCCTCATGGGTAAAATGACCAAGACTCCGTTCTCAGGAACAATGGAGCGAGCAACCAACTTATTGGAAATCATACATACTGATGTGTGCGGTCCAATGAGTGTTGAGGCTCGCGGTGGCTATCGTTATGTTCTCACCCTCACTGATGACTTGAGTAGATATGGGTATGTCTACTTAATGAAACACAAGTCTGAGACCTTTGAAAAGTTCAAGGAATTTCAGAGTGAGGTTGAGAATCAACGTGACAGGAAAATCAAGTTCCTGCGATCAGATCGTGGAGGAGAATACTTGAGTCACGAGTTTGGCACACACTTAAGAAAATGTGGAATAGTTTCACAACTCACGCCGCCTGGAACACCTCAGCGTAATGGTGTGTCCGAACGTTGTAATCGCACTCTATTAGATATGGTGCAATCTATGATGTCTCTTACCGATTTACCGCTATCTTTTTGGGGCTATGCTTTAGAGACTGCCGCATTCACTTTAAATAGGGCTCCGTCGAAATCCGTTGAGACGACACCGTATGAATTATGGTTTGGGAAGAAACCTAAGCTGTCGTTTCTAAAAGTTTGGGGATGCGATGCTTATGTCAAGAAACTTCAACCTGAAAAGCTCGAACCCAAGTCGGAAAAATGCGTCTTCATAGGATACCCTAAAGAAACTATTGGGTATACCTTCTACCTCAGATCCGAAGGCAAGATCTTTGTTGCCAAGAATGGATCCTTTCTAGAGAAGGAGTTTCTCTCGAAAGAAGTAAGTGGGAGGAAAGTAGAACTTGATGAAGTATTACCTCTTGAACCGGAAAATGGCGCAACTCAAGAAAATGTTCCTGAGGTGCCTGCACCAACTAGAGAGGAAGTTAATGATGATGATCAGGATACTTCTGATCAAGCTCCTACTGAAATTCGAAGGTCCACAAGGACACGTTCCACACCAGATTGGTACGGCAACCCTGTCTTGGAAATCATGTTGTTAGACAACGGTGAACCTTCGAACTATGAAGAAGCAATGGCGGGCCCGGATTCCGACAAATGGCTGGAAGCCATGAAATCCGAGATAGGATCCATGTATGAAAACGAAGTATGGACTTTGACTGACTTGCCCGTAGAGCGGCGAGCCATAGAAAATAAATGGATCTTTAAGAAGAAGACAGACACGGATGGTAATGTGACCATCTATAAAGCTCGGCTTGTCGCTAAGGGTTATCGACAAGTTCAAGGGGTTGACTACGATGAGACTTTCTCACCGGTAGCGAAGCTGAAGTCCGTCCAAATCATGTTAGCAATTGCCGCATTCTATGATTATGAAATATGGCAAATGGACGTCAAAACGGCATTCCTTAATGGTTTCCTTAAGGAAGAATTGAATATTATGCAGCCGGAGGGTTTTGTCGATCCTAAGTATGCTGACAAGGTATGCAAGCTCCAACGCTCAATTTATGGGCTGGTGCAAGCATCTCGGAGTTGGAACATTTGCTTTGATGAGATGATCAAAGCGTTTGGGTTTACGCAGACTTATGGAGAAGCCTGCGTTTACAAGAAAGTGAGTGGGAGCTCTGTAGCATTTCTCATATTATATGTAGATGACATACTTTTGATGGGAAATGATATAGAGCTTTTGGACAGCATTAAGGCCTACTTGAATAAGAGTTTTTCAATGAAGGACCTTGGAGAAGCTGCTTATATATTAGGCATCAAGATCTACAGAGATAGATCAAGATGCCTCATAGGTCTTTCACAAAGCACATACCTTGACAAGATATTGAAGAAGTTCAATATGGATCAGTCTAAGAAGGGGTTCTTGCCTGTATTGCAAGGTGTGAAATTGAGCTCAGCTCAATGTCCGACCACGGCAGAAGATATAGAAGAGATGAGTGTCATCCCCTATGCCTCAGCCATAGGGTCTATTATGTATGCCATGCTGTGTACCAGACCTGATGTAAACCTTGCCGTAAGTTTGGTAGGAAGGTACCAAAGTAATCCCGGCAAGGAACACTGGACAGCGGTCAAGAATATCCTGAAGTACCTGAAAAGGACTAAGGAAATGTTTCTCGTTTATGGAGGTGACGAAGAGCTCGTCGTAAAAGGTTACGTCGACGCTAGCTTCGACACAGATCTGGATGAGTCTAAGTCACAAACCGGATACATGTATATTTTAAATGGTGGGGCAGTAAGCTGGTGCAGTTGCAAGCAGAGCGTCGTGGCGGGATCTACATGTGAAGCGGAGTACATGGCAGCCTCGGAGGCAGCGCATGAAGCAATTTGGGTGAAGGAGTTCATCACCGACCTAGGAGTCATACCCAATGCGTCGGGGCCAATCAAACTCTTCTGTGACAACACTGGAGCTATTGCACTTGCCAAGGAGCCCAGGTTTCACAAGAAGACCAGGCACATCAAGCGTCGCTTCAACTCCATTCGTGAAAATGTTCAAGATGGAGACATAGATATTTGTAAAGTACATACGGACCTGAATGTAGCAGATCCGTTGACTAAACCTCTCCCTAGAGCAAAACATGATCAACACCAGAATTCCATGGGTGTTCGATTCATCACAATGTAACTAGATTATTGACTCTAGTGCAAGTGGGAGACTGTTGGAAATATGCCCTAGAGGCAATAATAAAAGCATTATTATTATATTTCCTTATTCATGATAATTGTCTTTATTCATGCTATAATTGTGTTATCCGGAAATCGTAATACATGTGTGAATAATAGACACCAACATGTCCCTAGTAAGCCTCTAGGTGACTAGCTCGTTGATCAACAGATAGTCATGGTTTCCTGACTATGGACATTGGATGTCATTGATAACGAGATCACATCATTAGGAGAATGATGTGATGGACAAGACCCAATCCTAAACATAGCACAAGATCGTATAGTTCATTTGCTAGAGTTTTCCAATGTCAAGTATCTTTTCCTTAGACCATGAGATCGTGTAACTCCCGGATACCGTAGGAGTGCTTTGGGTGTACCAAACGTCACAACGTAACTGGGTGACTATAAAGGTATACTACGGGTATCTCCGAAAGTGTCTGTTGGGTTGACACGGATCAAGACTGGGATTTGTCACTCCGTATGACGGAGAGGTATCACTGGGCCCACTCGGTAATGCATCATCATTATGAGCTCAAAGTGACCAAGTGTCTGGTCACGGGATCATGCATTACGGTACGAGTAAAGTGACTTGCCGGTAACGAGATTGAACGAGGTATTGGGATACCGACGATCGAATCTCGGGCAAGTAACATACCGATTGACGAAGGGAATTGTGTACGGGGTTGCTTGAATCCTCGACATCGTGGTTCATCCGATGAGATCATCGAGGAGCATGTGGGAGCCAACATGGGTATCCAGATCCCGCTGTTGGTTATTGACCGGAGAGCGATCTCGGTCATGTCTACATGTCTCCCGAACCCGTAGGGTCTACACACTTAAGGTTCGGTGACACTAGGGTTGTAGGGATATGTATATGCAGTAACCCGAATGTTGTTCGGAGTCCCGGATGAGATCCCGGAAGTCACGAGGAGTTCCGGAATGGTCCGGAGGTAAAGAATTATATATGGGAAGTCTTGTTTTGGTCACCGGAAAGGTTTCGCGCATTATCGGTATTGTACCGGGAGTGCCGAAAGGGGTCCGGGGGTCCACCAAGGGGGTCCACCTACCCCGGGGGGCACATGGGCTGTAGGGGTGTGCGCCTTGGCCTATATGGGCCAAGGGCACCAGCCCCAAGAGGCCCATGCGCCAAGAGATGAGGGAAAGGAAGAGTCCTAAAGGGGGAAGGCACCTCCTAGGTGCCTTGGGGAGGATGGACTCCTCCCTGGCCGCACCCTTCCTTGGAGGAAGGGCCAAGGCTGCGCCCCCCCCCCCCCTCTCCCTTGGCCCTATATATAGTGGGGGGAAGGGAGGGCAGCCACATCTAAGCCCTGGCGCCTCCCTCTCCCTCTCCAACACCTCCTCCTCCGTAGAGCTTGGCGAAGCCCTGACGGAGTACTGCAGCTCCACCACCACCACGCCGTCGTGCTGCTACTGGAACCATCTTCCTCAACCTCTCCTTCCCCTTGCTGGATCAAGAAGGAGGAGACGTTACGCTGACCGTACTTGTGTTGAACGCGGAGGTGCCGTCCGTTCGGTGCTAGGATCTCCGGTGATTTGGATCACGTCGAGTACGACTTCCTCATCCCCGTTCTTTGAACGCTTCCGCGCGTGATCTACAAAGGTATGTAGATGCAATCCAATCAGTCGTTGCTAGATGAACTCCTAGATGGATCTTGGTGAAACCGTAGAATTTTTTTTGTTTTCTGCAACGTTCCCCAACAGGTGCCGTGCCGACATCATCCAATTCGGGAGAAACAGATCTACTGTTGCCACCATCATCCGGAGCCTCCGCCCCGGCTTTCGTTCCGCGGGCCCATGGAGGGCCGTGAACTGCCAAGCACCTCCTGCAACGAACCCGTGTTTGGGATCATGTGATTCGCTGCCCCCAGGCACCGCCACAAGGAGCCGCATCCTAGCCGGTCATGTGGGCAGAGGCGTCGCCGCCGTTTCGTCCAAGGCCACTGCTCTGAGGTCCTTGCAAGACATACCGGTCGCACACCCAGCCGAGTCGTAAGGTGTTGGATGGATTCCTCCTCATTATAAAAGACACAATTAAGAGGCTTAAGGGCATCTCCAAGGTCGACCCTCAAACCTCCACTATATGCGCGGACCACTTTTGCCACCCAACGGCGACCTGTATATGTCCGGTTAATAGTTCGAACGTACAAATTTCGGTATTCAAGAGACAAACGTGGAGCGACTTTAGTGGAGTCCAGACATGCACTTGACCAATCACATGCATGATCCGCTTTTCTTTCTCTCATCCCAACCGCACATCCATGACCTCCTTTTCTCTCTCCTTTCAACCGGACACTGAAGCACAAATTTTCCACCGCATGCATGGTCTCACTATTTTTTCTCCTTCCAACCGGATATTTTGTAATTAGTATTGGATGACACCCTTCCGCATCATGTCCGCAGACCATGTCCGGACATAAAAGCGGGCATATACCGGAGACATTTGCGGATCAGCGTTGAGACGCTCTAATGATGTGTGGTTTCCTGAGGTTGCCTCTTGTTGTAAGCTCGGTATGTGAGAAAAGCCCGAGGAAAATATGAATCACTAGGGTTTCCTTTGTGCTTGCATCTATTGCCTTCGCTAGGTTCATAACGAGCCCAAAGGTGAAAGAGTGCTGCTACACACACGACAGATTCTGGATGATTGTCGCACGATGCAGCACATCATCCCGTCCATGCATTGTGCAAAAGTGAACAACGCAGTTTAACACTCCATCGTGCGGAGTTCGGCCGGCTACCGTCGTCCACAGAGCAGTTTCGAAGATGAAATCGAGATGTCACTAGACTCACATTTTTCAAGCAAAAGAGCGACAGCATGGTTTCCTTCCTGCAGAACAAGCGAAAAAACAACATGATCACTTCAATACAGCAAGAAAAATAAAGAACAAACCGCCACAAGTTCGCAGAGAAAACACAACCATCGACAAAATTTTGTTGTAGAGAGCAATATAAAGTGACCAAACCACGAGAAGATACGCAAGCAAGGGACCATAATTCTGCCGCGTCCATTCACCCGCGACCGTACGTGAGTGCAATAAAGTGACCAAACCGCAAGAAGATACGCAAGCAAGCAACATCGACCCTCATACGAACATCACACGGCTAAAACCACCGGCCCGTTGGCGCTGGCTTGCAGTAGAGGACCCGTATAGCTCTCCGTCCGTCCGAGCAAAATATCTAGAAAAATATCTCCGGGCATCCTTCTCCACCGGACCCACCCCCCGGAGCCCACACGGCAGGCACACGCTCCTCGGGCCCACCCGGCCCAGGGGCGCGCAACCGGTGCCGCGCGCCGGGAAAACGGTCACTTTCCTATTTCTCCCCGCCCGCTGCTCCGTATTAAAAGGCCCGTGACCTTTTTCGCTTTAGGCCCTACTCCAATGACGGTGCGTCTTTTTCCGTTTCCTCCGGGAGAGGTGCCGCGGCCGGGTCTCTCTCAGCCTCACTGTCCCGGGTTCTCTCTCGACAGGCCTCCCTCTGCCATTCGCACACGGGCATCGCTAATGTGACCCAACCAAGGACACCTTCGCCATACAATACATGTAGTAGAACAATTTGTAAGACGCAGCAAGCATAAAGATGCGAGTTAATGAGGTTCGTGTCTGAGATTAGTCCCGCGAATCCCGACGGCGACGCGGGATCTACCTTTTTTTTGCGATCTGATCAGAGGACAGGTGTTCCTAAACCTTTGTTGGCATCCTCTGATGAATCGAATCACGGACCAGCAGCAGCACCGGGGCGGACACATGACCGTGTCGGGGCGACATGCAAATCGGGACATTTCAACCACCCGCAAAAGCGCATCCCCCTGCGCCCCTAATCTGGCTAGGATCGTAGGCGCCAAACGTATGCGTACGTCGTAGCCCAGCATGGTCACCACTATACGCTCTACCTCACAATTGACGGGCGGATGGGCACACCGTGTGGTGGATTTATTAAGCGGGTGGGCGCTCAGCGAATTGAGCAGCCGTTTCCTGTGCTCGGTTCATGAGCCTGCAGCAAGGACAATCATGAGCTGCACCGTAAGAAACGAGAGGGCGGTTTGTGTGGGAACTGGGATGGAAGCTGGAGCTCACTCTTGGGGCTGGCGTGCACTTTTATCTCGGCATTTCGGGGCTCTTTCCATCACAGCCTTCACGGTGTAGCCCAACACCGTCGATCTGCGGCTACATAGTCGCAACAAGATCCTCCGAATGCCGCCTGCAAAGCTTGGGACCATGCGTGGTACTTTGTTCTGAGCACGATCGATGCCCTGCCCTGCTCGTGTAGGACCTGCCGAGCACGATGCCTCTGCCCTACCCTCCTTTTCGAAAGGAAAAGTAAATTCTTCCATGGAGATCAATCATCAGTTCGGCACTCCGAGACGGAAAGCATATTTGTACTGTGTGATTTACCGCACGCATGCTCGAATCGGTTTAATTTAGTGCAAGACAAGAGGTAGCAAAATTTTGTTCGTGGTGCTTTAGAGCACTTTCCTTGACGATGCAGGGAAGTGTGCAGTGCAGGTTCTCCTGGCGCCTTTATTCCACTGCTTTTCTCTCCGGTTTCAGAAACAGTAAAAAGGAGCGTCCTCGGCTTTCCTTTGCGGTACAGAAGTTGTCATGAGCGTTACACTCATGCTGAAAGTTGAAGCGCCTTTTTACACGGTCGAGAAACTAGCAGCACCTTGAGAGGGAGACGACAATTACGTACGTACTAGCAGTAATGGACCAGTAGTACCAGAAGTAACTTTTTTCACCTCCAAGATAGATTGACAAGTTGAAAACGTGACATGTACTATAACCACACTAGACAGTGGAGGAAACTAGCACTGCTCCAGTGAAAAATCTTCCTCACCCGGCAGGTCTCCTCTCCCACCGTCGCCATCGGGGCGGTAACTGTCACGCGCTCATTGTCTTGCGCCGGGCCAACTGTGACCAAAGCAACCATCAAAGTTACCCGAACTCCGGGGCGGGGCGATGTAAACTAGGAGCGCGCGCGAAAGTAAGCTTCGGTCAGTCTTCAGACTTTACGCTTACTCAGGACAGGCAGGAGTAAACGAGACAGTGAAATCCACTACCGGGTCAGTGTGAGAGCGTGTGATACTGATACTGATAGGTACCCACACTCAGTAGTCAGTACTGCTGGAGAGCTTAGTTACCGGGCCTGTAATTATGCCGGGTTAGCTTTGCTTGCAAGGGCTACATTAGAGGTACGTTTCCAAGCGTAAACCCTACTCGTAAATCGTAATGCCCGTCGAAAAAAATGAAAAGCAGCCCCCCTCCTGAGACTTTGAGGGTGCTACGTACACGTACTGCTTGGTTCGGCAGGTCAAAAGCGTGCGCGGGTGAGTGGGTGCGTGTTTCGAGCGTGTCCTTCTGTCCCCGTCACCGTGTGGCACGGTTGAGCTGCCTCCTTGCTGGTGATCTTGGTTGGCCATCTGCGTGGGGTGGCTGCGTCGTCTACCGATCGACAAGTCCTTTCACGGGCCGGTCGTCCGATCGGCGAAACGTAAAACACGAGCCCGAGCGCCCGACCATGGCGCGGAAATGAAGGGCAAAAACAATCTGAAACGCGACAGGCGGCTGGGAGCACGTACGGCGCAGAATGGCATGCGGCGCCGGCGTCGTGGTTGAGAACCGTGAGAATGATATACTACTACGGCTCATATTATACAGTTCCAAGTGCACGCTGCTGACCTGTGAGACCGTTAAAAATTACGTACGATGTTTACGGGGTTGGACTGTGCATAAATTTATATGAAATGGTCTTTAAAATGCGAGCATTGGCGTGGTGCGCCTGGTTGGTATAAAAAGCATGGCTGCTTCTGTCCCTGCGGCTGCGCAAGTCATAAGAAGAAGAAGAAAAACAACTTTTGTAGCCACATTTGACGGAGAATGTTGATCTACTTTTGTAAGTTCGGCTTAGCATTGCCACATTATATAAACCTCGCAGTTCAACTTGTCGTGGCATGCATTTGACTTCTTGCATCAGTTATGGTCTTATGGGATACCGCATTGTTTTTTGTTCTTTCCTTCAAGATGGATTCATCCACTTTTCATACAGCCGTCTCCGGTAAACCTAATTGACTATGTCACAAATTGAAAAATAATGATGACGGATTCTCACCACGGTTGGCGTTAGCTTGTGTGTAGCTTCCATGCGTTGCCAAAATTAGAGACGGTGGCAAGCGAGTATAAACTAAACTAACATATCGTAATTCAGCTAACTGATTTTTCTAGTGTTGATTGAATATGAAGCACGGTTGATCGGGCGCCGCTTCGCACCCCTAGTAGCAACGCATCAAATTACTACATATTGCCCGAGGCACGTACACGCTTAAGCGTGTACGTTCTTTTACCATAACAGTACACCATTCTTTTGTGAATCAGCCATCAGGGAGAAATTGGTCGGTTTACATGGGAAACCAGGTCAACAATCGAAATCCAGTGTACGTGAAAAACAGGATATAAAAAAATAACAACCCACGGGGCGATTTAAAATTCGCAGGGGCACTGCGTATCCTTCTCTAACCTTTGATTTGTGCCAAAGTTATTCTGGCGGAAAATTAGATGAAAAATGAAGGCAAACTCGGAAGCCTCTCAATACGAGTCAATATACATGTCTATCCTATACAAATACGTCGTGCAATTGTTCTGGTACGTCCTTGTTGTTGTGTGTACGGTAATCATTATGATGCAAATTTGGAAGCCACTCCCTGTTCAAGCCGTTCATTTAAATTGTTCATGGTCTTCTTCCTTTCTCCACATGTTCCACTCCACGGTTTCAATACTCTTCGCTTGTGTGCCATCTACATTCTTTCTTTCAATCCTTGTGCGATTAATTTCTTGACCTGATTTAAACTCATCAGTTTGTCCTGTTATGTCGCTTTGCTATTTCATCCCATCGATTTTGTCATGCATAATTACTACTCTTTTGCCAACGTTTTATTCTCCTATGATACATGGTGTGCTCTCTCAAATATTGGTCTTTCGACTAACCGATTCAATCCATTTATGAAAGAATCTCAATTTTTGGAAACTTTTCGATGGCTTCCTTATAAATTTCTTATTACCAGATATCATTATGATGTCCTTCTTCCAACCGTAATGATTTTTGTGCCATTTGATTTTATTTTCACTCCTATGATTTTAGTTCTTATTCTGTAAAGTTATATTGTATGAAACTTACTGTTTGTTTCCTTGGGAACATGCCGATCACTTTAGTTTTGTTCATCGGAACTTGCATCCGTCTGGTTTTCTGGAACTTACCTGGACACGACCATCTCCGTCAGTTTCGTTCCCCTACTTAAATTTTTAATATTTTATTTCTGCGCGCATCCAAAAGATCATCGCCTCAAATTACCTAACATTGATTTTCCGGTGCGTAGTCCACGGGCATGTCAACTTCTTTCTCCCTAGTCTTTTCCCCTCCTCTTCTTCCTTTCTATTGTAATCATGTCGATCTATTCTCTTCTACCTCGTACCGGACGTTGCTCGCACAGGTTGCTAGAAGCTACCTGCCATAACCGTCGGCACCATTTACATCCACTCCCAGTGGTCTTCTACATTGCCCTCCCAGCTCTCCCTACGCAAGAAAACACCAATGGAGCTCAGTCCAATCATGAAATGCACATAGATTACCCGCATCCCTCTTAATCTCCTCCAAATGAGGGTCGAATGGTTGTCTTCCACTAACTTGCATGTTGCTACTTTTCTAGTGCGCAATATGTTACAGCCTCAGAGACTTGTGTGCCGTGACAACATTGTGAGGAACAATTGCTTCTCGCTCTTTTTTCCAGCAGACTAAAAAGAAAAAAAACAACAAAGTTTCAAATAATTATTCAAATATCATTGTGATTTAATTGTTAGTTCATTATAGATTATTTGGAAGTATGTGGGCCCTTATTGACTGAACAAGATGTATATCCAACTTACATCCAATTAACTGGCATAGTTCTTGTTGATTGAACAAGTAACTCGAACCGCTAGAACACTACACAATGGAATAGAGGCAGAACTAAGTAGGTGTGACAATTATGGGTAAGTTTGAGTAGCATATTTGAGTTAGGGGTGAAAATGGAATTGTTCTGAAAAGGAACTAAACTAAACGGAGGCGGAGCTTGAGTTGTAAAGTGCTC
Source organism: Triticum urartu (assembly GCF_056163025.1). Taxonomy (NCBI): domain Eukaryota; kingdom Viridiplantae; phylum Streptophyta; class Magnoliopsida; order Poales; family Poaceae; genus Triticum; species Triticum urartu. The sequence goes on from NC_141874.1 coordinate 680,809,578, forward strand.
TCGAAGGTTCTGGAGTTATTGCTACTAATATGATCTGTGCAACATATGCGGTGAAAGATCGTGGATGTCGCCTAGAGGAGGGGGTGAATAGGCACTTTAAAATAACTACATATTAGGCTGGAACAAATGCTGAATAAAACTAGCTTTAATTTGTGAAGCACAAAACCTAAAACAACTAGGTTCACCTATGTGCACCAACAACTTATGCTAAGCAAGATAAACAACTAAGTGATAGCAAGATATATAACATGAAACGCTATGGCTATCACAAAGTAAAGTGCATAAGTAAAAGGCTCCGGTAAGAGATAACCGTAGCATGTGGAGACGACGATGTATCCCAAGTTCACACCCTTGCGGATGCTAATCTCCGTCCCATTCTTGCTCCATAATTCATCACATATTCTGAAATAATTCTTCAAAAATTCATGTTGCGTTTTGAGCTCCGGAGAATTGCTTTCTCTTCTGTTGCATTTTCAGGTCAGATTTCTTGATGTTCAGCAATCCCCTTCTGTTTGTATTCCTTGCATTATAAGAGATAAAATACATTACAATTGCATCATATTATTTAATACATAAAATAGGATAAATTATAGTAAGAAAAAATGATGCAAAATAGACGTATCAGTTCGCCACCCTACCGAGGGTACTGGCGAGTTTACGTACCGTAAGCACCTACAAGAGAGAATATACTAATTGTGTCAATGAAAATAATCTTGTTAATATTTGCTTCAAGACCTATAGTGGGGTTACCGTATGTACTCTGATCTGACAATTTTTGTGTAATTGAGGTCGCTTCAGTCGTCACTCGAACCAGTTTGAACACTACACAAATTTTATGAAGGTCATAGCAGAATTAATAAGTTACGTCAATCTAACAACATAAAAATAGTTGTGTCAACAAGGTTACCTTCTCTGGCCCTATATATTTGAAATAATAATAGTCACATAAGCCATCCAACAACATGCATCAAATTGAATGGATGCCATTTTTTGCTTTCATGCGAAAAAACATCTCTTCCTGAGAAACTCGCATATTTCATCATACTAAATTCAACAAGGACTATATGTGGGAGATATGGGGAAACTCCAGAGGCCTAGTCGCCATCCACCCAAGGCCCCTCACCCACACCCCTCCCTCCCCTAACCACCATCAGCGGAGTCCTCCATGACAGATGGTGAAGAAAGGCCGCACCCATCGCACGTGCAACCTGCTCTTCGTATCCCTCATATCCAAAAGATCACTGATGCCTCCTGCTTCACCTCCCCTGGATCCTACATTGTGTGCCCGCCAACGCACACTGGCTTTGGCACGACTGGTAGCCGAACTTGAAGCTTTAGCCAGATGCTGCTCACGCCCTTAGGTTGTCGGATCTGATTGATTTGGTTCTCATGGAGGCGGTGCCATCTCGAGAGTGGATAGATGGGTGACGCGTTCAGGACTGCACTCACCCTTGAGGCTTTGACCTGCCTCCCTCTCCCCTCTGTAACGGGCTTGGGGATGTCGAGATATAGCTACCGACTTTCTTCGACCATGATGACAACATCACATACACGCCTCCCCCGTGTTGGAGGCATGGTCTTCATCCCCTTTCCTATCTCGGCGTCAAACTCATTAGCATTTTTTGGAGTTTCGTCAAAAATCTCCACCTTGTCGCCATTTGGTTTCCCCTTTTTGACGTCGCTCATGTTGTCATGTAGTTCCCTTCATTTAAACTCTACCCCGGGCATTGATCGCCCTTCTAGTGGAGATAGTTTCATTAGTGACATTCTAAGACCATGTCGTTCTAGCATTGCTCTTTATCCCTATTCTTATGGTCAATGGCCACCCTTTCACTAGAGAATTTGCGCAATATTCTCATGCATGCTCAAGGAGTCAGAGTTTTCTTGTGTTTACCCGGATAATAGATATCTTTCATAAACATTTCGTGGTTTGAATATTTAATATTTTTATGGAGCACATAGCACAATTAATAAATTGTGACAGTATATCCGCATAAAAATAGTTGTGCCAAGAGGTTTCTCTCCCTTAAGCCCTATAATTTTTAAGAAGTAATTGCAATCAAATAAGCCATGAACAAAATGCATCAAATTTAACGGATGCTATTTTTGCTATCATGTGAAAAAAAAATCTTCCTCGGAATTCATGTACCTCACAATATCGCATTCAACAAGGATTATAGGTGCGAGAAACGGGGTGACTAGAGGCTCCATCTGTTGGGGAACGCAGTGTTTCAAAATTTTCCTACGATCACACAAGATCTATCAAGGGATGCATAGCAACGAGAGGGGGGAGTATGTCTACGTACCCTCGTAGACCAAAAGCGGAAGCGTTAAGAAATGCGGTTTATGTAGTCGAACGTCTTCGCGATCCAACCGATCAAGTACCGAACGCACGGCACCTCCGCGATCTGCACACGTTCAACTCAGTGACGTCCCTCGTACTCTTGATCCAGTGAGGCTGAGGGAGAGTTTCGTCAGCACGGCGGCTTGTTGATGGTGATGATGAAGTTACCGGCGCAGGGCTTCGCCTAAGCACTACGACGATATCTAGGTGTGTATCTGTGGAGGGGGGCACCGCACACGGCTAAAACAATTGTCAACTTGTGTGTCTATGGGGTGCCCCCTCCCTCGTATATAAAGGAGGGGAGGAGGGGGCCGTCCGGCCTCAAGGTGTGCCCCAAGGGGGGATTCCTACTCCTACTACGAGTAGGTTTCCCCCCCTTTCGTAGTCCTAATAGGAGGGGGCAGGAAGGGGAAGAGGAGAAGAAGGAAAGGGGGCCCGGCCCCCTCCCAATTCGGATTGGGCTTGGGGGGCGCGCCCCCACCTCTTGGTCGCCTCCTCTCTCTTCCGCTAAAGCCCATGTAGGCCCATTAAGCCCCCGGGGGGTTCCGGTAACCCCCGGTACTCTGATATATGCCCGAACTCATCCGAAACCATTCCGGTCTCCAAACATAACTGAGGGAGTCCTGGATTAGGGGGTGTCCGGATAGCCGGACTATACCTTCAGCCGGACTCCTGGACTATGAAGATACAAGATTGAAGACTTCGTCCCGTGTCCGGATGGGACTTTCCTTGGCGTGGAAGGCAAGCTTGGCGATGCGGATATTCAAGATCTCCTACCATTGTAACCGACTCCACGTAACCCTAACCCTATCCGGTGTCTATATAAACCAGAGGGTTGTAGTCCGTAGGCAATAAACTCCATACACAACAATCATACCATAGGCTAGCTTCTAGGGTTTAGCCTCCTTGATCTCGTGGTAGATCTACTCTTGTACTACCCATATCATCAATATTAATCAAGAAGGAGTAGGGTATTACCTCCATCGAGAGGGCCCGAACCTGGGTAAAAACATCGTGTCCCTTGCCTCCTGTTACCATCCGGCCTTGACGCACAGTTCGGGACCCCCTACCCGAGATCCGCCGGTTTTGACACCAACATTGGTGCTTTCATTGAGAGTTCCTCTGTGTCATCGCCTTTAGGCCCGATGGCTCCTTTGATCATCAACAACGATGCGGTCCAGGGTGATACTTTGCTCCCCGGACAGATCTTCGCTCTACGGGCCACTTCGCTCGGCCACCTGGAGCAGATCGAAAGCTACGCCCCTGGCCATCAAGTCAGGTTCAGAAGCTTAAACTACACGGCTGACATCCGCGGAGACTTGATCTTCGACGGGCTCGAGCCACGGCCAAGCGCGCCGCACTATCTCGAGGGGCATGATCTAGCTCTGCCCCCGGACAGTGTCCTGGAGGCCGCACACGCATCGGTTCCGACCCCTAACTCGGAGCCTATTGCGCCAATCGAGGATGAGCGGTTGGACGTCACCTCAGGGGCTGCGATCCCGAAAGCGATCGAGCCGAATGCTAGCCCCGCACTCTGCACGACCCGTGACTCCGAGGATCCGGACTCCTCCCCGGACTCCGAACCCCCCGCGCCCCAGCCAATCGAATCCGATTGGGCGTCGATAATGGAGTTCACCGCCGCAGACATCTTTCAGCATTCGCCTTTTGGCGACATCCTGAATTCTCTTAAGTCTCTCTCTTTATCAAGAGAGCCCTGGCCGGACTACGGTCAGCGAGGGTGGGATACGGACGATGAGGAAATTCAAAGCCCACCCACCACCCACTTTGTAGCCACTGTCGATGATCTAACCGACATGCTTGACTTCAGCTCCGAAGACATCGACGGCATGGATGACGATGTAGGAGACGAACAGGAACCAGCACCTGTAGGGCGCTGGAAGGCCACCTCGTCATATGACATATATATGGTGGATACTCCAAAAGATGGAGATGGCGATGGAACAATGGGGGATGACGCCCCCAATAAACAGCCAAAGCGCCGGCGTCAGCGGCGCCGCTCTTAATCCCGCCAAAGCAAAAATGGTGATTCCTGCACGGGAGATAATACTACCCCGGACAGCGCCGAAGAACACCCACCTCAGCAAGATTCGGCACAGGAAGATGGAGAAGCCAGCCCTCATGAGAGAGCGACAGACCAAGAGGTCGAGGATGATAACTATACGCCTCCCTCCGAAGACGAGGCAAGCCTCGATGACGACGAACTCGTCATACCATCAGACCCAGCCGGACAAGAGCGTTTTAAACGCAAGCTTTTTGCCACAGCAAGCAGCCTCAAGAAAAAGCAGCAACAGCTTAGAGCTGTCCAAGATTTGCTAGCTGACAGATGGACTGAAGTCCTTGCGGCCGAAGAGTATGAACTCGAACGCCCCTCCAAGAGTTACCCGAAGCGCAGGCCGCTACCCCGATCAGAGGAGGAAGCACCTACATCACCAGCGCATGACATGGCAGACCGGCCACCTCGCGGCCGCGACAGAGAGGCCTCTCGGCCCTCCACCCAAGCCATGCCCCAACGCCGTTCAACTAAGGCACGGGAAAATGCGCCCGACCTGCAGACATACTGGAGGATAAGGCAAGACAAACAAGATCGATCTACGGATCGCGCAGGCGCCCTACGACATGTGACAATGATCTTCACGCCGGATACAACAAATCTGGCCGGGCCGAACACAACAGACATAGCTCTTCCGAGCTGCGTCGTGATATAGCCCAGTACAGAGGCGCCGCACACCCGCTATGCTTCACGAATGAAGTAATGGATCATAAAATCCTAGAGGGTTTCAAACCCGTAAACATCGAATCATACGATGGCACAACAGATCCGGCGGTATGGAACGAAGATTATCTCCTTCACATCCACATGGCACGCGGCGATGATCTACACGCCATCAAATACCTCCCGCTCACTTAAAGGACCAGCCCGGCATTGGCTTAACAGCTTGCCAGCAGACTCAATTGGTTCTTGGGAGGACCTGGAAGCCGCATTCCTCGACAACTTCCAGGCACTTACATGCGACCGCCCGATGCCGACGACTTAAGCCACATAATTCAGCAGCCAGAGGAATCGGCTAGACAATTCTGGACACGGTTCCTAACAAAGAAAAACCAGATAGTCGACTGTCCGGATGCAGAGGCCCTAGCGGCCTTCAAGCATAACATCCGCGACGAGTGGCTTGCCCGGCACCTGGGACAGGAAAAGCCGAAATCCATGGCAACCCTCACGACACTCATGACCCGCTTTTGCGCGGGAGAAGATAGCTGGCTAGCTCGCAGTAACAACTTATCAAAGAACCCTGGTAATTCAGATACCAAGGAAAAAAGTGGCAGGATATGTCGGAATAAGCAAAAACGCCGCGTTAACAGCGACAGCAATGAAGACACGACAGTCAATGCCGGATTCAAAGGCTATAAATCCGGTCAGCGGAAAAAGGCATTCAAAAAGAATACTCAGGGCCCGTCCAGTTTGGACCGAATACTCGATCGCTTGTGCCAGATACATGGCACCCCCGAAAGGCCAGCCAATCACACTAACAGGGATTGTTGGGTGTTCAAGCAGGCAGGCAAGTTAAGGGCCGAAAACAGAGACAAGGGGCTGCACAGCGACGACGAGGAGCCCAAGCCACCGAACAACAATGGACAGAAGGGCTTTCCCCCACAAGTGCAGACGGTGAACATGATATACGCAACCCACATTCCCAAGCGGGAGCGGAAGCGTGCGCTACGGGACGTATACGCGATAGAGCCAGTCGCCCCAAAGTTCAACCCATGGTCCTCCTGCCCGATCACTTTTGATCGAAGGGACCATCCCACTAGCATCCGTCATGGCGGCTTCGCCGCATTGGTTCTCGACCCAATCATCGACGGATTTCATCTCACAAGAGTCCTCATGGACGGCGGCAGTAGCCTGAACCTGCTTTATCAGGATACAGTGCGGAAAATGGGCATAGATCCCTCAAGGATTAAGCCCACAAGAACGACCTTTAAAGGCGTTATACCAGGTGTAGAAGCCAATTGTACAGGCTCAGTAACACTTGACGTGGTCTTCGGATCCCCGGACAATTTCCGAAGCGAAGAGTTAATCTTCGATATAGTCCCGTTTCGCAGTGGCTATCACGCCCTGCTCGGACGAACCGCATTCGCAAAGTTCAATGCGGTGCCGCACTACGCATATCTCAAGCTCAAGATGCCAGGCCCTCGAGGAGTAATTACGGTCAACGGAAACACCGAACACTCCCTCCGTACGGAGGAGCATATGGCGGCTCTCGCAGCGGAGGTACAAAGTAGCCTTCTCAGGCAATTCTCCAGTCCGGCCATTAAAAAGCCAGACACTGCCAAGCGCGCCCGGAGTAACCCACAGCAGGACCGCCTGGCACACTCTAAGCAAGCGTAGCAATGCGGCCCCAACCCCAGCTTTCGCGACATAGCGAAACCAGTACCTCGCGTACATAATTACGCCCTTGAAATACCATGGGCATAGGGGAAGGGGCACAATAACGGCACGCCCAAAATACGGCTTAAAACGTACTAGGGGCTGCCGGATTCTTTTTTTAATTTTTTCTTACTTTCAGGACTCCACACTTCGGACGACCTGTTCGGCAATTCGACTGCCGCACAAACAATGCAAGATCCAGGGAGGCAGACAAGCCATGCCGCATTATGGAACTCCCAGGTGGTCTCTGTTACGAGCGGTATACCTGTTTTAAATACAATTCCGCGGCCTGCCCCTGGTCAGGACATACTGAATAATCCAATATCTTTTGCTTACCGCACTATTTGTATCGTTCGGCTTTGATAAATAGCCTCTCTATAAACAATGCATAGCTTTTTGTCTATTTTTTTGCATTATCCTCTTTTCATATATATGTTTATTAAATGACATGATCGCACCCGTACACCATGGTACGGCAAACACGCCAGGGGCTTCAGTACCCCTCATTATGGTGTGAGAAGTCCGTACACTTTCACAAGTGTGGCAACCCGAACTTATAGCACTATATGCATCGGCTCCGAATCATGATTTGGGTCAATAGTTGGGTTTGCCCGGCTCCTATGTTTTGGTGCCTTATGTTCCGCTATATCGGCTAAGGTAGCACTAGGAGAACCACTGCGATTGTGCCCCGGTTCAGCTGGGTTAAGCACCTCAGTGGAGAAAGCTAAAGCTGACTGTCATGATGAGGCGAGAGACCGGTCGCTGTTCGAGAGGTTTTTCGAGTCCCTAAAGAGTTATGCCGCTTCGAGCGAGGAGCTGGCTTTGTCCAGCCAGGGCGTGGATAGCGCCCCGAACTCGGTCTTCCGAACTAGGGGCTTCGCCGAAATTTAAAATTATAAAGTTCTATGTCTAAGTGAGAGTGTTCAAGCATTATAGTCCAATTGCCTGGTTCGTTGTGCTGAGCGCCTCCCTCGAAGGACCCAACCATGGGAAAAAGAGCGCTCAGGTTTATCCCGAACACCCCAGCACTAGTGGCATGGGGGCAGAAGCCGACGACTGGCCATCTCTCAATTTTTGATAAACGGCCGCACAGAAAATAATATTTTAAATTCAATAAGCATTGCTTAGCGCCTATGAACAAGTTTTCAACGCACAGGATAAACACGAGCGAGTTCATTCAAAAATTACATCCTTGGTACATTCATCCGCCACAAGGCGGGCACCTGCAAGAACATCCTTGTAATAGTTCTCAGGCTTGCGATGCTCCTTCCCCGGCGGCGGCCCGTCCTTCACAAGCTTCTCACCGTCCAGCTTACCCCAGTGCACCTTTGCACGGGCAAGGGCCCTACGGGCACCTTCGATGCAGACGAAGCGCTTGATGACCTCGAGCCTTGGACAGGCCTCCACCAGCCGCCGCACCAGCCCGAAGTAGCTCCCAGGCAGGGCCTCTCCGGGCCATAGCCGAACTATGAAGCCCTTCATGGCCTGTTCGGCCGCCTTGTGGAGCTCGACCAGCTGTTTCAGCTGGTCGCTCAAGGGCACAGGGTGTCCGGCCTCAGCATACTGAGACCAGAACACCTTCTCCGTCGAGCTGCCCTCTTCAGCTCGGTAGAATGCAGCGGCGTCGGATACGCTGCGGGGAAGATCTGCGAATGCCCCTAGAGAGCTCCGGATTTGGGTAAGTAACAAGTAGTTTACTTTTATATTTCTGCTTTGCATAAAGAATGCCTTACCCGCTGCAATCTTCTTCATCTCCTCCAACTCTTGGAGGGCCTTTTGGGCTTCGGCCTTGGCAGACTTGGCAGTCTCCAGGGCCGCCGCGAGCTCGGATGCTTGCGTCTTTGACTCAAGCTCCAAACTCTCATGTTTTTTCATGAGAGCCTGAAGCTCTTGCTGCACCTCGCCGACCTCGGCCTCAAGTTTCTCTCGCTTGGTGCGCTCCGCGGCCGCTTTCTCTTCGACCTCGGACAGCGCCTGCTTGAGGGTCGCCACCTCAGTCGTGGCCCCTACAATAAGCAGTACAATCCTGTTATTTTTTGCAATCACGTCTTTTTATAGGCACCTTTTCGATAAGGTATTTTCTTACCTTGTTTCTCCTCGAGCTGCCGCTTGGCAAGGCCGAGCTCTTGCTCGGTCCGCTCGAGGCCCTGTTTCAGGGCACCCACCTCCGCAGTCAGTGCGGCGGTGGCTAGCAGCGAAGCCTGCATACGCATATTGACTCTTTTTTGTTAGACTCCTGCGAAATTTAATAGATCCTCTATTCGGCTTTTCTTTCCGAATGCCAAACAGAGCATCAGGGGCTACTGTCTATGCGGTTATACTTTTACATATTTTTTACTTACCTCGAAGCCTGTTAGGAGGCTAGCACAAGCTTCACTCAGTCCGCTCTTGGCGGACTGAACCTTCTGGATCACCGTACTCATAATATTACGGTGCTCCTCGTCGATGGAGGCGCCATCAAGCACCTCAAGCAGATTGTCCGGCACCTCCGGTTGGACGGAGGCCGCCGGCTCAGAAGGCTTGCTCCTCTTGGAAGGAGTTCGCCTACCGCGGTCCGGAACTGTTGAAGATTCCGGCGCGGTGTCCGGCACAAAGCCGGACTTGGAGCCCTGGGGGGTCTTGTCCCCTTTACTCCTGGGGTCCGGGAGGTCGCCTTGCGGCTCCTCCAGGACCACCTCCTCCTGCCCCGGAGCTCGTTGCGACGCCACTTCGGCGTCGTCTGCAGTGCGGGGGGAGACAGCGGGCGGAACTGAGTTCACGTCCGATGAATCTAGGGAGCCGCTCGACGACTCGTTGAGTTCGGCCCGGGGCGGGCTGCATAATTATATTCGACATTAGGGAAAGCTGTGCGACAAAGGAACGTCATGAGTTACTCTGATATCCGAATACTTACGATTTCGCCGGACGCTTGGCCCTATCTGGCCACTCCTCTTCGTCCTCTTCGGCGTCGGGGGAGTAGTTCGGCGGAGGGGTCTTCCTCTTCCTGGACCCTTCGGCCTCCCCCGTTGGGGCGGCCTTCCTTTTCTTCCCCCCCCCCCCCGCTGGAGGGGGAGAGTTTTCTTCTTCCTCCTCCTCGTTCTCACGGGAGGAGAGCGTCTCGAACTCGTCGGATGACGAGTCCGACACCACCACATTACGGGCACTCTTTCGAGTCCCCGTGGCCTTCTTATTCTTGGCCTTCTTCTCCGGCACCACATAAGGCACCGGGACCAGCAGCTTCCCTAGGAGAGCAGGGGTTGGGTCTTCGGGCAAGGGAGCCGGACAGTTAATCGATCCGGACTGCGCCTGCCAAGCCTGTCAAAGGTGAGGGAGTTTAGATCCCGCATAGAGTCAAACTATGAAAAAACTTAACATTCTGTAAAAGGTGAAAATAGCTTACCTCTCTAGCATGACGCTACGAGCTGTATCCGCGATCCTCGGAAGCGGATGTGGGAGCCTCGGCGCCTTTGGTTAGCACCTTCCAGACGTCTTCATACGTCGTGTCGAAGAGCCTGTTAAGGGTTTGGAGCTACGCCGGGTCGAACTCCCACAGATTAAAGTCCCGTTGTTGACACGGGAAGATCCGGCGGACGAGCATAACCTGGACTACATTGACGAGCTTGATCGGCCTGCTCACCAGGGACTGGATGCATGTCTGCAGTCCGGTCACCTCTTTTTCGTCGCCCCACGACAGGCCCGTCTCTTTCCAAGACATAAGCCGCGTGGGGGGTCCGGATCGGAACTCGGGGGCTGCGATCCATTTCGGATCGCGCGGCTCGGTGATGTAAAACCACCATGATTGCCACCCCTTCAGGGTCTCCACGAAGGAGCCCTCGAGCCATAGGACGTTGGCCATCTTGCCCGCCATGGCGCCTCCGCACTCCGCCTGGCTGCCGCACACCACCATGGGCTTGACGTTGAAGGTCTTGAGCCAGAGGCCGAAATGGGGGCGGATGCGGAGGAAAGCCTCGCACACGACGATAAACGCCGAGATGTTGAGGACGAAGTTCGGGGCCAGATCGTGGAAATCTAGGCCATAGTAAAACATGAGCCCCCGGACAAATGGGTGGAGTGGAAAACCCAGTCCGCGGAGGAAGTGGGGAAGGAATACTACCCTCTCATGGGGCCTTGGGGTGGGGAGAAGCTGCCCCTCCTCGGGAAGCCGGTGCGTGATGTCTTTGTACAAGTATACGGCCTTCCTTAGCTTTTTGACATGGCCCTCCGTGACGGAGGAGACCATCCACTTGCCTCCCGCTCCGGACATTGCTGGAGAAGGTTGAGGTGGGAAGTGCGGGCTTGGGCGCTGGAGCTCGAGTGCGCATGAGATGGATAGGCAAAGGAGGAAGAAGGCGTAGGTAAAAAGGTGGATTCTTATCCCCTTATATGGGCGGATGCGGTTGTGCGTCCCCACCAGCCTAGTAAAACTCGCTTGTCTCCCAACCACCGTGATAAATGGCGCGGTTGGGTTACCCATGTCCGTATTGATGAGAATCCCGTAAAAGGGGTACACAATCTCTGCTTTGACAAGACGTGCCAAGGAAACCGCCTCGCAAAACGTGCTGAGGTGGAAAGGTAAAAACGATTCGAGTAAAGGACTTGGCCGTAGTGTGATGACGCACTGCGGAATACGTCGGCAGATTTGATTTGTGTCAATATTATTCTCTCTATGGCAATATGTGGAAACTTATTTTGCAGAGCCGGACACTACTCTTGGTGTTTACAATCTTCTACGAAGGACTTGGAGGAGGAACCTGCCTTGCAATGCCGAAGACAATTTGCGCGCCGGACTCGTCGTCATTGAAGCCTGGTTCAGGGGCTACTGAGGGAGTCCTGGATTAGGGGGTGTCCGGATAGCCGGACTATACCTTCAGCCGGACTCCTGGACTATGAAGATACAAGATTGAAGACTTCGTCCCGTGTCCGGATGGGACTTTCCTTGGAATGGAAGGCAAGCTTGGCGATGCGGATATTCAAGATCTCCTACCATTGTAACCGACTCCATGTAACCCTAACCCTATCCGGTGTCTATATAAACCGGAGGGTTGTAGTCCGTAGGCAATAAACTCCATACACAACAATCATACCATAGGCTAGCTTCTAGGGTTTAGCCTCCTTGATCTCGTGGTAGATCTACTCTTGTACTACCCATGTCATCAATATTAATCAAGCAGGAGTAGGCTATTACCTCCATCGAGAGGGCCCGAACCTGGGTAAAAACATCGTGTCCCTTGTCTCCTGTTACCATCCGGCCTTGACGCACAGTTCGGGACCCCCTACCCGAGATCCGCCGGTTTTGACACCGACAATAACCTTCCAATATATCAATCTTTATGTCTCGACCATTTTGAGACTCCTCGTCATGTCCGTGATCATATCTGGGACTCTGAACTACCTTCGGTACATCACAATACATAAACTCATAATACCAATCGTCATCGAACGTTAAGCGTGCGGACACTACGGTTTTGAGAACTATGTAGACATGACCGAGACTCATCTCCGGTCAATAACCAATAGTGGAACCTGGATGCTCATATTGGTTCCTACATATTCTATTAGGATCTGTATCGGTCAAACCGCATAACAACATACGTTGTTCCCTTTGTCATCGGTATGTTACTTGCCCGATATTCGATCGTCGGTACCATCATACCTAGTTCAATCTCGTTACCGGCAAGTCTCTTTACTCGTTCCGTAATGCAACATCCCATAACTAACTCATTAGTCACATTGCTTGCAAGGCTTATAGTGATGTGCATTACCGAGAGGGCCCAGAGATACCTCTCCGACAATCGGAGTGACAAATCCTAATCTTGATCTATACCAACTCAACAAACACCACCGGAGACACTGTTGGGGAACCTAGTAATTTCAAAAAAATTCCTACGCACATGCAAGATCATGGTGATGCATAGCAACAAGAGGGGGAGAGCGTGATCTACGTACCCTTGTAGATCGACAACGAAAGCGTTTGGTTGATGTAGTCGTACGTCTCCACAGCCCGACCGATCAAGCACCGAAACTACGGCACCTCCGAGTTCTAGCACACGTTCAGCTCGATGACGATCCCCGGACTCTGATCCAGCAAAGTGTCGGGGAAGAGTTCCGTCAGCACGACGGCATGGTGACAATCTTGATGTACTACCGTCGCAGGGCTTCGCCTAAGCACCGCTACAATATTATCGAGGACTATGGTGGAAGGGGGCACCGCACACGGCTAAGAATATGATCACGTGGATCAACTTGTGTCTCTAGGGTGCCTCCCTGTCCCCGTATATAAAGGAGCAAGGGAGGAGGCCGGCCCTAGGAGGAGGGCGCGCCAAGGGGAGTCCTACTCCCACCGGGAGTAGGACTCCTTCTTTCCTAGTCCAACTAGGAGAAGGGGGGAAAGGAGGGAAGTGGAGAAGCAAGGGAGAGGGGGGCCGCGCCCCAAACCCCTTGTCCAATTCGGACCGGGCTTGGGAGGGGCACGCGCCACCTCCTGGCTCCTTCCCACTAAAGCCCATTAAGGCCCAATACTCTTCCCCGTATTCCCGTAACTCCCCGGTATTCCGAAAAATACCCGAATCACTCGGAACCTTTCCGATGTCCGAATATAGTCGTCCAATATATCGATCTTTATGTCTCGACCATTTCGAGACTCCTCGTCATGTCCCCGATCTCATCCGGGACTCCGAACTCCTTCGGTACATCAAAACTCATAAACTCATAATATAACTGTCATCGAAACCTTAAGCGTGCGGACCCTACGGGTTCGAGAACAATGTAGACATGACCGAGACACGTCTCTGATCAATAACCAATAGCGGGACCTGGATGCCCATATTGGCTCCTACATATTCTACGAAGATCTTTATCGGTCAGACCGCATAACAACATACGTTGTTCCCATTGTCATCGGTATGTTACTTGCCCGAGATTCGATCGTCGGTATCTCAATACCTAGTTCAATCTCGTTACCGGCAAGTCTCTTTACTCGTTCTGTAATACATCATCTCACAACTAACTCATTAGTTGCAATGCTTGCAAGGCTTTATGTGATGTGCATTACCGAGAGGGCCCAGAGATACCTCTCCGACAATCGGAGTGACAAATCCTAATCTCGAAATACGCCAACCCAACATGTACCTTTGGAGACACCTGTAGAGCACCTTTATAGTCACCCAGTTACGTTGTGACGTTTGGTAGCACACAAAGTGTTCCTCCGGCAAACGGGAGTTGCATAATCTCATAGTCATAGGAACATGTATAAGTCATGAAGAAAGCAATAGCAACATACTAAACGATCGGGTGCTAAGCTAATGGAATGGGTCATGTCAATCAGATCATTCACCTAATGATGTGATCCCGTTAATCAAATAACAACTCTTTGTCCATGGTTAGGAAACATAACCATCTTTGATTAACGAGCTAGTCAAGTAGAGGCATACTAGTGACACTCTATTTGTCTATGTATTCACACATGTATTATGTTTCCGATTAATACAATTCTAGCATGAATAATAAACATTTATCATGATATAAGGAAATAAATAATAACTTTATTATTGCCTCTAGGGCATATTTCCTTCACTCTCCCACTTGCACTAGAGTCAATAATCTAGTTCACATCACCATGTGATTTAACACTAATAGTTCACATCTTTATGTGATTAGTTCACATCTTCATGTGACCAACACCCAAAGGGTTTACTAGATTCAGTAATCTAGTTCACATCGCTATGCGATTAACACCCAAAGAGTACTAAGGTGTGATCATGTTTTGCTTGTGAGAGAAGTTTAGTCAACGGGTCTGCCACATTCAGATCCGTATGTATTTTGCAAATTTCTATGTCAACAATGCTCTGCACAGAGCTACTCTAGCTAATTGCTCTCACTTTCAATATTTATCTAGATTGAGTCTTAGAGTCATCTGGATTAGTGTCAAAACTTGCATCGACGTAACCCTTTACGACGAATCTTTTTGTCACCTCCATAATCGAGAAACATATCCTTATTCCACTAAGGATAATTTTGACCGCTGTCCAGTGATCTACTCCTAGATCACTATTGTACTACCTTGCCAAAATCAGTGTAGGGTATACAATAGATCTAGTACATAGCATGGCATACTTTATAGAACCTATGGCTGAGGCATAGGGAATGACTTTCATTCTCTTTCTATCTTCTGTCGTGGTCGGGTTTTGAGTCTTACTCAATTTCACACCTTGTAACACAGACAAGAACTCTTTCTTTGACTGTTCTATTTTGAACTACTTCAAAATCTTGTCAAGGTATGTACTCATTGAAAAAAAACTTATCAATCGTCTTGATCTATCTCTATAGATCTTGATGTTCAATATGTCAGCAGCTTCACCGAGGTCTTTCTTTGGAAAATTCCTTTCAAACACTCCTTTATGCTTTGCAGAATAATTCTACATTATTTCCGATCAACAATATGTCATTCACATATACTTATCAGAAATGTTGTAGTGCTCCCACTCACTTTCTTGTAAATACAGGCTTCATCGCAAGTCTGTATAAAACTATATGCTTTGATCAACTTATTAAAGCGTATATTCCAACTCCGAGATGCTTGCACCAGTCCATAGATGGATCGCTGGAGCTTGCATATTTTGTTAGCACCTTTAGGATTGACAA
Organism: Triticum urartu; assembly: GCF_056163025.1. Taxonomy (NCBI): domain Eukaryota; kingdom Viridiplantae; phylum Streptophyta; class Magnoliopsida; order Poales; family Poaceae; genus Triticum; species Triticum urartu. Next base: position 680,824,988 of record NC_141874.1, read on the forward strand.
AACCTTCTGGTTGTATCATATACAACTCTTCTTTAATAAATCTATTAAGGAATGCAGTTTTGTTTATCCATTTGCCAGATTTCATAAAATGCGGCAATTGCTAACATGATTCGGACAGACTTAAGCATAGATACGAGTGAGAAACTCTGATCATAGTCAACACCTTGAACTTGTCGAAAACCTTTTGCGACAATTCTAGCTTTGTATATAGTAACACTACTATCAGCGTCCGTCTTCCTCTTGAAGATCCATTTATTCTCAATTGCTTGCCGATCATCGGGCAAGTCAACCAAAGTCCATACTTTGTTCTCATACATGGATCCCATCTCAGATTTCATGGCCTCAAGCCATTTTGCGGAATCTGGGCTCACCATCGCTTCTTCATAGTTCGTAGGTTCGTCATGGTCAAGTAACATGACCTCCAGAACAGGATTACCGTACCACTCTGGTGCGGATCTCACTCTGGTTTACCTACGAGATTCGGTAGTAACTTGATCTGAAGTTACATGATCATCATCATTAGCTTCCTCACTAATTGGTGTAGTAGTCACAGGAACAGATTTCTGTGATGAACTACTTTCCAATAAGTGAGAAGGTACAATTACCTTATCAAGTTCTACTTTCCTCCCACTCACTTCTTTCGAGAGAACCTCCTTCTCTACAAAGGATCCATTCTTAGCAACGAATGTCTTGCCTTTGGATCTGTGATAGAAGGTGTATCCGACAGTAACTTTTTGGGTATCCTATGAAGACACACTTTTCCGATTTGGGTTTGAGCTTATCAGGATGAAACTTTTTCACATAAGCATTGCAACCCCAAACTTTAAGAAACGATAACTTTGGTTTCTTGCCAAACCACAGTTCATACGGTGTCATCTCAACAGATTTAGATGGTGCCCTTTTAACGTGAATGCAGCTGTCTCTAATGCATAACCTCAAAACGATAGTGGTAGATCGGTAAGAGACATCATAGATTGCACTATATCCAATAAAGTACGGTTATGACGTTCGGACACACCATTATGCTGTGGTGTTCCATGTGGCATGAGTTTGTGAAACTATTCCACATTGTTTTAATTGAAGACCAAACTCGTAACTCAAATATTTGTCTCCGCGATCAGATCGTAGAAACTTTATTTTCTTGTCACGATGATTTTCCACTTCACTCTGAAATTCTTTGAACTTTTCAAATGTTTCAGACTTATGTTTCATCAAGTAGATATACCCATATCTGCTCAAATCATCTGTGAAGTTCAGAAAATAACGATACTTGCCGTGAGCCTTAACACTCATCGGACCGCATACATCAGTATGTATTATTTCCAATAAGTCAGTTGCTCGCTCCGGAGAACGGAGTCTTAGTCATCTTGCCCATGAGGCATGGTTCGCAAGCATCAAGTGATTCATAATCAAGTGATTCCAAAATCCCATCAGCATGGAGTTTCTTCATGCGCTTTACACCAATATGACCTAAACGGCAGTGTTACAAATAAGTTGCACTATCATTATTAACTTTGCATCTTTTTGGTTTCAATATTATGATTATGTGTATCACTACGATCGAGATCCAACGAACTATTTTCATTGGGTGTGTAACCATATAAGGTTTTATTCATGTAAACAGAACAACAATTTATTCTCTTACTTAAATGAATAATGGTATTACAATAAACATGATCAAATCATATTCATGCTTAACGCAAACACCAAATAACACTTATTCAGGTTCAACACTAATCCCGAAAGTATAGGGAGTGTGCGATGATGATCATATCAATCTTGGAACCACTTCCAACACACATCGTCACTTCACCCTTAACTAGTCTCTGTTTATTCTGCAACTCCCGTTTCGAGTTACTAATCTTAGCAACTAAACTAGTATCAAATACTGAGTGGTTGCTATAAACACTAGTATAGTACACATCAATAACATGTATATCAAATATACTTATGTTCACTTTGCCATCCTTCTTATCTTACAATCACTTAGGGTAGTTCCGCTTCCAGTGACCAGTCCCTTTGCAGTAGAAGCACTTAGTCTCAGGCTTAGGTGCAGACTTGGTCTTCTTCACTTGAGTAGCAACTTGCTTGCTGTTCTTCTTGAAGTTCCCCTTCTTCCCTCTGCCCTTTTCTTAAAACTAGTGGTCTTGTCTACCATCAACACTTGATGTTTTTCTCGATTTCTACCTTCGTCAATTTCCGCATTACGAAGAGCTTGGGAATCGTTTCCGTTATCCCTTGCATATCATAGTTCATCACGAAGTTCTACTAACTTGGTGATGGTGACTAGAGAATTCTGTCAATCACTATCTTATCTGGAAGATTAACTCCCACTTGATTCAAGCGATTGTAGTACTCAGACAATCTGGGCACAGGCTCACTAGTTGAGCGATTCTCCTCCATCTTTTAGCTATAGAACTTGTTGGAGACTTCATATCTCTCAACTCGGGTATTTGCTTGAAATATTAACTTCAACTCCTGGAACATCTCATATGCTCCATGACGTTCAAAACGTCTTTGAAGTCCCGATTCTAAGCCATTAAGCATGGTGCACTAAACTATCAAGTAGTCATCATATTGAGCTAGCCAAACGTTCATAACGTCTGCATCTGCTCCTGCAATAGGTCCGTCACCTAGCGGTGCATCAAGGACATAATTCTTCTGTGCAGCAATGAGGATAAACCTCAGATCACGGATCCAATCCGCATCATTGCTACTAACATATTTCAACACAATTTTCTCTAGGAACATATCAAAATAAACACAGGGAAGCAACAACGCGAGCTATTGATCTACAACATAATTTGCAAAATACTACCAGGACTAAGTTCATGATAAATTTAAGTTCAATTAATCATATTACTTAAGAACTCCCACTTAGATAGACATCCCTCTAATCCTCTAAGTGATTACGTGATCCAAATCAACTAAACCATGTCCGATCATCACGTGAGATGGAGTAGTTTCATTGGTGAACATCACTATGTTGATCATATCTACTATATGATTCACGCTCGACCTTTCGGTCTCCGTGTTCCGAGGCCATATCTGTATATGCTTGGCTCGTCAAGTATAACCTGAGTATTCCGCATGTGCAACTGTTTTGCACCCGTTGTATTTGAACGTAGAGCCTATCACACCCGATCATCACGTGGTGTCTCAGCACGAAGAACTTTCGCAACGGTGCATACTCAGGGAGAACACTTCTTGATAATTAGTGAGAGATCATCTTATAATGCTACCGTCAATCTAAGCAAGATAAGATGCATAAAAGATAAACATCACATGCAATCAATATAAGTGATATGATATGGCCATCATCATCTTGTGCTTGTGATCTCCATCTTCGAAGCACCGTCGTGATCTCCATCGTTGCATCGTTGTCGTCTCGCCAATCTTATGCTTCCACGACTATCGCTACCGCTTAGTGATAAAGTAAAGCATTACAGCGCAATTGCATTGCATACAATAAAGCGACAACCATATGGCTCCTGCCAGTTGCCGATAACTCGGTTACAAAACATGATCATCTCATACAATAAAATTTAGCATCATGTCTTGACCATATCACATCACAACATGCCCTGCAAAAACAAGTTAGACATCCTCTACTTTGTTGTTGCAAGTTTTACGTGGCTGCTACGGGCTTAAGCAAGAACCAATCTTACCTACGCATCAAAACCACAACGATAGTTTGTCAAGTTGGTGTTGTTTTAACCTTCGCAAGGACCGGGTGTATCCACACTCGGTTCAACTAGAGTTGGAGAAACTGTCACCCGCAAGCCACCTATGTGCAAAGCACGTCGGGAGAACCGGTCTCGCGTAAGCGTACGCGTAATGTCGGTCCGGGCCGCTTTGTCCAACAATACCGCCGAACCAAAGTATGACATGCTGGTAAGCAGTATGACTTATATCGCCCACAACTCACTTGTGTTCTACTCGTGCATATAACATCAACATATAAAACCTAGGCTCGGATGCCACTGTTGGGGAACGTAGTAATTTCAAAAAAAATCCTACACACACGCAAGATCATGGTGATGCATAGCAACGAGAGGGGGAGAGCGTGATCTACGTACCCTTGTAGATCGACAACGGAAGCGTTTGGTTGATGTAGTCGTACGTCTCCACAGCCCGACCGATCAAGCACCGAAACTACGGCACCTCCGAGTTCTAGCACACGTTCAGCTCGATGACGATCCCCGGACTCTGATCCAGCAAACTGTCGGGGAAGAGTTCCGTCAGCACGACGGCGTGGTGATGATCTTGATGTACTACCGTCGCAGGGCTTCGCCTAAGCACCGCTACAATATTATCGAGGACTATGGTGGAAGGGGGCACCGCACACGGCTAAGAATATGATCACGTGGATCAACTTGTGTCTCTAGGGTGCCCCCCTGTCCCCGTATATAAAGGAGCAAGGGAGGAGGAGGCCGGCCCTAGGAGGAGGGCGCGCCAAGGGGAGTCCTACTCCCACCGGGAGTAGGACTCCTTCTTTCCTAGTCCGACTAGGAGAAGGGGGGAAAGGAGGGAAGTGGAGAAGCAAGGGAGAGGGGGGCCGCGCCCCAAACCCCTTGTCCAATCCAGATTGGGCTTGGGAGGGGCGCGCGCCACCTCCTGGCTCCTTCCCACTAAAGCCCATTAAGGCCCAATACTCTTCCCCGTATTCCCGTAACTCCCCGGTACTCCGAAAAATACCCGAATCACTCGGAACCTTTCCGATGTCCGAATATAGTCATCCAATATATCGATCTTTATGTCTCGACCATTTCTAGACTCCTCGTCATGTACCCGATCTCATCCGGGACTCCGAACTCCTTCGGTACATCAAAACTCATAAACTCATAATATAACTGCCATCGAAACCTTAAGCGTGCGGACCCTACGGGTTCGAGAACAATGTAGACATGACCGAGACACGTCACCGGTCAATAACCAATAGCGGGACCTGGATGCCCATATTGGCTCCTACATATTCTACGAAGATCTTTATCGGTCAGACCGCATAACAACATACGTTGTTCCCTTTGTCATCGGTATGTTACTTGCCCGAGATTCGATCGTCGGTATCTCAATACCTAGTTCAATCTCGTTACCGGCAAGTCTCTTTACTCATTCCGTAATACATCATCTCACAACTAACTCATTAGTTGCAATTCTTGCAAGGCTTTATGTGATATGCATTACCGAGAGGGCCCAGAGATACCTCTCCGACAATCGGAGTGACAAATCCTAATCTCGAAATACGCCAACCCAACATGTACCTTTGGAGACACCTGTAGAGCACCTTTATAATCACCCAGTTACGTTGTGACGTTTGGTAGCACACAAAGTGTTCCTCCGGCAAATGGGAGTTGCATAATCTCATAGTCATAGGAACATGTATAAGTCATGAAGAAAGCAATAGCAACATACTAAACGATAGGGTGCTAAGCTAATGGAATGGGTCATGTCAATCAGATCATTCACCTAATGATGTGATCCCGTTAATCAAATAACAACTCTTTGTCCATGGTTAGGAAACATAACCATCTTTGATTAACGAGCTAGTCAAGTAGAGGCATACTAGTGACACTCTGTTTGTCTATGTATTCACACATGTATTATGTTTCCGGTTAATACAATTCTAGCATGAATAATAAACATTTATCATGATATAAGGAAATAAATAATAACTTTATTATTGCCTCTAGGGCATATTTCCTTCAGACACATGTAGAGCATCTTTATAATCACCCAGTTATGTTGTGACGTTTGATAGCACACAAAGTGTTCCTCCGGTATTCGGGAGTTGCATAATCTCATAGTCATAGGAACATGTATAAGTTATGGAGAAAGCAATAGCAATAAACTAAACGATCATAGTGCTAAGCTAACGGATGGGTCAAGTCAATCACATCATTCTCTAATGATGTGATCCCGTTCATCAAATGACAACTCATGTCTATGGCTAGGAAACTTAACCATCTTTGATTAATGAGCTAGTCAAGTAGAGGCATACTAGTGACACTCTGTTTGTCTATGTACTCACACATGTATTAAGTTTTCGGTTAATACAATTCTAGTATGAATAATAAACATTTATCATGATATAAGGAAATATAAATAACAACTTTATTATTGCCTCTAGGGCATATTTCCTTCACCATCGCCATCCACTCAAGGCCCCACCCCGCACGCCTCCCTCTCCCACCATCGTCGGTGGAGTCCGTCAAGCATAGCCGCGTGGCATATCATTGTAGCAGGCCGCACCCAACCCACCCCGTGCACCTGCAACCTTCTCCGCTTTTTAGTCGAACCCAAAATATTCTAACACCTTGTGCTTTGTGTGCCCTAGATCCTACCACAGCGTGCCCGCAAACACGCTTTGTCTTGGATATGACTGCCGGCCAAACTCAAAGCCTTAGCCAGATGCTGCTAACACCCTTAGGCTGTCGGATTTGGTTTTCATGGAGGGGGGACATCTGGAGAGTGGAGAAATGGGCGACACCTTCAGGCCTGCACTCACCCTAGAGGATTTGACATGTCTCCCTCACACCTCTACGATGGGATTGCAGATGTGGGGGATCCCTAGTCGGCTTTTATCCGACCATGATGACAACATCACATACATGTCATTCCTCATGTTGGTGGCATGGTCTTCATCTCCTTCCTTATCCCCACGTTGAACTCGTCAACTTTGTTTGTGAATTTCCTCCAAAATCTCCACCTTGTCGTCGTTTGGTAGCCCCTTTTGCCATCACTCTTGTTGCCGTGCAGTACCCTTCATTTGCGCCCCACCTTGCGAATTGACCGCCCTTTTAGGGGAGATGGTTTCATCCTGTCCGCGACACTCGAAGACCCCGTCATTTCATCACCTTGTCATGAGCAATGATCACCTTGTCGCTAGAGAATTCGCGCAATCTTCTCATGCATGCCATGGGGTTGTTAGATGGCCAAGTCCGGTTCTTTTCTCATCTCTATTTACACTCCGCTTTGGACAATGACCACATTTCCGGCGAGTGAAGAATGCCATGGGGTTGTCAGATGGCGCGACTCCTTGGGTGTTTACTTCATGTGGCCTTTCCGTGCTCGAGATTCCGGCGTTGCCTTGGTTGGGTCTCTCATGTGGTGTCCTTTGGAGTTTCTCGCTTTTCCTTTGCTAGCGGTACCTTGTTTTACGGTTTAACATAACCTAGGTTGCTTCACCCAACCCTCTAGATGTTTAGGTGGTTGCCATTTACACCGTGCCATAATCTTGTACTCCACTTAGTATTTGGTGTTTCTAGTGTGTTTGCTTGGGCAAAGATGCATTGTCCATCGGGCTAGCATCCAGAAATATATTCACGTGGGCTCTGTCCTCGTAAACTTCCTTGAAAAAACTCAAGTGCGTGACATGTAAAAGCTTTCTCCTTCTGTTAAAGTTTGTCAACAAGCACCCCCCGGAGCACGCAAAACCTACAGTGCACTGCGCGAAAAATCCCACTGCCGTGTGGGCCCGCGCCCGCCAGCCGGTGGCCCCACGCCGCAGGCGCAAAAGAACACAGAGAGAAGCGTCGAGAAACGTTGAACAGAAACAAAGGGCGGACGCGCGGCAGGCCCCTCCCTCGGAGCCTCGCAGCAAAGCAAGCCCGGGGTGGGTCCCACTCTCCACCGCGGCCCCACCAGTAAGGGCGGGCGGGACCCGCCACCGGCCCTCCCCTCCCCGCCCCCACTCACTTAATAAAACCACCTCCCACCTCCTGCCGAGCCTGTCTCCCCTTTAAACACCACCGATTCGCGCACCGTCCCTCTCGCCCGCGCACCACACCGCACCGCACCACCGCGCCAGGACGAGCACGGGAGCGCCACCGGATCGAAGGATAAAGGCTCTCCCCTCCCCCCGGTCGCCGGATCCTGCCCTCGGGGGACCGATCCCTCCGCGCCGGCGATGGACTCCTCCTCCTCCTCCTCCTCCGCGCACGGCAGCGGCGCCGGCGCCGGCCTGCTGGGCCGCGGCGGGGGCAAGGGCGGCAGCAGCGGCGCCGGCAGCGGCAGCGGCAGCGGGAGCGGGATCGGCGGGGACAGCACGTCGACCATCGGCGGGGGCGGCGCGTCGGCGGACGCGTGGACCCGGCTCGTCAGCTCCGGCGTGGAGGACGACCTGGTGTGCGCCGCGGGCGCCGGGGCGGGGTTCGGGGCCGGAGGGCTGCCGTACGGCTACTTCCTCGACGCCTGCTTCCTCTGCCGGAAGCCGATCGCCAGCAACCGCGACATCTTCATGTACAGGTCCGCTCCCGGCCCCCTCCTCCCTCCGTCCATCCTTCCTCCCCCCTCCTCCCTCCGTCCGTCGTGTTTGCCCGGGTCTTCGGTACGGTGGGTCCCCGGGCAGGGCCACTTCCGGCGTGTTCGGAGCTGGTATTTCTCGGGGGAAGAAGAGAAATTTTGACCGCCGGCCGGGGGAAAGGCCGCCTGACCTGATTCTCCAGAAAAGAAAAGAAAAGTTACAGTAATGCCATTCGTTTCTTGGTGCTAGGACAAACAAGGGAAGAGATCGGTGCGCGTACTTTTCCTTTTTCTTCTTCTTTTTCATGATGGGCTATTGGTGCAGAGGTCCTGTCATCGGTGTCGTGCGCGTACGGGTGGTGGTGGATTACTCTGCGCGTGATTCCATTAAATTCCGCGCTGGCCTGAATCGCCGGGCTTAATTACGGTCACGATTTCATTTGCGCGCTTGCATGCCGTGCGGAGTTACCACTGATTTTTCTCTACAAAGTTACTGACCGGGATTCAGGAGAGACTTACTTAGTTGCTAAGCATGTGTTTTTTTGGGATTATTATCAGAGCTTCGGATAGATGCCAAAGGTGTTCGTCCTACTGCTTTACTGCTTTTTGTTCCATCTGGTATAGATGAGTTGAACAGAACTGTAGCTTTTTGTGTAGGGTCCTTCCGTTTCCGTTTCTTTTGAGATTGTGATTTTGCTGCATGAAGTTGAAAACTACGTGGTTCTTTGTGAATTGGTTTGGAGTGGAGGATCGAGCAGACGTTCAGTATGAAAGAACGTAGTACGATCTTTCATCTTTCACTAATTGCATGTTTATCGCTAACAAACATTTGCATGTGTCAGGGAAGGTGTGATAAGACAGACATGTTACATGACCAGTTCGTTGAGTGACTGTCAAGCCATGTGTTTACTGGTTCATGCCATGGCATGCACACACTGAGATTAACCTGAATCTTTTGTTTGCGCAGAGGGGACATCGCGTTCTGCAGCGAGGAGTGCAGGACGGAGCAGATGGAGGCGGACGAGGAGATGGAGAGGAAGGAGAAGAGCGCGTCCGCCAAGAAGCTGTCGCAGAGGCCGCCGTCCCTGGGCGAGGTGGAGTCCCCGCCGCGGCCGCCCAAGACGAGGGCCGGCTCAATCCTCGCCGGCTGACACTGCTCCTTTTCCCCCAGGCCAAGACCCCCCGTCACCACCACCACCACCACCACCACCACCACCACCACCACCACCAGAAGAACGAAAGAAAATTACCGACCGCTTAATTACTTACAGCCAGCCAGCCAGCCAGTGACATATATGGGTTTGTGTTTTTTGTTTGAACCCCTTGCGCCTTTGGTGGTGCTGCGTTGCGACCATGGTTTTTGCGCCTGCAGCAGCAGCAGCAGCCTGTATCAGTGACGAACATGTATAGGTTAGAGACGGACTGAAGGGAAACGGTGGCCAGTGCCTGCCGGCCATTGGGAGTTACTGCCGCTTCCTATGCTGGGACTGTGCTGTCAGGGGTTTCCCGGGCTCTGTTCTTAATTATTTTCCTTTGTGTTTTGTAGTAGTTGTTGGTGAACGGTGATGGTGGTGGCGGTAGGTTTAAGGTTTTTCTAATGAAGCGGATGGAACATATGGGTAAAGAAGAAACTGACATGTGGGTGACCGAATCCCCGACTTTTTCACCCGTGTATCAGCGGGTCCTGTCAAAGATCTTGCGAGTTGTGCGTGTGTTGACGGAGGAAGCCGTCGGTTTTTGGCCGGCTCTCCTTACTAATTTGCTGCTGGTATAATAATAATTCTCTGAGGTCTTGTCGATGTTGAAAAACCTAACTCAAAAGACTGATGCTGCACGTTTCATTTTCATGGTTATCATGCCTGATGGCACGCTACAAGTATCTGGCCTACGCCTTCATTCATGCTTGTTCGCTCGCAATGGTGAAAGTAGCACATATTACACGATTGTGGAACTAGCCCATCATACTTTCCGACGGCCGGACAAGTGGAAGCATAAGCCGGAGGTGTCACGCGGCGTAGGGGCGGCAGGGCTCCAGGTGAACCGGAAACAGAAACCATTCCCTCGATCTTTTGTCCCGCAAAAAAAAAATATCTTTGTTGACCTTTCCAAGCAACATCAAATCGAATCGTGGCCGGACAGCCGCGGAGCCCGAGAAATAAAATTTAAAAAATCAAGATCGATGCGGTACCGTCCTCTCCTCCCTCGGCCGCCGCTCCCCACCAAATCTACAGCAGAGCAGGCAGCAGCAGCAGCAGCAGCAGATGTACTCGCGCCGGCAGGCTAGACGACGAGGCCCATTTGACCCCGGCGTTCCCTCCGCCCCCGCTTCAATTCCTTGTCGCCACGCCCTGTAGAGCAACAGCACATGAGGAATTCAATGCGGCCGCTGCGGAGCAGGTGATGTAATTTCTCCGGCTCCTGTCAGGCGTCCGGCGCGGGGCCCGCCTGTCAGCCCCTGCAGTTGGCTTGGACCCCTTTTCGGCTTTCGAAAAGCGGGCTCGCGCGTCCTGCGTTGGAGCGGACCAGGGGAGGTTGGTTGGTTCGACCGACCGATCCATCGATGGATCGACCAGGCTTCACGGGCACGGATGGACTCTGGACGGCCTCGCGCCGACGCGCCTGCATTCGGTTGGATCCGTCCGTCGAGAAAAGCGACCGACGAGCGGGCCAAAAGGTCGCCGCTGGGCACGTTGCGTCGGTCGTCCGGTCCATGTTCGTGGCTCGCCCTTTTTATGAGGGTGGTTGGGCTGGGCTGACGACGTGCAGGGTGCACGAGTGTACCACACTTGTGTGTGTAGCGGTACTCCCTCGGCAGGAACATGGAGCGGCTACAAGTATAGTGTGACGGTGTGACCCTCGCTGCACTCTGGCACTCTTGGTCGTTCCAGGCTTGACCCAATAGTGCTGACCGGACTGGGTCAGGGTCTCAATGGTCGACGGGCACGGGCGGCAAACTGGGTCACTGGCCGGTGCCCCTACAACAGTACAGCTAGAATTTTTTTTTTTGAGGAAGCTAGAATTATTTTTCATTCCGTATAATCAACCGCTGATTTTGGTTCTTTTGGGCCTAATTCTTCCCTGGGGTCATACACAGTTGGACGGGCTCATTCAATTTCCTCCCGTAAAGGGCCACCAAGCGGGGATCGCAGGCACTGAGCCCTTTTTTCACATTTTTACTTTGTTTTTAGCTTTATTTTTTTACCTTTGCTAAAGTTTCGAAATTTTCTAAACATATCTAATATGGAAATCACTTTATATATGGAATGGTAAAATGGTAATCTTACATTTGAAAAATGTTAAACGCGTATGGAACAATATTTCTAATGTATGCAAAAAAGTATACAATGTATACCTAAAAAGTAGACATCAAAATATATATATGAAAAAAAAAATGTTTACCATGTATCTAAAAAATCTTACACATGCATTAAACTTCTTCCTGGTGTATAAAAAAAGTACAATGTGTGCGAAAAGTAGACATCAAAATATATATACGAACAAAATGTTAATCATGTATTTAGAAAATTTTAAACATGTATAAAAATGTAAACAACGTATAAAAAAATGTTGATAGCATGCAATTTTTTTTTGACATTTTCAAAATGTTCATGTGTTTGAAAAATTATATGACATTATAAAAAATCATAATCATGTATTTATAGAAGTTTAAACGTATATCAAGTAAATATCTCGGGTATATGTAAAAAATGTATGATGTTTATGAAGAAAGTCGAAATCAAACTTGTATTAGGAAAAAATGTTAATCATTATATTTTCAAAATGCTAATCATGTATTAACAAATGTTAGACCTGTATAAAAAATGTTCTTGATGTATATGAAAAATGTAGAAATAAAAAAAATTAAATGTTAACCTTGTGTTTTAAAAGTGCTAACATGTATGAAAATAAAAGTTTCACATGTACATGAAAAATGTACATAGAAAACCAAGGAAAAACGATACAACAAACATAGATAATAAAAAAGGCAATCAAAAAAGGTTCAAAAAAAAGAAAACCATAAAGAAAAACACATAACAAGAAAAAGAAAGAATCCAACGAAAATTAAATAAAATCAATGAAAAAGAAAGAAAAATGAAGAAAACCGAAGAAAATCAATGAAAATCGAAGAAGGAAACAAAGAGAAACCAAAGAAAATTAGTGAAAAATAAGAAAAAACCAGTGAAACAAATAAAATAGATACTGGAGAAAAAAAATAAAAAAACAAAGAAAACAGATGAAAAAAGAAAAGAACCAAACAAAAGAACAAAAGAAAAAACACAGAGAAAACCGGAGTATAGCGAATGCAACGAGCGAATCCCTACGCTAGCGGGCCGACTGCTCGCACTGCGCTTGACGCGAGAGCTCCTTCCATCTCGATATAAGTGATATATAGCTCTCGCGCAATTTGGCGGGCTTTTCAAAAGAGGTGCGATGTAATTGGTCCGTCGGCAACATGCCGCATGTTGGACGGGTTCCTAAATCAATTGTCATTATCTAACCTCAGTGATGATGTCCTGAATAAGGGGTGCCAATGATGCCGGCTCCCGGGCATATGGGTTGGGCCTAGGATCCCCAAAGCAACCAACTTGTGGGCCATGTTCGTCAAGCCCCAGGAGAGTCAATCCATAGATGTAACCGACTTATGTGTAACCCTAGGTACCCGGTGTCTATATAAATTGAGGGGTGAAGACCATAGACGTCAACACATACACACACAATCTCGTTGTAGATTAACTTGTATACTTTGTACCCCGTCAACTAATACAATCAAAGCAGGACGACAGGGTGCCATCTCTTGGAGATAGCCCGAACCTGGATAAAATCCCATGTCCATGTTATCATCGTGCCAAGGCTATCAACTCATGACCTTCTACCTGAGATCTGCTGGATTTGACTCCATCATTGGTGGCCCGTACATGTCCCTCTACATAGTCGAAATGGCTAATGATGTTCATGACTGATGATGAGATCGTCACCAACGCAATTCTCGCGCCGGAATTTCCCTGCCTCGGCTTGGCCGAGCAATCAGAGAAAATCCAAACTCCAACTCCTGGTCGAGGCATCGAACTTGACAAATTATGCTCCCGTCGTAATTTCTTGTTCCCTCTCCCCCATTTCCCGGAAGTGCACGTGAGCCGTCTAGGCAGGCCCACCTGTCAGCTCCTGCCGACCTCCCGTGTCAGTCCGTCACCCTACATTTGGCTGGCTTGGGGATGTGAAGTTTTTGCACCTGAGCTCGAATGAGCTTAGGTGAACAGTAAAATATAAAATATAAAAAAATTTCAAAAAATTGATTTTTTATGGCAAACTTCGACAGATATTTTAAGAGCTTGCAATGTTTTATCATGAAATCACATTTGTGAAAGTCATGGCAAAAAAAATCAATACATAAAAAAATTCCGAATTTTTAAATAATTTTCGAGTTACTGTTCATCCCAAGCTCATTCGCTGGCTTGGACCTTTTTCAGCTTTCTTTCGTCGTTTGGAAAGCGTCCGGCCATATGCCTGCGCCACTGCTCGTAGTACTCACTCGCACGACCTTTTATCTTTTTCACCGAGGAGGAAAAAAAAAGAAAAAGGAAGCGTTGAAGTGGAAATGGGATTTGGCCAAGGAGAAGAGCGGACCAGGGGAGGGGGACTGGGGGAGGTTGGTTGGTTCGACCGACCAATCGATCCATCGACCAGGCTTCACGGGCACGGATGGACTGGACGGTCTCTCTTCTCCTCTGGTCGGTGATGGAGCCTTGGCGCCGACGCGGCTTCATTCAGTTGCATCCGTCCGTCGCGAAAAGCGACCGACGAGCGGGGCCAAAAGGTCGTCGCTGGGCACGTTGCGTCGTCCGGTCCATGTTTGTGGCTGGCGCTTTTTTCGAGGGTGGTTGGGTTGGGCTGACGACGTGCAGGGTGCACAAGTGAAGCGCGTGTGCGTAGTGTACCTACCCGCAGGAACGAACGAACGAACGAACATGGGGTGGCCATAAGTGCAGTGTGACGTGCACTCTACCTGTGCTCGGCGCTCTTCGTCGTTTCAACCTTGACCCGACTCGGGCGGCGGCCACCCCCTACAGTGCTGACCGGGCCCGCTCACGGTCTCAATAAAAACTGGGTCAATGGGCGGTGGCCCTACGAGGATACATCTCTTTTTTTCCGTGTACTGTAATTTTTTTTAGGGCTCCGTATACTATAAATAAAACTTTTCTGCAAAAAAATACTGTAAATAAAACTGCTGATTTTGGTTCTTGGGCCTAACTTTTGGGCGTGTCTTTGTCTCGCATGATGCCCTAAGTAGGCCGGCCCAGCGCGGGAGGAGCGCTGACCCCTAGTGAACTTTTTTCTTCTTTTACTTTTCTAGTTTATAACTTGTATGTATATATTTCTAAAATGGAAACCTATTTCTAATTTTTTTAAGAAACGTTCATTGCACATTTTAAAAATGTTCATGCAGTGTAAAAAAAGGTACGTGCAACTTCTAAAAATGGAAATAGCATTAAAAAGTAATTTTTGTGACATTCAACAAATGTTAATGACATTTAAAAAAATTCTTATACAATGTGAAATATTCATATAAATTCAAAAAATATGTCCCATACCATTCAAGATATGCACGTGACATTCCGTAGACTTTTTCACGCATTTCATAAAAAATGTATACAATGTTATTTCTCAACTAAAAAATTTACAAATGTTTTTTTCATGCCATTAAAAAAATTCAACGTGTATTTTATTTTTTAAACATGTATTTGAAAAATGTTCCATGTGTATACTAAAAATGTACAATGTGTATTGAAAAAAGTAGATATGTTTTGAAAAAAGAAAACGAAACTGGTGAAGAAAATACCAAAGTAAATCATGAAAAACAGATGAGAAAACACATAGAAACGGATGAATAAAAGGAAACCACGTGAAGGTTCCAAACCTGGTCCGAACATGCCCATAGAACCTTTCTAAAACTTCTACATGATCTACAATGTTGGGCTGGGGCGTTTCGCAATAGACAAGAAATAGCCCTGGCGCTAACTCCTCAATGGAGTAATATATGACGTGCTTTTGGAAAGATCTGGAACGTAATTAGGTTGTCGGCAATAGGATGTTTGTTGTGCGGTTTCCTAAATCTATTTACTTTTTATTCAATGTGATTTTTAGCGTGAGTAACTCAAAAAAGTCTTCAACTGGCACAAGACAATCTCCTCTCTCTTCCGCTTTCGAGTGTTGCTCTGGCACCATGGGGCGGAGTGGAGAAGATTGCCGTTGTCTCCATTCTTTGTGTAGTCATCCCAATAGGATGGTAGTTTCATCTCGAATAAAAAGCATTTGGCTTCAATCCTATCCTCATGGCGTCTGTACAACATTGTCGTAGAGCCTGTGAGTTTTGTCCTCGTTATTCTTCATGAATGACGGGTTTATTTTCAGTATGGTTTCTTGTGGGCTTCAAGTGTATCGTCGGCGATAACATCGTCTTCTCTAACAATATCTTTTCTGGAGTATTTGCTAGCAAGGTCGTTTGTTTGACGTTGTCTGCCTATGTCAGTTTGCGATGGTTCAATGATATTTGTTTCTTTACAGGTCTTTGCATGCTCTTTAGTAATTGGATTTTTTTAATACTATCTATTGACGAGAGCTATGGTGGTACACCGACAATAAGTTTATTTGTGGCTTCGGTAAAAAGCTTAAAGATACCTAGTCATATTGGAATTCTTCCCTTTTTTAGGGTTGCATTTATGCATGTGGATCAATTACCTTGTTATATGATCTTATACAGTGTTCTTTTGATTAATACAAACTAGATTCGACTTAAGAATTTAGTGGCATCTACTGTCCCTAGCTTTCAACTGGTCATGTGTTTTGTACTATACGTGAACGGTAACTGAAAGCGGAAACCGCGAGCTCCGTATATGAGCTGAAAGCGGAAAGGTTGTGTCTCTACTACCAACCCGGCAGCCGTCGAACCCCCCTGCTCGGCCACTTGCTCTTCTCCCCCCTCCGTTCCGCCCGATGCTCGCCGCCACCACCGCCTCCCTCCCCCCGCCGCTCCGCCGCTCACCGCGCGCAACCTCCCTCGGTGGTCCCCATGGATGCGAGGCTGGGGCCCGCTCTCTCAACCCGCGGCCCCGCAGCCGGCGGACTCTAGCCTGCCGCGCGGAGCTGCAGCAGGACGCGCCGTTCGTCGCCGCCATCGGCGCCTGCGTGCTCGCGTCCCTCGCGCTCCCGCCGCCCAGGGTCCGAGGAGAGGCGGCGGAAGAGGAGGACGACGGGGAGTTCGGCGCGACGGACACGAGGATGGGCGTGATGGCCATCATCTCCTTCCTGCCTTACTTCAACTGGCTGGTGAGCTGAAGGAAGCATCTTGGTTGCTCTTATTGTTTCTCCCCCCCGCAGACTGATAATGTTTTGGGTGCTTTTCTCCTGGGATTAGAGCTGGGTCTTCGCGTGGCTCGACAGCGGCAGCAAGCTGTATCTGCTCTACGCGGCCGTCTATTTGGCTCCTTACCTTAGGTTTGTAATTGTGAATCCTGGGCTACAAGCTTCTGTTTTCTTTGTTCAGTATCCCAGAACAATTGATTATTCGCTCTGTTAGGTTTTTATCTGAGATGAGTATTTCAACTTCTCAGTTAGCTGTTGCTTTGCATTGGAAAATCCTGGCTCTGTGATGTAGCATGTCACTATTTGGCTGCTAGGTAAGCAGTTGCTAGTGCTACGAGCCAGGGACTGACTTAGGTTGGCAAAATGCTTCTTGTGCCATTGGAGCTGTAGAGTGTTCGGGGAAGTTGAGGATTCCTGTTCACTATTGCCCACTTATTAGTGCCATTGGAGCTGTAGAGTGTTCGGGTAAGCTGAGGATTCCGGTTCAGTATTGCCCCGAGTTTGGGTCGACTAGTGCCATTGGAGCTGTAGAGTGTTCAGGGAACCTGAGGATTCCACTTCAGTATTGCCCTGAGCTTCCGTTGACAAACATCCACTTATTAGACCATCTTCAATTGCTTAACGATTGCAATTGGGTAAACAACTTGGAGTGAGCATCCGATTATCCCCATATGTTCAGGGAAGTTGAGGATTCCACTTCAGTATTGCCCTCAGCATCCGTCAACAAAGATCCACTTATTAGACCATCTTCAATTGCTTAACAATTGCAATGTGGTTAAACAACTTGGAGTGAGCAGCCGTTATCCCCACCTGTACTTCAACCCCTCATCAGATTTTTCATGCGAGTTTCTTCTGTGGTGTTAGTAATGTACTCCCTCCGTTCCTAAATATAAGTCTTTTTAGAGATTCCAATATGAACTACATACGGAGCAAAATGAGTGAATCTACACTCTAAACTACATCTATATACATCCGTATGTAGTCCAATATTGAAATCTCTAAAAAGAATTATATTTAGGAACAGAGGGAGTAGTACATTATGGACTATGAACTGCTCTTTGGGTTCTATCACATGATGTTGCAATGAAATATGAACCTACCAACGTTAAGTACAGTCATTACTTGTTAGGCCTTTCATTTTGTCATGTTATACATGTTGTGGTTCTATGTGTGTAAATTTACATATGGAAGCAATGCAAAATGGAGCAGTTTCTCAAAAATAAAAATAAAAATGGAGCAACGAAGTGCCTCTTCAGTTGAGTATGGTGATTGAAATTTAGTGTCATTACTGATTAGCAAAATGTTACTTGCCACCCTGCCTTGTAAGTTGTAACGGTGTACTAATTCATATGCACTTCTGGTGTACCATGCCACCGTGTTCTAGCATACCACCATGTTCTAATTGCTGTGGGCTTACTTTTTGCATGCTCAACACTTTGCACATTTTCTATCCATGAATTGGAGATTAGACCCAAGCTGTCAGCTCGGATAACTTACAAATGTGATTGCTGTTTCCAGAACGAACTTATCGCTCTCCCCTGATGAGAGCTGGTTGCCTATTGCGAGCATCTTCATCTGCATCTTACATGTTCAGGTAAGTGAGCGGCCTTCCTCAGTACTCCCTCTGTAAAGAAATATAAGAGCGTTTGGATCACTACTTTAGTGATCCAAACGCTCTTATATTTCTTTATGGAGGGAGTACTTATTAAGCAAATTGTGTTCATTTGATGAGATGTTTTCTTCCCTTGCAGCTAGAAGCAGGCATCAGGAATGGTGATATTGAGGGCTTCATGTTCTTTCAAAAAGCACAGAATCTTCTCTTTCCCAACGCTATGAAAGAAAAGGATGGCCACCGTGCAAAGAAGAGAGAATCCCTCAGAACGGTACGATTCAATGTGGTGTATACTCCAAATTCACGACATCCTTTTAGTTAAAATTATGTAATCCTCCTCTGCATCTGTTCAGGGACATCGGGGCAACTCAAGAATACCTTCAGCTCACGAGTCCAGAGAGAAGCTTCGCAACTCAGATATCTTCAAGAAAAAACTTGATGAGCCCGATGAGCAACAAAAGAAATCAGACTGGCATTGAACTTGACGGCGTTCTCCTGTTGTATGGCACCAGAAGTGGTTCCAGACAGATCCTTGCTTATGTAGCTGCAGAGAGTCATGTGTGGGTTGCACGTGAAGCTGGGTTGATGTTGTATGTGGCAGGCTTGTGGTTTCAGATTCCTAGTGTTGAATTAGAGGTGTAGCTAGTTTCTACGATGTTGTGTTGTTACATGTCATAATTTGTCAGTTTGCAATTTGTTTTCTAAGCATTAAATATGTGGCTTATCAAAAGCACTAGCCGGTAACACAATTGCATCTCCATTTTTTTGGAATGATAAAACAATGCCTCTTCTAGAGGATGTAATGCTTCTCCAAGGTCCAGGTCATATAGTATGCACCCATGAGATGCACTAATGCATTAATTTATGACACAGAATACACATCTACCATGTCAGAAAGTTGCATATCTAAATTCAATTCACAACTTTGTAAATAAAATGAGAAATACCATATTCAAATCTATAAAAAATGATCATATTTTTGTTCCTATAGTTGTGTACCAAAACTGTATCTATAAAATGGTGACATGTCGCATAAATATTGTTGTTGTTTTTTTTGTCAAAGTTGTCCAAGACTTTCTAAATGTTGATCATGAGGTCTAGTGCACTAGTGCACCTCCAGGTGCTAGCGCATGCTTATATTCACCTAGTTTCTCCGGTTATACAGGTCAACATGTTCACATAAAATTTATTTGACACAAAAGCAAAAGAATGTGCTATAGACACCAAAATACATTTCTAATATCAGCAATACCTTTATTGTTTCATGCATGTGAACGTGCAATTTCCAGCATTACATAGTTGAGGCTCATATTATTCTGATTTCGGAACTGTCATTTCGGTATAAAATATCGCATTGCTTCGTGAGGGCTTGCTACGGAAAAATCCAAAATTTATCGATCGGTTACAACAACTGGATTGTCCATTTTATGGTCTTAAAATTTTGAATGTGTATGCTCATATTGCTGTTAACCTAAGTTTTCCTTCTTTAATGTGGCTGTGCCTTTTTATCTTGCTTTGTTTGATATCAGCTGGTGATTAACTCGAAGGGCTCTATGTGTACTACCATCACAACACTTGCAACTTTGACAAGGGTGAAATTGCTCGCCCTTTTGTTGTTGGCTTCGGCTCTTCCATGATACCATGTGCATCGTTTGGGAATTGGTTGTTATATAATTCAATGGTTGTATGGTTGCATGTTGAGGGGGGCATTTTCCCCTGCGTGGTTGCATGTTCATCAAAATAGATTAGTGGGGACCACCTATTTAGTTACAATATAGGATTTAACAACATCGTTGCTTCCCTTGCAGATAAACAGTGACATCCACCTTTTAAAAACAATAACGGAAGATTTTGCCATATTTCATTGGACAAAAAATAATTAAATACTTACAATGCACCCGACGAAAGGCCAGACAAAAGACTACTCTCCTAATACGACGACCCCGAATACCTAGTCCCAGCAGTAACTGAAATGCAACATGCTTCTTATTTATATAGTACATGTTGTCAATTAATTTTAATAAGTACCCTTTGATATATGTCAAAAAGAAAATTTTGAAGACTCATACTACATATTGGTCGTTGTTTAGCAACCGAATGATCTGGCATTTCCATCATGTTAGTGCTGAAATGAAATAAGGTATGAACCAAATTTTTAGCATTTGATATTGTTTTAAATGTCAAAAAAATCTCCTATGAAACATTTATTTTAATGTTATATGTTGGGCCTATTATCATTGGTTTATTTCTGGATTTTAAGCCTTGTATGCTTGGGATACTCATTGACTAGATAAGGACACCAAGTTAGAGTTTGCTTAATAATTGTGAATATTTGACTTTGGTTTCAAAAAATTCTTAGCATGGTTAATTTGCATGCAAAGTAGTTAATGCTATTTAGAGATGAGATAGTAACAGCGCACAAGTGTAGGGGATCTATTCTAGCTCTTTTCGATAAGTAACTGCCAAACCCAACTAGGAGCTGAAGGAATTGGTTAATAGATTTTTGTAAGGATTCACTGTAAAAATTGGAAATACCATTGGATAGTTTATTTGATAACGAAGATGGTTGCTAAACGTAAATAGTAACAAAAGTGTAATGGTGCAGCAAGTGGACCAATACTTAATTGTGTGAAGGAAAAGCCACTTGTATTGTTTATAGAAGTTAAATCACTCTCGATGACACATGGAAGTTTCGCCAAGTTGCTTTCATCTTGTTCCATTGAGTTAATATTTATTGCCTTGATAACTGTTTTGTGGCGGAACCTATTATAATTTGTTGTTCTCACTTGAACAAATAACATACCTATGATTATACACTCTATGCAAGAATCTGTGAATACAAAAGAATAATTAAGATAACATCTAACCATAACATTAGACATCGGGGCTCCAACAACCCCTCATGCACAGTTCTAAAACCTAGGGTTTGGTAATTTTGTCACTCCAACCACCAATCATACTAATCAACCTTTATGGTAATTCCATGCAATATAAGAATAACTCAAAGTAAAAGGATACAATTTTGAAAAAATAAATATGGAAGTATAGTATTTATATCATGAATTTTTTTAAGACGGTTCATGCATTTCGAGTGTAGGGGGTCACACCAAGTAGTAATAGTTAGCTAGAGGTGCTCCAAATCATAGCAACATGACATGTAGTTTGGCTAGTATAAGTTTTCTCTCGATTGTAAATATCAGTGAGGTCGGCAGTAAACTACTTGCCGACACCTCACACGGTACATAATATCATATTGGTTATAAGTAAGTTAGACAACTTTTCTCTACATATGAACATATCGAACAGATATTTGTTAGACTCTTCTATGTAAGGCCTTGTCTCAAGACATTTAAATGTAGTAAAATAGACACAAACGCATAATAGTATATCCACGTGGCATAAGTTATTCCACGGGCAATGTGATTTTCCATTTGTGCTTCTTCCCACATGTAGTTCATCATCTCCTAGATAACTAATAGAAAATAACACAATATTTATGACCAAATGAAGTTACCATTCCGATGTTTTTAATGATAAAAGATAAAAACTTATAAAAGTGAAATTTAAGTTATTAGTCATCACATGTGGTTAATGTTGTTAGATGTGGTAAAGTAATAATTAAAATGGTATATTAAAGTTTTATAAATGAAAAATAATTTATATAGCAAAAATTAGTCTATACAAGTAAAAATGTCTAGTATAAATGCCAGCCATTAACTTTCCACATCCTCTTGCGATGCAAGAATGAGTCACAAGGGTCTCTGGGAATTATTAGGAATTATTGAAAAGTATGAATTACTTAATAGGCTAGGCCCAATAATTCCAACCGTTTTGGTGCAAGCATGCACAAGTTATGCAAATATCTCAGTTCTCTGATGTTGATGCTATCTTGAAAAAGAAAAAAACCGTTG
Organism: Triticum urartu; assembly: GCF_056163025.1. Lineage (NCBI taxonomy): Eukaryota > Viridiplantae > Streptophyta > Magnoliopsida > Poales > Poaceae > Triticum > Triticum urartu. The sequence goes on from NC_141874.1 coordinate 680,847,116, forward strand.
CAGTATAATTCTATCATACCTACATATTCCTCAAACTAATGTTCTACTAATCATATTCTAACTTGACTCTCATCAAGCTAATAACATGGAAGGTTTAGAAAATGAAGAACTCCAAATTGGTAGAGCTTACCCCACGCTACTCTTAACTAGAAGTTGTAACTAAGAAGAAATGAATTATGACCTCTTTTTTCCCCTTTAGCAAGGTAATGGATAAACATACTTCATAATGATTGTGAGCTTTGATGTATGGATGTATTATATCAAAACCATCGCAAACTAGATCTTCAAATCTCTGGACTCATTCATATAACATATAGAAATATCTGATACGTCTTCAACGTATCTATAATTTTCGATTGTTTCATGCTGTTATATTATCAATCTTGGATGTTTTATAATCATTTTATATCATTTTTTGGTACTAACCTATTGACATAGTGCCAAGTGCCAGTTTCTTTTTTCTGCATGCTTTTTACATCACAGGAAATCAATATCAAACGGAGTCCGACCGCAACGAAACTTTACGGAGATTTTTTTGGACCAAAAGGAACATAATGGGCCCTGGCTGCGCCTGGGGGGGGGGGGTGCTCCGAGGAGAGCAGAACCCACCAGGGCGCACCAGGAGGCCCAGGCGCGCCCTGGTGGGTTTTGCCCACCTCGGGTGCCCCCCGGACCGCCTCTTTGCTCTATAAATACCCCAATATTCCCAATACAATAGGGGGGTCGACGAAATATTGATCCAGCCGCCACAGAGTCCAGAACCACCAGATCCAATCTAGACACCATCTCGGATGGGGTTCACCACCTCCATTGGTGCCTCTCCCATGATGCGTGAGTAGTTCTTTGTAGACCTTCGGGTTCGTATTTAGTAGCTAGATGGCTTCTTCTCTCTCTCTTGATTCTCAATACAATGGTCTCTTCGAGATCCATATGATGTAACCCTTTTTGCGGTGTGTTTGTTGGGATCGATGAACTTTGATTTTATGATCAGATCTATCTTTTTATATCCATGAATGTATTTGAGTTTCTTTGATCTCTTTTATGCATGATTTCTTATAGCCTCATATTTCTTCTCCGATATTTAGGTTTTGTTTGGCCAACTGGATCTATCTATCTTGCAATGGGAAGAGGTGCTTTGTAGTGGGTTCGATCTTACGGTGCTTGATCCCAGTGATAGAAGGGGAACCGACACGTATGTATCGTTGCTACTAAGGATAAAATGATGGGGTCTATCTCTATATAGATAGATCGTGTCTACATCATGTCATTGTTCTTATTGCATTACTCCGTTTCTCCATGAACTTAATACACTAGATGCATGTTGGATAGCGGTCGACGTGTGGAGTAATAGTAGTAGATGCAGGAAGGAGTCGGTCTACTAATCTTGGACGTGATGCCTATGTAATGATCATTGTCTAGATATCATCATGAGTATTTGAAGTTCTATCAATTGCCCAACAGTAATTTGTTCACCCGCCATTTGCTATTTTTCTCGAGAGAAGCCACTAGTGAAACCTACGGCCCCCGGGTCTCTTTCTCATATATTTGCCTTTGCGATCTACTTTTCTTTTGCATTTATTTTTAGATCTGTTAAACCAAAAATACAAAAATACCTTGCTGCAATTTATCCTTATTTATTTTATTTGGCGTTCGATCTATCAATCTACTACAATTTTATCTTACGTTCATTTGCCTATCTGTAGGCGTCGCTACCCGAAAGGGATTGACAACCCCTTTTACACGTCGGGTTGCGAGCATTTGTTATCTATGTGTAGGGGCTATTTACGTTGTGTTGCTTGGTTTTTCTACTGGTTCGATAACCTTGGTTTCATATCTAAGGGAAATACCTACCGCCGCTGTGCTGCATCATCCCTTCCTCTTTGGGGAAATACCGACGTACCTTCAAGCGACATCAAAAGGAATTTCTGGCGCCGTTGCCTGGGAGAGTCTTCAACATATACTAGGTTCCTAATCACAAATCTCATCTCCTCGCAATTTACATTATTTGACATTTTCCTCTCGCTTTCCTCTCCCCCACTTCAAAAAAATTGCCGTTTTATTCGCCCCTCTTTTTTCGTTCGCCGTTTTCTTGCCGGATCTATTTCTGTGTGCAATCTTGTTTGCCGTTATTATCGTCATGGATAGTTCTTCCTCTATTGCGTGCACTCCCGAGAACGGGGTTCTCAACTTTAAACAAAGGGGAGGAGAAAATCTAAAAGATGCTTGGTATAGAATTTGCAATGCTCATAATAGATCTACCCGTAAGCAATCTACCGTTGTTCTTTTGCGTTGTTTTTATGTGGGCATCACCACTTGGTATAGATTCGTCCTTGATACGATTACCGATGGAAATTTCTTGATGTGTCCTTCTCTTGATGCTTTCAATGCTATGGGAAATTTAGTGAGCTCACCACCTCTCATGATTAATGAAACAACCTCTTGAGCATGTTATGGAAAGACTAGATGCTATTGAGAAGAAAATGCTCACTGAAGATCATATGGAAATTATAGATAAAAATATGCATAATTTTGCCACCAAGATTGGGTCAAAAGCGGGGGATATTTTTAAGTTGTTAAAAGAAAAGGGTACCGTAATCCATGAAAGAATAGAAGAAAGCCCGTCTCGGATCAATAAATTGGAAGAATTTTTTAGTAATCTTAGCACGGCTTTCGCTTCCGCTAAAACTATCAAAAAAACTCCCGTAAAGATTGGCAAAGTTACTCAAGTTATCAAGAACAAGGGTGCAACTTCTAGTACTAGTAATAAAGAAGATCTTCAGATGATTAGTATCCACCCGAATTTTGTTGAAGTGATAAGAGATCCTTTTTACAAGAATGAAATATTTAAATTTATTCCTAGGAATATTGTTATTGAAGATATTTATGCTAAATCCTTGAAGGATTCTAGTGTTTTATTGAGGAGTTGTACAAATATGACAAAACTTAGATCCTTGCTTTATGCCTAGCTAAGGGCGTAAAACTATAACGCTTGTTGGGAGGCAACCCAATGAATAAAATTTGTTTTTGCTTTTTGTTTCCTTTTTTGTGTGTTAGCACAATTATGCTACTGTTATGATTGTGTTTTTTTGTGTTTTAATTATTGTTTGTGCCAAGTAAAGCCTTTAGGATCTTCTTGGGTGATAGTTGTTTGATCTTGCTGAAAAAACAGAAACTTTTGCACTCACGAAAATAATTTTCATTTTTTACCAGAGAGAGATAAAATATCAATTCCTTCTGCAGTATATTAATAGACAAATTTCTCAAGTCTTCCTAATTTTTCAGAATTTTTGGAGTTACATAAGTATTCTAAATAGTCAGATTGCTACAGACTGTTCTGTTTTGACAGATTCTGTTTTCTTTGTGCTGTGTGCTTATTTTGATGGCTCTATGGTTTTCTTTGATGAGTTTTTGCCATAAAAAAGTTGGAATACATTAGATATAGTTCAAAAATAAAATATGAATTGGTTTGGTACAGTACTTATAGTAGTGATTTACTTTCTTATACTAACGGATGTCACGAAGGTTTTGTTGAGTTTTGTGTGAGTGAAGTTTTCAAGTTTTGGGTTATCTTACGATGGATGAGGGAATAAGGAGTAGAAGAGCCTAAGCTTGGGGATGCCCCGGCATCCCAAGATATCATCCAAAAATGAGCAACCAACTAAGCTTGGAGATGCCCCCGAGTGGCATCCCCTCTTTCTTCTAACGACCATCGGTATTTTACTCGAAGCTATATTTTTATTCATCACATACTATGTGTTTTGCTTGAAGCGTCTTGTATGATATGAGTCTTTGCTTGTTTTATTTTTGTGTTTTAAGTCTTGATCCCTTGCTGGACACACCTATTTGAGAGAGCCAAAATAATGTCATGAATTGTTAGAATTGCTCTTTATGCTTCACTTAGATTTTTATGAGCTATGGACTTGCTCTAGTGCTTCACTTATATCTTTTTGAGCATGGTGTGCTTAGTATTTTTGAAGAAATGCTCTCTTGCTTCACTTAGATTTGTTTGAGAGTTAGTAAAATTTTCAAGAAATTCTCTCTTGCTTCACTTAAATTATTTTGAGAAAAAGAAAAAATTATGCTCATGACCTTCACTTATATTTGGTTGAGCTTATGAAAAGCAACACATGAAAATTAGTCCCAAAGTGATAGATATCCAAGAAGGATATAATAAAAACTTTCATGAAGATCATTGGACAAAATAAACTTGATTCGTATAGTAATAGTTTTGAGATGTGATATGTGAGTTGTGTTAATGAGTAATTATGCTTTAGTAAGAATATTGGTGTTAAGGTTTGTGATTCCCTATGCAAGCACGAAAGTCAATAGTCATGCAATGAAATTATATCCTACTTGTGGTGAATTATTCGATGTCAGTTATGCTTAATGCTTGCTTATGAGATTATTCATTTCTTAGTTGGTCGCTTCTCAATCTTTTGCTAGCCTTCATTTTGCACTAAGTATGATCTCTACTTGTGCATCCAAAATCCTTTAACCAGTTTTGCCACATGAGTCCACTATATCTACCTATATGCGGTATTCTTTTGCCGTTCTAAGCAAATTTTCATGCGCCATCTCTAATTTTCAAAATAAACTTCTCTTTTGTGTGTTCGTTTCGCTCAAGGATCGGTGATGGGTGACTAATATTTTCCATGTTGGATGTGTTATTCTCACGATGAGTGTTTATTCACTTGTCATTGCACGAGAGTAAGGCAAAGGATTTAGGAATGCCCAGTCCCGAAATGAAAAATGAATTTACTTTATGTTGTCAAATAATAAATTCCTTGGAAAGTGTTGGTATTGAGGGCAATTGTGGATACGACTAGCCATGGAAAGTGTAAGTATGGTGGAAAAAGGAATAAACCTTATTTTCTGTTTGGGAACCGCCTATGATATATCTAGCATGGAAAGTGTTGGGGACTCTAAGTCGTTTTCGTTGGTGGGATGGATACACCTTCCAAAATCTTTTTATCTCTAAGTTTTTCGCTTTGAGCTCTGGCACCTCTACAAATCCCTACTTCCCTCCGCGAAGGGCCTTTATTTTACTTTATGCAATTTTTATTTTTTAATTTGATTCTCCATCTTCTCTTATAAAAGCACCAACTAGGAGGCAATATAATCGTACTTAAGTATTGGGTGTAGCTAATATGCGAGTGTGCTTCATGAATGGATCAATGGTTGAGCATGATGGGCCACGGATAACTTATTTTAGCGTTGATATTTTGAAAGACATGGTTGCTTGTTGATATGCTTGAGTATCTAAATTATCATGTCAAAACTAGACTATTGCTTTGAGAAATATAAAAGTCAAAATGTCCATGCTATAAAGAAAAGAATATGATATGACATGTTAGGCAACATTCCACATCAAAAATTCTGTTTTTATCACTTCCCTACTCGAGGACGAGTAGGAGTTAAGCTTGGGGATGCTGATACGTCTGCAACGTATCTATAATTTTTGATTGTTCCATGATGTTATATTATTAATCTTGGATGTTTTATAATCATTTTATATCATTTTTTGGTACTAACCTATTGACATAGTGTCAAGTGCCAGTTTCTGTTTTCTGCATTTTTTTACACCGCAGGAAATCAATATCAAACGGAGTCTAAACACAACGAAACTTTATGGAGATTTTTTTGGACCAAAAGGAGCATAATGGGCCCTGGCTGCTCCTAGGGGTGCTCCGAGGAGAGCACAACCCACCAGAGCGTGCTAGGAGGCCTAGGTGTGCCCTGGTGGGTTGTGCCCACCTCGGGTGCCCCCCGGACCGCCTCTTTGCTCTATAAATACCCCAATATTCCTAAAACCCTAGGGCAGTTGACGAAATATTGATCCAGCCGCCGCAGAGTCCAGAACCACCAGATCCAATCTAGACACCATCTCGGATGGGGTTCACCACCTCCATTGGTGCCTCTCCCATGATGCGTGAGTAGTTCTTTGTAGACCTCTGGGTTCGTAGTTAGTAGCTAGATGGCTTCCTCTCTCTCTCTCTCTTGATTCTCAATAGAATGGTCTCTTGGAGATCCATATGATGTAACTCTTTTTGCGGTGTGTTTGTTGGGATCGATGAGCTTTGATTTTATGATCAGATCTATCTTTTTATATCCATGAATGTATTTGAGTTTCTTTGATCTCTTTTATGCATGATTGCTTATAGCTTCATATTTCTTTTCTGATATTTGGGTTTTGTTTGGCCAACTTGATCTATCTATCTTGCAATGGGAAGAGGTGCTTTGTAGTGGGTTCGATCTTACGGTGCTTGATCCCAGTGACAGAAGGGGAACCGACACGTATGTATCATTGCTACTAAGGTAAAATGATGGGGTCTATCTCTATATAGATAGATTGTGTCTACATCATGTCATTGTTCTTATTGCATTCCGTTTCTCCATGAACTTAATACACTAGATGCATGCTGGATAGCGGTCGATGTGTGGAGTAATAGTAATAGATGCAGGCAGGAGTCGGTCTACTAATCTTGGACATGATGCCTATGTAATGATCATTGTCTAGATATCGTCATGAGTATTTGAAGTTCTATCAATTGCCCAACAGTAATTTGTTCACCCACCATTTGCTATTTTTCTCGAGAGAAGCCACTAGTAAAACCTACGGCCCCCGGGTCTCTTTCTCATATATTTGCCTTTGTGATCTACTTTTCTTTTGCATTTATTTTTAGATCTATTAAACCAAAAATACCTTGCTGCAATTTATCCTTATTTATTTTATTTGGCGTTCGATCTGTCAATCTACTATAATTTTATCTCACGTATGTTTGCCTATCTTGAGACGCCGCTACCCGAAAGGGGTTGACAACCCCTTTTACACGTCGGGTTGCGAGGATTTTTTATCTGTGTGTAGGGGCTGTTTACGTTGTGTTGCTTGGTTCTCCTACTAGTTCGATAACCTTGGTTTCATATCCGAGGGAAATACCTACCGCCGTTGTGCCGCATCATCCCTTCCTGTTTGGGAAATACCGACGTAGCTTCAAGCGACATCAATATCATTGTCCCTTACTCCACCCTGGCTCCATCAACATTTGTAATACGACGTTGCTCCTTATGATGTTTAAACTGCCAGTTAGACATTAAAATTGCCATACCTCTGAGCTAGCATGTAGAGAAAGGACGAATATATATACAAAGGGGGTTAACACCAACATATCCTATTTGCTCTATACAGACAAATAAAAAAGAAAATAACAATATGTAAACCTTAGAAATTTCAATGAAAAAATAGACTTAGGATAATTACTATTTTCTAACAAGAGTATGGATGGGCAAAGACAAAAAAGTATGTTAAACGACTATGGTTTTGGTATATGAAAATGGTCTGTGTTGCTATGGGAAGTGGAGCACTCGAGGAGTGTCAGTGCTTTGTCATGTGCATATGATGAAACTGTGGATCGCTTGGCTTTCATTGCAACACATTCGGGCTCATAATAATAATAAAACATGTTCCTATTTTTTTGATAGATTTAATATGTTGCATTGTTATCAATAACTAAGCTCTAACAAACCAAATGGGTTGCTCGGTTGATCATGTATACATGGCTCTGTAAATTGCTACATATAAGCCATACACCACATAGGTTTGCTATAGTGTCAATTCACGACTTCCTAGTCCCAAGGGTAATCCAAATACATTGAAAGAGGAGGTACAATGTGAATAGCGGGCATAAGCCACAATCATTCCAACCTTGTTTCTCTTGGTGCTTCGGAGTCCAAACTTGGTTCGAAACAAGTTTTTTTTTGAATTTAGTGGGTGCTCGAGCTTTTCAAAATAGTGTGGTTGGAGGATATTGACACAACCCCTAGTCAGTTCATAGCTAAGGCAACAGAGCATGTTCTAGCACATAACTTCCAACAAATGGAGTTAGTAGTCTCCAAACAAAGCATGACCCATTGGAGTTGCTATAAAAGGGAGAAGAGATAATGTAAGTGGTTGATGTGCCTATTGAAGAAATTGGTCTCATCGATGGTAAGAATATTCTTGACTTTACACTTTGGCAAGAGATGTTGAAGACATGAGGACGATACTTTAAGGTGTTGTCCTTAAGCCTTGCGAAGTAAGTTCATATTAATTTAAGCACACGAGTCTCTATTTTCTTCCATTTTAAATGGTATTTACTTGGCACAACTATATAAGCTTAGAATTACAACTAAACCTGAGACGTGCTTACATTGTAATATTGAACTACTTTTTGCAAATTTCTCGCAGCGTGAGAGAAGTCGCTGTCGGTGCCAAAACCGGCGGATCTCGGGTAGGGGTCTCGAACTGCGTGTTTGAGGATTGACGTAACAAGGGACGAGTGGGACACGGTGTTTACCCAAGTTAGGGCCCTCTTAATGGAGGTAAAACCCTATGTCCTGCTTGATTGTATTCGATGAGTATAGGGGTTACAAGAGTTGATCTACCTCGAGATCGTAATGGCTAAACCCTAGATGTCTAGCCTATGAGAATTCTGATAGCTGATACGTCTCCAATGTATCTATAATTTATGAAGTATTCATGTTGTTATTTTATCATTCTTGGGTGTTTTACAATCATTTTATAGCAACTTTATATCATTTCTTGGGACTAACCTATTGACCCAGTGCCCAGTGCTTGTTGCTGTTATTTGCTTGTTTTTTACACCGCAGGAAATCAATATCAAACGGAGTCTAAACACCGCGAAACTTTTTGGAGATTTTTTATGGACCATATCACCCAGGATGGGATAGAGTAGCACCTGGGGAGTGCCCCGAGGGGGGCACAACCCACCAGGGGGTGCCTGGGGGCCCAGGCGCGCCCAGGTGGGTTGTGCCCACCTCGGTGGCCTCCCGCACCCCTTCTTTACCCTATAAATTCACAAATATTCCGAAAACCCTCGGGGTTAACTTAGAACAGAAGTTTCGCCACTGCAAGGCTCTATAGCCACCGAAAACTAATGTAGACCCCGTTCTGGCACCCTGCCGAAGGGGGGAATCATCTCCGGTGGCCATCTCCATCATCCCGGCGGCCACCACGATGAGGAGGGAGTAGTCCACCCTTGGGGCTGAGGGTTTGTACGAGTAGCTATGTGTTTAATCTCTCTCTCTCTCTCTCTCTCTCGTGTTCTTGAGATGTCACGATCTTGATGTATCATGGGCTTTGTTAATATAGTCGGATCATATGGTGTTTTCCCCTCTCTATCTTGTTGTGATGAGTTGAGTTTTTCCCTTTGAGATTTCGTTGTTATCGGATTCAATACTTTTATGGATTTGAGAACACTTGATATATGTCTTGCAATTGAATACTCGTGGTGACAATGGGGTATTGTATTGATTCACTTGATATATGTTTTGGCACTCAACTCGCGGATTCCCGAGGTGACATTGGGGTAATCTATGCATAGGGGTTGATGCATGTTCTTGTCTTTGTTTCTCCGGTAGAAATCTTGGGGCACTCTTTGAAGTTCTTTGTGTTGGATTGAGTATTATGAATATGAATTTGCTTTGGTGTTATTTTAGTACGAACTCTAGGATAGATCGAACGGAAAGAATAGCTTTGTGTTATTTTAGTATGAACTCTTGAATAGATCGAACGGAAAGAATAGCTTTGAGGTGGTTTCGTACCCTACAAACAATTTATTCGTATGTTCTCCGCTAGATAGGAACTTTGGAGTGATTCTTCATCGCACTTTGAGGGACGGTTATATGATCCAATTATATTAGCATTGTTGAGAGGTTGCACTAGGAAAAGTACGGACCCTAGGCCTCATTTTCAAGCATTGCAATACCGTTTTTGTGCTCGTTTACTATTTTCTACCTTGATGTTTTTATTTATTCAGATTATAAAAATATATTTCTACCATCCATATTACACTTTTATCACCATCTCTTCGCCGAACTAGTGCACCTATACATTTTGCCATTGTATTGGGTGTGTTGGGGAGACAAGAGATTTCTTGTATTTGGTTGCAGGGTCATTTGAGAGAGACCATCTTCATCCTACACCTCTCACGGGTTGATAAATCTTAGGTCATCCACTTGAGGGAAAATTGCTACTGTCCTACAAAACTCTGCGCTTGGAGGCCCAAGACGTGTCTACAAGAATAAAGTTGCGTATTAGACATCAATAGCCTCTACGGACTAAACCCTACGGTTTATATACACACCGGAGGGGCCTAGGGTTGTACAGAGTCGGTTTGTGAAGGAAGGAAATTACATATCCAGACACCAATCTTTCCATCCACGCATAGGGGAGTTCTACCCAGACACGGGGAATGTCTTCTGCTTTGTATCTTCACGACCCATCAGTCCGGCCTATATCGAATAGCCCGGACACCCAAGGACCCCCTAATCCGGGACTCCCTCAGTAGCCCCCGAACTGGCCTTCAAATGACGATGCAGTATCCGGCTTATGTCTTCGGCTTTTGCAAGGTTGGTTCTTCATTATATATTGGGTGAATAACAGTTCGGCCCTGGCCTCCTCGTTCTGCCTTTATGACCCCTTCCCTGTCGCCTCGATTTCCACGCGCTGGGCGAATGTGAACGGTCCATAATAATAATTTTTATTAAAAAGAAAACGCCTGGCCACACAGGGATGACGCCTATATAAAGAGGTCAGATCCCCCAAGTGCCATCCACATCGTGCAAAAAACACCAGGACTAGCCATGAAAAAACTTCAAAACATGACCAGCGCACCAGGCTCCTCTTCCGCTCCCATGGCCCTCAAGAGGGTGATTGGCAGAGTTGCTCAGTGTATCATATTCACTTGAGTCGACTCTAGACGCAGGGATATCTCCTCATCGCAGATCTAGTCTCTGTACGAGCAGGATTGCCATCAATTGGCAACGACGTACTGGCTGAAAATTTCCCCAACCCCAATAAGGGGGAGAGGGTTTGCTTCGTTCCGTTCCTTTTGCGGGGCTTAGGATTTCCGATCCTTCCTTTCTCAGGGGTCTATTGGAATTTCACGGCATCCAGCTGCACAACCTCACCCCAGGTTCTATTCTGCACATCTCAGGCTTCGTTGCTCTCTGCGAACTGTTCCTGGGCTGTGAGGCCTGTTTTGAACTATGGAGAAAGTTCTTTTGCCTCCTCCCTCGCCATCGAGGGGGTTTGATACGTCTCCAACATATCTATAATTTATGAAGTATTCATGATGTTATTTTATCATTCTTGGATGTTTTACAATCATTTTATAGCAACTTTATATCATTTTTGAGACTAACCTATTGACCCAGTGCCTAGTGCCAGTTGTTGTTTTTTGCTTGTTTTTTACATCGCGGAAAATCAATATCAAACGGAGTCCAAACACCGCGGAACTTTTTATGGATTTTTTATGGGCCAGAAGACTCCCGATGGGCCAGAGCAGCACCTAGGGGGTGCCCCGAGGGGGGCACAACCCACCAGAGCGTGCCAGGCCCCCTGGCATGCCCAGGTGAGTTGTGCCCACCTCGGTGGCCTCCCATACCTCTTCTTTTCACTATAAATTCCCAAATATTCCAAAATCCCTTGGGGTTAACCTAGATCAGAAGTTCTGCCGCCACAGGGCTCCGTAGCCACCAAAAACCAATCTAGACCCGTTCCGGCACCCTGCCGGAGGGGGGAATCATCTCCTATGGCCATCTTCATCATCCCGACGGCCACCACGATGAGGAGGGAGTAGTCCACCCTCGGGGCTAAGGGTTTGTACCAGTAGCTATGTGTTTAATCTCTCTCTCTCTCTCTCTCGTGATCTATATCATGGGCTTTGTTAATATAGATGCATCATATGATGTTTCTACCCTCTATACTCTTGTTATGACGAATTGAATCTTTACCCCTTTGAAGTTTTGTCTTGTCGGATTGAATATTCAGAGATGAGAACACATGATATATATCTTGCAATATGAATACTTGAAGTGACAATTGGGGTATCATATTGATTCACTTGATATGTGTCTTGGCATTCAACTCGCGGATTCCCGCGATGATATTGGGGTAATCTATGCATAGGGGTTGATGCACGTTTTTCTCCGATAGAAACTTCGGGTTCTCTTTGTAGTTCTTTGTGTGGATCAAGTATTATGAATATGAATTTGCTTTGGTGTTATTCTAGTACGAACTCTTGAATATATCAAACGGAAAGAATAGCTTTGAGGTGGTGTCGTAACCTACAAATAATATCTATCTTTTGTTCTTTGCTAATAGGAACTTGGGAGTGATTCTTTATTACACTTTAAGGGATAATCATATGATCCAACTATGTTAGCATTGTTGAGGTATTGCACTAGCAAAAGTACGGACCCTAGGCCTCATTTTTAAGCATTGCAATATTGTTTCTATGCCCGTTTACTATTTGCTACCTTGCTGTTTTTATTTGTTTAGATTATAAAAACATATTTATACCATCAATATTACACATTTATCACCATCTCTTTGCCGAACTAGTGCACCTACACAATTTGCCATTGTATTGGGTGTGTTGGGGACACAAGAGATTTCTTGTATTTGGTTGCAGGGTCGTTTGAGAGAGACCATCTTCATCCTACACCTCTCACGGATTGATAAACCTTAGGTCATCCACTTGAGGGAAAATTGCTAATGTCCTACAAAACTCTGCGCTTGGAGGCCCAACACGTGTCTACAAGAATAAAGTTGCGTAGTAGACATCAAGCTCTTTTCTGGCGCCGTTGCCGGGGAGGTGAAGGCATGAGGGTATATCTTTAGATCTTGCAATTGAATCTTTTAGTTTCTTGTTTATCACTAGTTTGGTTTATAAAAGAAAACTACAAAAAATGGAATTGAGGTCACATCATATTATTCATCTTTATAATGTATTTCGTGAAAATGATGGAAAGGAAAATTGTGCTCAATTGATAGAAGAAGAATTCAATAGAATGTTTGGTATAAATGATGAGCATGATTGCAATGTTGTTAGTATGAATTCTTTGAATATCCATGATGCTAATGATATGCAAAGCCATAAGCTTGGGGATGCTATGTTTGATGAAGATGATATTTTTAGTCCCCCAAGATTTGATGTGCAAATTTATTATAATGATTGCATGCCTCCTATTTATGATGATTATAATTAATGATGAAATTGGATTTGGAGAGGTCATGACTTTATTTAGTGACGAATCCACCATTTTGGATGAGGCTTCAATTGACTATGATAACAAAGTTGCTTTCTATGATGATTATGGTGATGCCATGTATGCTATAAATAATAATGATAACCATGAAACTTTTCATCATGATTTTAATTTTCAATCACATGATAGTTATTTTGTTGAGTTTGCTCCCACTATTATTCATGAGAACAAATTTACTTATGTGGAGAGTAATAAATTTTCTATGCTAGTAGATCATGAAAAGAATTATTTGTGTGATGGTTATATTGTTGAATTCATTCGTGATGTTACTAAAAATTATTATGAGAGAGGAACATATGCTTCTACATATCTCAATAATATCAAGTTTCCTTTCCATGTGTTGAAAATCTTGAAGTTTTGCTTGTTTTGCCTTCCTATGCTAGTTGATTCTTGTTCCCATAAATTGTTTGCTCACAAAATACCTATGCATAGGAAGTGGGTTATTCTTAAATGTGCTTGCCATGTGTTTCATGATGCTCTTGTTATGTTTCAATTCTTATCTTTTATGCGAGCATCATTGAAATCATCATGCCTAGCTTAAAAGGCATTAAAGAAAAGCGCTTGTTGGGATACAACCCAACACTTTTACCTACTGTTTTTGTGTGTTCACATGATTATGCTACTGTAGTAATCATTTTTATTGCTTTTGTTTCAATAAAGTGCCAAGTAAGACCTTTGGGATGGCTTACAGTGATAGTTGATTTGATCTTTCTGAAAATAGAAAATTTTGTGCTCACGAAAATAATTCTCATTTTTAGCAGAAGCGTTATAAAATGCTGATTATTTTTGTAGAATATTAATAGACAAATTATCTAGGTTTTCCTAATTTTTCAGAATTTTTGGAGTAGCATAAGTATGGTTGGAGTACAGATTACTACAGATTATTCTGTTTTTGACAGATTCTGTTTTCAATGCATAGTTTGCTTGTTTTCTTGTTTCTACGGCTTATATTGCTCAATATAAACTGTGGAAATGATATGCTACAGTAGGCATTGTGTGGAAACAATTATGAATCTTGTCTTTGAAAGTCCCAAAGTGAAATGGTTTGCTCTTTATCATACTAACCTACCTCACAAAGTTCTGTTAAGTTTTGTGTGATTGAAGTTTTCAAGTTTTGGGTGAGATGTCGATATGAGGAGAATAAGGAGTGACAATACCCTAAGCTTGGGGATTCCCAATGCACCCCAAGGTAATATTCAAGGAAGATCCAAGCAACTAAGCTTGGGGATGCCCCAGAAGGCATCCCCTCTTTCGTCTCCAACATTATCGGTAACCTCACTTGGAGCTATGTTTTCGTTCGTCACATGATATGAGTTTTGCTTGGAGCATCAATTTTTTTGTTAGGATTTTCTTGCTGTTATTTAGAATAATTTTTTGCATCTTTTATTTCAATAAAAGTGGCAATGATAGCCTTTATCATGCTTATTTTGCAAGTATACATGTTGCTGTTTGAAAATAGAAAGTTCACCGCTGTTGCAAAAATTCCCTAGAAAATTAAGAATGTGATAAAATGTTGAAACTTTTTGCAAAATTAGATCTGATAAAAATTTTACAGTTTGGTAAATTTTCATAATATTTGGAGTTTAATAAGTATTGATACTCTTGCATTCTTTACAGACCGTGCTGTTTTGGCTGATTGCTGTTATGTTTGCATATGTTTGCTTGTTTAATGATCCTATTTGAGGATAGGAGTTTTAAATATGTAGAGGAATTTAGTATGCAATTTTGAATAATAATTTTAGTGATTTTCTACAGTAGATAATGATAAGGTTTTTGCATTGGTTTATACTAACTTATCTCACGAGTTCTTGTCGAGTTTTGTGTGGATGAAGTTTTTAAGATTTAGGAAAACCATGATATGAAAAGGAATTAAGGAGACACAAAAGCTCAAGCTTGGGGATGCCCAAGGCACTCTAAGATAATATTCCAGGAAGTCTCAAGCATCTAAGCTTGGGTATGCCCCGGTAGGCATCCCACCTTTCTTCTTCAACAATTATCGGTTAGTATCGGTTGAGCCTAAGTTTTTGCTTCTTCACATGAGTTGTGCATTTTTCTTACTGTTTTAATAAAATACTAAGATCTGAAAGATTTAAATAAAATAGAGTCCTCAAATAGTTTCCAAGAAGGCTAAGTAAGCGGCATTCACATTCCGTCAACGAGCTCTTTTCTATGTCATTTACTCTTGTGCTTCACTTATATCCTATGATTAAATTGTTGAATAAATTGAATGTCATGAAGTTGAAATTATATCATGCCTAGTGGTAGCTTCTCATTGGGTTTAGAAAGTGAAATCTTTTGAGGCTTGGCAATCACAATATTGATCATACAAGCAATCAACGAATAATTAGTATAAGGAAGAGAACTTTCACATGCAAATACACTATCATGGAAATCTTTTGTGATTGTGATCCCCCATCAAAATATTATATGAAAAAATTGTTGACGTTGTACAAGGAAGACAACGTAATGGTTTATGTTTGTTCATACTCACATAGAAGTTATATTGTCATAGATCCTTCAACATGTGGTGCTTGCTCCCCATCTTTGCTAGCTAAAAATTCCGCACCAAGTAGAGATACTACTTGTGCATCCAAAAATCCTTAAACCCAAATCTTATTTTCAAGAGTCTACCATACCTACCTATATGTGGTATTTCTATGCCATTCTAAGCAAATTTGTATGTGCCATCTCTAATTTTCAAAAATAGATTTCTCTTTTGTGTGCTCGTACCGCTCGCGAGGCGGTGAGGGGTGGCCAATATTTTCCATGCTAGATGTGTTATTCTCATGATGAGTGTTTATTCACTTGTCATTGCATGAGAGGAAGGCAAAGGTATTAGGGATGCCCAGTCCTGAAATGAAAAATGAATTTACTTTATGTTGTCCAATAATAAATTCCTTGGAAAGTGTTGGTATGAAGGGCACCCGTGGATACGGCTAGCCATGGAAAGTGAAAGTATGGTGGAAAAAGGAATAAACTTTATTTTCTGTTTGGGAACCGCCTATGATATATCTAGCATGGAAAGTGTTGGGCGCTCTAAGTCGTTTTCGTTGGTGGGAAAAGTATGCCTCTCAAAATATTTTTATCTCTCAATTTTCGCTTTGAGCTCTGGCACCTCTACAAATCCCTACTTCCCTCTGCGAAGGGCCTATCTTTTACTTTTATGTATTTACTTTCATGCAAGAGTCAAAGTTTTCTTTCTATTCCTTTTTATTTTTCTCTTTTGGAAAGCATCATGTGGTGAGGAAAGATCTAGGCACATATGTCCAGTTGAATATGGGTAGCATGAGTTATTATTGTTGACATCACCCTTGAGGTGAATACGTTGGGAGGCAAAATAATAAGCTCCCATATTTCTATGTGTCCGGTTGAAACGTTTTGCTCATGTGTACAAGGTGAGTGTTAGCAATCATAGAAGACTATATGATGGTTGAGTATGTGGAGCTCTTACTTAAACTCTATTGAATAAGTTGAATTGTAATTGCTTGGTGACTGAGAACATAGGTTGTTGAGTTTCAAGAGAATTCATTGCGTGAACCTTAACATGTGAATGGATTGCCACTATAACATGAGAAGTTTTATAAGAAAGAATTGCTGTTATGATGCTAGGAAAAGTGATTGAAATTGTCATTGATCAAACTTATGCACTTTGCTAGCATTCACACTTCATAAATTATTTCTTTTATCATTTACCTACTCGAGGACGAGTAGGAATTAAGCTTGGGGATGCTGATACGTCTCCAATGTATCTATAATTTATGAAGTATTCATGTTGTTATTTTATCATTCTTGGATGTTTTACAATCATTTTGTAACAACTTTATATCATTTTTTGGGACTAACCTATTGACCCAGTGTCCAGTGCGAGTTGTTGTTTTTTACATCGCAGAAAATCAATATCAAACGGAGTCCAAACACCGCGAAACTTTTTGTGGATTTTTTATGGGCTAGAAGACTCCCGATGAGCCAGAGCAGCACCTGGGGGTGCCCCGAGGGGGGCACAACCCACCAGGGTGCGCTAGGCCCCCCCTGGCGCACCCAGGTGGGTTGTGCCCACCTCGGTGGCCTCCCGTACCCCTTCTTTGCACTATAAATTCCCAAATATTCTGAAACCCCTCGGGGTTAACCTAGATCAGAAGTTCCGCCGCCGCGGGGCTCTGTAGCCACCGAAAACCAATCTAGACCCGTTCCGGCACCCTTCCGGAGGAGGGAATCATCTCCGGTGGCCATCTTCATCATCCAGGCGGCCACCACGATGAGGAGGGAGTAGTCCACCCTCGGGTCTAAGGGTTTGTACCAGTAGCTATGTGTTTAATCTCTCTCTCTCTCTCTCGTGACCTATATCATGAGCTTTGTTAATATAGATGGACCATATGATGTTTCTACCCTCTATACTCTTGTTATGACGAATTGAATCTTTACCCCTTTAAAGTTTTGTCTTGTCGAATTGAATATTCAGAGATGAGAACACATGATATATATATATATATTGCAATATGAATACTTGAAGTGACAATTGGGGTATCATATTGATTCACTTGATATGTGTATTGGCACTAAACTCGCGGATTCCCGTGGTGATATTGGGGTAATCTATGCATAGGGGTTGATGCATGTTTTTCTCCGGTAGAAACTTCGGGGTCTCTTTGTAGTTCTTTGTGTGGATCGAGTATTATGAATATGAATTTTCTTTGGTGTTATTCTAGTACGAACTCTTGAATAGATCGAACGGAAAGAATAGCTTTGAGGTGGTCTCGTAACCTACAAACAATATCTATCTTTTGTTCTCCGCTAATAGGAACCCGGGAGTGATTCTTTATTACACTTTGAGGGATAATCATATGATCCAACTATGTTAGCACTGTTGAGGGATTGCACTAGCGAAAGTACAGACCCTAGACCTCATTTTTAAGCATTGCAATACCGTTTCTATGCATGTTTACTATTTTCTACCTTGCTGTTTTTATTTATTCAGATTATAAAAACATATTTCTACCATCAATATTACACTTTTATCACCATCTCTTCGCCGAACTAGTGCACCTATACAATTTGCCATTGTATTGGGTGTGTTGGGGACACAAGAGATTTCTTGTATTTGGTTGCAGGGCCGTTTGAGAGAGACCATCTTCATCCTAGACCTCTCACGGATTGATAAACCTTAGGTCACCCACTTGAGGGAAAATTGCTACTGTCCTACAAAACTCTGCGCTTGGAGGCCCAACACGTGTCTACAAGAATAAAGTTGCGTAGTAGACATGGAGGAAAATGATTGAGGATGTTCATTGTCCTTCCCCACAACCATAGGATCATAACCGCGACGAAGACCCTGGCTTCTACGAGGATCCAGATATATACATAGAGTTCGATGACAAGGTATTTTATCAGGCGAGCCTTGATGACTTGGAAGTGGCTATTACAGCCGACAACCCCCGCCCCTAATCCTTCTCCATCGTAAGTATTCAAAAAGCTTTCTTCAAAAAGAGCCCCTTACTTGCACCTTATCCTTCGCACTAAACTGTACTACATAGGATCGGTGTTCGGCAAGCCGTACTACCTCGAGGGCGGCCACTACGCGGGGCGATCATTTGAAATGAAAGGAAACCGGGAGCGCCGTTGAGCCTTCTCCTCCTTCGAAGAGGTATTTACTTTGATATATGCCTAAGCATAAATTTAGATTGTTTAAACTTCTCCTCTACTTTTATTCCAGGATGAGTACACAACAGACCGTTGGAAAATGCCCTGCTATCCGAATGTCAGCTAATCCGGCATCGAACTCGTCAACTCGGACGAGAGCTGATATCGCGCCGGCTCCACCTCTTCAAGAGGATTCGGATGATGTATCCGTCACAAATTCTGAGGTGGAGAGCGTAATGAATCATCGTCAACTGAAAGAAGCTTTGCGCGCTCCAGCTTTCTCTGAACAGGAATTTACCACACTTAGCTCCGTGGATGCATATATCCGAGCTGCCCGGGACGGACTTGCGGGAGTTACTCAACTGTTTTCAAAGGATATGCAGGTAATAGTTTGTGCAATTATAATGGTGAAAGCACAAGTGCTCCCTGGGTGGTTTTGGTAATTAATGTCAACATATCTCTTGTTGGACTAATACTTTTATCTAGCATATTTCAGATGAGTTCAACAGTGGAGTGGCTTGGACAAGAGGGTGTGGAACCCCTTCAAGATGCTAAGGACAAAGATTGGCTCAAGCTCAAGACTCTTTATTTTCATTTTAGTGATCTAAGATCACATTGAGTCCATAGGAAAGCCAGTACTATTAAAAGGGGATGAGGTGTTTCTTAATGGCTTGCTTGCTCAAAATGCTTAGTGATATGCTCCAAAGTCCTCAGCCACTGTCTCATTTACACATCTGTCCCAAACCAAAAGTCGAACTTGGCCCCACTGATTTGATCTATCCGGCACCACCGAGTTCACTTGACATAGCCACTGCCAGAAACCCTAATCAATTTAATCTCACCGATGGGATCTCGGTCTCACCGAGATGGGCTTGCAAACTCTCTATTGTCTGTTGCAATTATTTTTGTCCCACCGAGATAAGCAATTGGTCCCATCGAGTTTGCCTGACCAACTCTCTGTTTAGCTTATTACCAAAATCGGTTCCAGCGAGTTTGTGTAATCGGTCAAACCGAGTTTAGGTTTTACCCTAACCCTAGCACATCGGTCCCACCGAGTTGATCATATTGGTCCCACCGAAAAGCCTAACGTTCACGTTTTGAACTAAATCGGTCTGACCGAGTTTGTCAATTCGGTCCCACCGAGTTTGGTGATTTGTGTGTAATGGCTAGATTTTGTGTGGAGGCTATTTATACCCCTCCACCAACTCTTCATTCGTGGAGAGAGCCATCAGAACGTGCCTACACTTCCAGCATACATTTTCTGAGAGAGAACTGATACGTCTCCATCGTATCTACTTTTCCAAACACTTGCCCTTGTTTTGGACTCTAACTTGTATGATTTGAATGGAACTAACCCGGACTGACGCTGTTTTCAGCAGAATTGCCATGGTGTTGTTTTATGTGCAGAAAACAAATATTCTTGGAATGACCTGAAACTCCACGGAACATCTTAGAAAAAATAATAAAAAATACTCGCCAAAGATGAAGACCAGGGGGCCCACACCCTGTTCACGAGGGTGGGGGGCGCCCCCCTACCTCGTGGGCCCCCTGGATGCCCTCCAACGCCAACTCCAACTCTATATATTTGCTTTCGGAGAGAAAAAAATAGTAGAGAAGAAATCAAAGCGTTTTACGATACGGAGCCGCCGCCAAGCCCTAAAACCTCTCGGGAGGGCCGATCTGGAGTCCGTTCGGGGCTTCGGAGAGGGGGATTCATCGCCGTCGTCATCATCAACCATCATCCATCACCAATTTCATGATGCTCACTGCCGTGCGTGAGTAATTCCATCATAGGCTTGCTGGACGGTGATGGGTTGGATGAGATTTATCATGTAATCGAGTTAGTTTTGTTAGGGTTTGATCCCTAGTATCCACTATGTTCTGAGATTGATGTTGCTATGACTTTGCTATGCTTAATGCTTGTCACTAGGGCCCGAGTGCCATGATTTCAGATCTGAACCTATTATGTTTTCATGAATATATGTGAGTTCTTGATCCTATCTTACAAGTCTATAGTCACCTACTATGTGTTATGATCCGGCAACCCCGAAGTGACAATAATCGGGACCACTCCCGGTGATGACCATAGTTTGAGGAGTTCATGTATTTAGTATGTGTTATTGCTTTGTTCCGGTTCTCTATTAAAAGGAGGCCTTAATATCCCTTAGTTTCCAATAGGACCCCGCTGCCACGGGAGGGTAGGACAAAAGATGTCATGCAAGTTCTTTTCCATAAGCATGTATGACTATATACGGAATACATGCCTACATTACATTGATGAATTGGAGCTAGTTCTGTGTCGCCCTATGTTATGACTGTTACATGATGAACCGCATCCGGCATAATTATCCATCACTGATCCGGTGCCTACGAGTTTTCCATATACTGGTTTACGCTTATTTACTTTCCCACTGCTACTGTTACAATCACTACAAAATACCAAAAACATTACTTTTGCTGTCTTTACTTTTGTTGCCGCTACCACCACTATCATATTACTTTGCTACTAAACACTTTGCTGCAGATACTAAGTTTCCAAGTGTGGTTGAATTGACAACTCAGCTGCTAATACTTGAGAATATTCTTTGGCTCACCTTGTGTCGAATCAATAAATTTGGGTTGAATACTCTACCCTCGAAAGCTGTTGCAATCCCCTATACTTGTGGGTTATCAAGACTAATTTCTGGCACCGTTGCCGGGGAGCATAGCTCTATTCTTTGAGTCACTTGGGATTTATATCTGCTTATCACTATGAAGAACTTGAGAGATCTAAAAACCAAGATCTATCCCTCAACTATGAGGGGAGGTAAGGAACTGCCATCTAGCTCTGCACTTGATTCACCTTCAGTTCTGAGTAAGCTTGCAACACCTAAACCTGCTCCTGCTATTCGTTCCGATATGTCGCATGTTATTGATGATGCCACTTCTGCTATGCATGATACTTATGATGAAACTGCTTCTATGCCTGATACTACTGTGCCCCTTGGTGAATTTCTTGATGAACAAATTGCTAGGGCTAGAGAAAAAGAAATTATTGAATCTGAATACGATGATGATAGTGATGATGAAAATATGCCTGTTATTCCTGAGGGTTATCTTTTTGATATGGAATCTTCTGCCGCTATTTTAGCTTGCAAAGATAGATATGAGCTTAAGAGGTTATTAGTTAAATGGAACAAAGAATCACTTAGAGATAAAATGAAACCCGACCCTGCTTTTGCTACTTCACCTATATGTGTTCCTGATAAGGATTATAAATTCTCTGTTGATCCTGATATAATTACTTTGGTTGAATCTGATCCGTTTTATGGCTATGAATCTAAAACTGTTGTGGCACATCTTACTAAGTTAAATGATATAGCTGCCCTGTTCACTAATGATGAGAGATCGCGTTGCTTTTATATACTGAAAATATTTCCGTTCTCATTAAAGGGTGATGCTAAGATATGGTTTAATTCTCTTGATCCTGGTTGTGTGCGTAGTCCCTAGGATATGATTTATTACTTCTCTGCTAAATATTTCCCTGCTCATAAGAAACAAGCTGCTTTGAGGGAAATATACAACTTCGTGCAAATTAAAGAAGAGAGTCTCCCACAAGCTTGGGGGAGGCTTCTCAAGTTGCTTAATGCTTTGCCTGATCATCCTCTTAAGAAACCCGAAATACTTGATATCTTTTATAATGGACTAACCGATGCTTCCAGAGATTACCTGGATAGTTGTGCTGGTTCTCTTTTCAGGGAAAGAACACCGGATGAAGTTGAAATTCTATTGAATAATATGTTGACAAATGAAAATAATTGGGCACCTCCTGAGCCACCTCCTGAGCCAGCTCCTGCTCCAATTACTGAGCCTATTCTTAAACCAACTCTGAAGAAGAGAGGTGTTCTATTCCTCAGTCCCGAAGATATGCAAGAGGCAAATAAATCTATGAAAGAAAAAGGTATTAAAGCTGAATATGTTAAGAATTTACCTCCTATTGAAGAAATACATGGTCTTAATATACCGCCTATTGAAGAAACATATGATCTCAATTCTTTATTTATTGAAGAACCTCCTGGTCCCGATATCTCGACACAGGTAGTAAAGGTAAATTCTCTCTATAGATATGATAAAGCTGAAGTTCCTCCTACTAAAATTGCTAGTCAGTGCTTGGATGAGTTTGATAACTTTATGTTTAAGCAAGACGACTTCAATGCTTATTTTGGTAGACAATTAAAAGAAAATGCTTATATGATTAGACGCTTGGGTGATTATATGGCTAATATTAAAGGTGAACTTAAACTTGTTAGCAAACATGCTTCTATGGTTACCACTCAAGTAGAACAAGTACTTAAGGCTCAAAAGGAAGTGCTTGATGAAATGAATAGTAAGAAAAATGATTATGCTGTTAGAGTGGCTACTAGAACTGGTAGAATGACTCAGGAACCTTTGTATCCTGAAGGCCACCCTAAGAGAATCGAGCAAGATTCTCAAAGAAATAATATTGATGTTCCTAGTTCTTCTAAAAAGAAGAAGAAGAAAAATGATAGAACTGTGCAAACTTCTAGTGAACCTATTGCTGAACCACCTGATAATCCAAATGATATATCTATGTCTGATGCCGAAACACAATCTGGTAATGAACATGAACCTAATGAAAATATTAATAATGATGTTCATGATGATGCTCAACCTAGTAATGATAGTGATGTAGAAATTGAACCTGCTGTTGACCTTGATAACCCACAATCAAAGAATCAACGTTATGATAAAAGAGACTTTGTTGCTAGGAAACATGGTAAAGAAAGGGAACCTTGGGTTCAGAAACCCATGCCTTTTCCTCCGAAACCATCCAAGAAAAAGGATGATGATGCGGATTTTGAGCGCTTTGCTGAAATGATTAGGCCTATCTTTTTGCGTATGCGATTAACTGATGTGCTCAAAACAAATCCTGATGCTAAATATATGAAGGATATCATTACTAATAAAAGAAAGATACCGAAAGCTGAAATTTCCACCATGCTTGCTAATTATACTTTTAAGGGTGGAATACCAAAGAAACTTGGAGATCCCGGAGTACCTACTATACCTTGCTCCATTAAAAGAAATTATATTAAAACTGCTTTATGTGATCTTGGAGCCGGTGTTAGTGTTATGCCTCTCTCTTTATATCGTAGACTTGACTTGAATAAGTTGACACCTACTGAAATATCTTTGCAAATGGCTGATAAATCAACTGCTATACCTGTCGGTATCTGTGAGGATGTGCCTGTTGTGGTTGCAAACGTTACTATTTTAACGGACTTTGTTATTCTTGATATTCCCGAGGATGATAGTATGTCTATTATTCTTGGAAGAACTTTTATTAATACTGCAGGGGCTATTATTGATTGCAACAAAGGCAATGTCACCTTTCATGTTAATGGTAATGAGCATACGGTACACTTTCCGAGGAAACAACCTCAAGTTCATAGTATCAACTCCATTGGAAAAATCCCATCGATTATAATTGGAGGTTTTGAATTTCCTCTTCCTACTGTCAAAAAGAAATATGATATACTTGTTATAGGGGATGTGCATATCCCTCTTGAGGTATATCCCTCTTGAGGTAACCTAGTGTTATTCGAAATTTCTCCAGTTTCATGATTACCGGAATGAGTTTGTTAACAAGACTTGATCAACCTTGTTAGTGGATTCTTTTTGATGAGCATGAGATGGATGAAACTAGAAGCACAACCTTCTGTACCCTCTCTATATTTTCTGTTAATTAGTAGAAATAAAGTAAAAATAGTATTTTTTGTCTGTTTTCTGACTTATCCGTGCAATATAAAAATAGCCCGAAAATAAAAGTCCTTAGAATTACATGCCAATTTAATATGAGTTTTTTCGGGAATATTTGAGGATTTACTGTGCAAACATTACCGCGGGAGGAGCTGCCACCTGGCCACGAGGGTGGTGGGCGCGCCCCCCCTCTAGGGCGCGCCCCCCTGCCTCGTGGGCCCATGGTGGCCCTCCTCCACTTATCCCAGCACCCATCTTCTTCCTCTGTCTCACACAAACCCGAAAAACCAACTCAAGCACGAGTTCCAGCCACTTTTGCTGTGATTTTCGATCTCCTTGCTCAAAGCACCTCTCGCAAAACTGCTTGGGGAGATTGTCCCTTGGTATGTGACTCCTCCATTGGTCCAATTAGTTTTTGTTCTAGTGCTTTATTCTTTTCAAATTTTTGCTGCTTAGGTGACCCTGTTCTTGAGCTTGCATGTCAAATTTATATGGTTCCAGGTAGTTTTGATGCATGATATAGGCCCTAGGCACTTGTAGGAGTAGTTGCCATCAATATTATTGAAGTTGGTTCACTTTTGTTTGAAGTTACTAAGAATTTCAGATTATTTCAGAAAAATAATGAGGAGATTTTTGAGGGGCTCATTGAGCCAAAGCTCGAAGGAAAAGGCACCAAAGCCTAAGTATAATTTGCCGCGCACCGCGGAGATTCGGGCGTGTGAATGGCCTTCTGATGATTTCTTGAGAGCAACCAGTATCTATGAAGATTTTCATGAATTGGCTCACAATGCAGGCCTCACTGCTTTCCTCCACGACTAATGTGATCAGTATCTCTTACTCACAAATACTTTTGTGCAAAACTTTCATTTTCATTCTAGGAACTCACCACGTACGGTGGAGTTTCATTTATATGATGAGCATAAGGAGATGTCACTTTATGATTTCTGTCGGATTTGTTTAGTCCCTTTTGAGGGCAAGACAGAAGAACCACATCATGATGGTGTGGTTGGGTTTATTGATACTATCACTGTAGGAGAAACTAGGAAGGTTTCCGATGCACGAATCACTAGCATACATTTTCCTGTTTTACGTTACTTTGCATTATTTGCTAGTCGTTGTTTAATTGGACGCGGAAACTATTGAAACCTTAGTATCCCTGATATAATTATTCTACTCCGCAGTTTATACAGTGATAACACTTTTAGTATGGGCGGTATTATTGCTAGACGGTTAAGTATGAACCGTACCAAAGGCCCCATCTTTGGAGGCATCTATGCTACACGCCTAGCCGTACATTTTAACATACCTATTAGGCATGCTAAGAAGGAAGAAAAGGTGCTACCCCGTCTTTATCTAGATCATAGAAGTATGGTGGCACATGATTTTATTGTTAAGAATAGGGTAGGAGAGCTTAAATATCAATTGTTCTTTAACAAACATCATCCTGAGACTATTATCCTGCCTGCTCCTTCTTTGTTTGATTTGACTGTAGGCACGTACCTTGTTCCATTGACGGCTATTCACGCCTACCGGAACCCTGCACCAGCCAAGGAGCCAGAACCGGAACCACAATTTGATCCTTCACGACAGCCTAACTATCAGTGGGATCCGGAGATGATTGCCAGCTAGTGGCAATCGGAGCCTTCTTCTTCCTCATCACAGTACGACCCCAACAACTATTATTATGGATATCAGCCAGGCTATCCCTGGCAATAGACCAACTTAGGCCAAAATCCTAAGCTTGGGGGAGTACGTATTTCTCACCGACATTACATTTATGTTCACACACACTCATTACTAGATGTCGGTGCTCATACTCTTTCACTGTAATATCCATGCTAGTTTATTTTCTTTTTCCTGCTTTCTTCTTGTGTGTTTGTTAAACCTTAAGAAAAACCAAAAAAATTAGTAGTAGTTTATTTTTCTGCTGTAGTAGTAATAATTAAAAAGAAAACCCAAAAATATTTCCCGTTCTTCTTTTTGCTTGTTGGGAGCTTTCCCATGTAAATAGTTTTATTTCTTTTCTTTTCTTTGGGGGTCAGTTGGAGAAGACCTTAATTAAATTGTTGAAGTGGCTCTTATATGCATTATTCTTGATTTAACCAAGAGCCCATATTGCCTTGTCTTCTCCTGTTTATTGAATGCTCGCAGATTCCAGCTTAGTCCAATGCACGTGCACTCTTATTATTATTCACCCCGTTCGGTCGTGCAAGTGAAAGGCAATTATGATGACATATGATGGACTGACTGAGATGAGAAAAGCTGGTATGAACTCGACCTCTTTTGTTTTTGTAAATATGATGAGTCCCTCATTCTTGATTCAGCTTATTATGAATAAACATGTTTGCAGTGACAATTAGAGATCATAGTTGCTTGTGCCATGCTTGATTAGCTATGAGTTATAATGATTTACCTTGTGTGCCAACATGCTATTGAGATGGTTATGATGTGGTATGATGGGGTGGTATCCTCCTTTGAATGATTTAAGTGACTTGACTTGGCACATGTTCATGCATGTAGTTGAAACAAATCAACATAGCCTTCACGATATTTATGTTCATGGTGGATTATATCCTACTCATGCTTGCATCCAATGTTTATTAATTTTAATGCATGTACATGGCTGTTGTCGCTCTCTAGTTGGTCGCTTCCCAGTCTTTTGCTAGCCTTCACCTGTACTAAGCGGGAATACTGCTTGTGCATCCAATCCCTTAAACCCCAAAGTTACTCCAGATGAGTCCACTATACCTTCCTATATGCGGTATCTACCTGCCGTTCCAAGTAAATTTGTATGTGCCAAACTCTAAACCTTCAAATAAACATTCTGTTTTGTATGCTCGAATAGCTCATGTATCAACCAAGGCTGTCCTTATCTTCTGTGTTAGGCGGGTTATTCTCAAGAGGAGTGGACTCCGCTCCTCACTCACGAGAAAATGGCTGGTCACCGGGATGCCCAGTCCCATGCTTTATGCAAACTAAATCAAAATTAATTGCAAACAAAACTCCCCCTGGGACCTGATGTATGTTGGAAGCACTCGTTGTTTCGAGCAAGCCATGGATTGATGCTTGTTGGTGGAGGGGGAGTATAAACTTTACCATTCTGTTTGGGAACCGCCTATAATGTGTTTAGCATGGAAGATATCGCCATCTCTTAGTTGCTACGTTGACAATGAAAGTATACCGCTCAAAATACAATTTATCTTTATTGCAAAACCGAGCTCTGGCACCTCTACAAATCCCTGCTTCCCTCTGCGAAGAGCCTATCCATTTACTTTTATGTTGAGTCATCACCCTCTTATTAAAAAGCACTAGCTAGAGAGCACAACTGTCATATGCATTCATCACTATTAATCTATGTTGGGTGTGACTATGATTAGATCTCTTTTACCATGAATTACAATGTCTAGTCAGTCCTTGATCTTTAAAGGTGCTCTGCATTTATGTTTTGCGGTCTCGGAAAGGGCTAGCGAGATACCATCTTGTTATATCATATTATGATTGTTTTGAGAAAGTGTTGTCATCCGAGATTTATTATTATGACTTGCTAGTTGATTATGCTATTGATATGAGTAATTATGAGACCTGAGAATTATTGCAAATGTGGTTAGTTATGATCTATGCTGAAAACTTGAATACTGGCTTGACATAGTTACAACAACAAGAGCAAACAGAGTTTGTAAAGTTTTTCTTTCTTTCTTTCAGTTAGTCAACTGTTTGCTTGAGGACAAGCAAGGGTTTAAGCTTGGGGGAGTTGATACGTCACCTTCGTATATACTTTTCCAAACACTTTTGCCCTTGTTTTGGACTCTAACTTGTATGATTTGAATGGAACTAACCCGGACTGACGCTGTTTTCAGCAGAATTGCCATGGTGTTGTTTTATGTGCAGAAAAAAAATATTCTCGGAATGACCTGAAACTCCACGGAACATCTTAGAAAAAATAATAAAAAATCCTCACCAAAGATGAAGACTAGGGGGCCCACACCCTATTCACGAGGGTGGGGGGGCGCCCCCCCTAGGGCGCGCCCCCTACCTCTTGGGCCCCCTGGATGCCCTCCGACGCCAACTTCAACTCTATATATTTGCTTTCAGAGAGAAAAAAAATAGGAGAGAAGAAATCATCGCGTTTTACGATACGGAGCCGCCGCCAAGCCCTAAAACCTCTCGGGAGGGCCGATCTGGAGTCCGTTTGGGGCTCCGGAGAGGGGGATTCGTCGCCGTCGTCATCATCAACCATCCTCCATCACCAATTTCATGATGCTCACCGCCGTGCCTGAGTAATTCCATCGTAGGCTTGCTGGACAGTGATGGGTTGGATGAGATTTATCATGTAATCGAGTTAGTTTTGTTAGGGTTTGATCCCTAGTATCCACTATGTTCTGAGATTGATGTTGCTATGACTTTGCTATGCTTAATGCTTGTCACTAGGGCCCGAGTGCCATGATTTCAGATCTGAACCTATTATGTTTTCATGAATATATGTGAGTTCTTGATCCTATCTTGCAAGTCTATAGTCACCTACTATGTGTTATGATCCGGCAACCCCGAAGTGACAATAATCGGGATACTTACCGGTGATGACCGTAGTTTGAGGACTTCATGGTTTGAAGTCTCCATCAACGTGGATGTACGATAGCACCACCTATCGGAACCACGCCAAAAATCTCCGTGTCTCCAATTGCGTTTGCATACTCCAATCCCATCCCTTTACATTGTTGCAACTTGCATGCTTTACTTTCTGCTGCTCATATACTCTTGACATGCTTGCTTCAAATGTATTGTGAATGTTTAAACTTCTGCTAAAACTTCACCTTAACTTGAAGAACTTAAAATTGCTACTTTTCTTTGTTAAGAGTCTATTCACCGCCCCCTCTAGACACCTCTTCTCGATCCTTTCAATTGGTATTAGAGCTTTGGTGTCCATTGCTTTGGTTTAATCACCATTGGAGGAAGATGGATGAGTCTACGTTGGGGAGTCTTAGACGTAGAGTGCCTATACTTGATGGAGAGTTCTTTCATGAGTGGAAAATTGAGATGCTTGAGATTTTCAATGAATACCATTTGAACAAGTACATTACTAGCCTTGTGCACCTCATGTTGATCCTATGCATCCTACCCTTGATGAGTCTATTGGCATGATCCGCAACCTTAGAATTGTTAATCTTATTACTAGAGGTTTGCCTAGAAATTTGCTTGGTTCTTGCCTACTCTTGATTGCGCCTACACCATATGGAGATTTCTTGATGAACGATTTCCAAACTATTCCTTGCAAAACTTAGATGAAATTCTTCATAAGTCTATTGCCTTGAGTAAGATGAATTCCAATGATCCTAAGTTTGGTGATTGTTTGTTTGAGCTTACTAACCTCATGCGTGCCAAAGGAGATGTTGGAATCATTAGCAATATCATCTCCAAAGCCATTAGAATTCATAAAGATGAATATTGTGATGATCATTTATCTAATGAATCACTCTCTCTAGGAATTTATCCATCACAAGATGATGTTGAAGATGGATACTATGATGAGGATGATGATAATGACTTTGATCTCGCTGAGTCGATGAGACGCTTTGGTCTTATGGCTAATCTTCCCGGCTACATGGCTGGAGGAAAGGAATGGGTCCTTGATAGTGGATGTACCGACCACATGACCGGAGATAGGGATATGTTTCGGGAGCTTGCTGAAAACGACGACCCTCGAAAGTATGTCACTTTTGGTGATAACTCAAAGGGTAAGGTGGTTGGCCTTGGTAAGGTGGCCATCTCACATGACAGCTCCATACAAAATGTTATGCCCGTTGAATCTCTTGGCTACAATTTACTTTCCGTATCTAGACTTGCTGACTTTGGATTCAATATCCTATTTACTGAAGTAGATTGCCAAGTGTTCCATAGAGATAACCACAATATGGTCTTTACCGGTATTCGTGGAGGTGATCTTTACATTGTTGATTTCACTAAAAAGGCTCAACCTAGAACTTGTTTAATTGCTAAATCTTCTAAAGGTTGGTTGTGGCATAGAAGGTTAGGTCATGTGGGCATGCGAAATCTTGATAAGCTAATTAAAGGTGATCATATCCTTGGAGTAAAAGATGTTATATTTGACAAGGATAGATTGTGCAGTGCTTGTCAAGCAGGAAAAAAAGTTGGAGGAAGCCACCCCGTGAAGAACATCATGGCCACGAGAAGACCGCTCGAGCTACTTCATATGGATCTCTTTGGTCCCAATGCCTACAAAAGTCTTGGTGGAAACTCATTTGGTTTAGTCATAGTCGATGATTTTTCAAGATTTACGTGGGTGTTCTTTCTTGATGATAAATCACAGGTCCAAAAGATCTTCAAGAAATTCTCTAGGAAGGCCCAAAATCAATTTGAAGTGAAGATCAAGAAGGTTCGCAGCGACAACAGAACGGAGTTCAAGAACGCAAGTGTGGATACCTTTCTTGATGAAGAAGGGATTTCACACGAGTTCTCAGCTACGTACACGCCTCAACAAAATGGAGTTGTTGCGAGGAAGAACCGGACTCTTATTGAGATGGCGAGAACGGTTCTTAATGAGTACAAGACGCCAAAATACTTTTGGGCGGAAGCAGTTGAGACAGCTTGTCATGCCACAAATCGCTTGTATCTTCACAAGCTACTCGGCAAGACGGCATATGAGCTTCTCACTGGTAACAAACCCCAAGTTGGATACTTTTGGGTATTCAGATCAAAGTGCTATATTCTTGATAGCATCGTCGTTCTAAATTTGCTCCTAAATCTCATGAAGGTTTCCTACTTGGTTATGGCTCAAACTCTCACACTTACCGTGTCTACAACAACTTCACCCGAAAGGTTGAAGAGACGGTAGATGTGAAGTTTGATGAATCTAACGGCTCGCAAGTAGAGCAATTGCCAATTGATGTAGGAGACAAAGACCCTTCGGAAGCAATCCAAGACTTGTCTATTCGCAAGATTTGTCCAACGGAGGTGAAGGAGAGTACCCTCGTCCGTCCAAGTGGAAGCTTCTACCTCACGACAAGGTGAACCAAGAGTTGACATGCAAGCATCCACAAGTGGGACACGCCAAGATGAAGAAAACGAGGAAGTACACCAAGATGAACCTCATCAACCTCCTTCTCCACCTATACAAGAGAACGACAACGTCAACAATGAAGAAGGCCAAGAAGAAGAGCAAGGTGATTAAGAAGATGTTCCACCCCAACCCAAGAAAAAGCTCTCACGACTTTGAGCAAGAGTCACAAGAGACCATGCCATCAAGCAAATCTTCAATGATATCCAAGCCGGGAGAATCACTCGCTCTAAAACTTGTTTGGCAAATTTTTGTGAACACTATTCATTCATCTCTAGCATTGAACCTATGAAGGTTGAAGAAGCATTGGAAGATCTGGATTGGATAAATTCCATGCATGAAGAGCTACACAACTTTGAGAGAAACCAAGTGTGGACATTGGTCGAGAAGCCCGACAACAACCACAGCATCATCGGTACCAAATGGGTGTTTCGCAACAAGCAAGACGAAGATGGACAAGTCATTCGCAACAAAGCATGTCTCGTTGCCCAAGGCTACAATCAAGTCAAAGGTATGGACTATGGTGAGACCTATGCCCCCGTTGCTAGACTTGAGTCCATCCACATCTTACTTGCCTATGCTAATCACCATGATATCACCTTATACCAAATGGACATTAAAAGTGCTTTTCTAAATGGTGAAATTGAGGAGGAAGTTTATGTTAAACAACCTCCCGGCTTTGTTAATCCTAAGAAATGTTGGGGAACATAGTAATTTCAAAAAAATTCCTACGCACACGCAGGATCATGGTGATGCATAGCAATGAGAGGTGAAAGATCGTGGATGTCGCCTAGAGGGGGGGGGGGTGAATAGGCATTTTAAAATAATTACGATTTAGGCTTGAACAAATGCGGAATAAACCTAGCGGTTACTTTGCCAAGCACAAAACCTAAAACAACTAGGCTCACCTATGTGCACCAACAACTTATGCTAAGAAAGATAAGCAACTATGTGATAGCAAGATATATGACAAGAAACAATATGGCTATCACAAAGTAAAGTGCATAAGTAAAGGGCTCGGGTAAGAGATAACCGAGGCACGAGGAGACGATGATGTATCCCGAAGTTCACACCCTTGCGGATGCTAATCTCCGTTTGGAGCGGTGTGGAGGCACAATGCTCCCCAAGAAGCCACTAGGGCCACCGTAATCTCCTCACACTCTCGCACAATGCAAGATGCCGTGATTCCACTAAGGGACCCTTGAGGGTGGTCACCGAACCCGTACAAATGGCAACCCTTGGGGGCGGTTATCGAACCCGTACACTTTGGCAACCCTTGGGGCGGTCACCGGTACCCGTCAAATTGCTCGGGGCGATCTCCACAACCTAATTGGAGACCCCGACGCTTGCCCGGAGCTTTGCACCATAATGATTGAGCTCCGAACACCAACAACCGTGTAGGGCGCCCAAGCACCCAAGAGGAACAAGCTCAAGGGTACCAAGCACCCAAGAGTAATAAGCTTCTCAACTTGTAACTTCCACGTATCACGTGGAGAACTCAAACCGATGCACCAAATGTAATGGCAAGGGCACACGGAGTGCCCAAGTCCTTCTCTCTCAAATCCCACCGAGGAAAATGAGAGGAAGAACAAGGAAGAGAACACAAAGAACTCCAAGATCTAGATCCAAGGGGTTCCCCTCACATAGAGGAGAAAGTGATTGGTGGAAATGTGGATCTAGATCTCCTCTCTCTTTTCCCTCATAAACTAGCAAGAATCCATGGAGGGATTGAGAGTTAGCAAGCTCGAAGAAGGTCAACAATGGGGGAAGAACACGAGCTCAAAGGATAAGGTTCAATGGGGAAGAAGACCCCCTTTTATAGGAGGGGGAAAATCCAACCGTTATGTGCTCAGCCCGCACATGAGCGGTACTACCGCTCCATGAGCGGTACTACCGCTCAGGCGGAAGAAACAGGGAAAAGGAGCAACAAAACATGAACCTTGGGGTGGTAGTACCGCAGGAGACAACGGTACTACTGGGTTAAGCGGTACTACCGCTCCCTTCAGCGGTACTGCCGCGCAGAACAAAGGGTAAAGGGAAAGAGGGACCGGGCGGTACTACCGCGGAGGAAGGGCGGCACTGCCGCTAAGGAGCGGTACTGCCGCACTACTGCCGCAGCGAGGTACCGCACAATCTGACACAGAAAAAGACCCCTCGAATCAACGCGGTAGGGACCTGGTAAGCCAACGGTAGTACTGCTGCGGAGTCACCGCCGGTACTACCGCTGCGGAGCGGTACTGCCGCTTGCGACTCCTCCATGGTACTACCGCTGGGTACCACGGTACTACCGCTGGGACCCTGACAAAAACCACACTCAAGAAAACCAGAACTGCCATAACTTCTGCATATGAGCTCCGAATTGAGCAAACTCAAGCTTGTTGGAAACAAGACGACGAGTAGCATCAAAACAGCGACTGGTTATAGTAAGAAGAGGCAGGGGAGGTATGCCAACAAATAGAGGAGAGAAACCTCCAACCGAGAAGAACCGGCAAAAACCTCCAACATCGAAAACATCATAGAAGATGCGAGTGGACTCCGTTTTCGATGAACTCAAGCTTGTCACCAAGATGACCATAAGCTCCAAAACTCACAAAGAGAAGAACCAAACAAGAACCAATAAAGATGATGCAAGGATGCACTGGTTTGAGCTCTCTATGAACGATACTATCAAGCTACTCATTGAGAGCCCCCCTTGATAGTACGGCAATCGATCCTATAACCCGGTCTCCCAACTACCATCATGAGACCGGTAGAATAGAAAACCTACCAAGGGCAAACCTTTGACTTGCACATGGTCCACTTGAGCTAGATGATGACGATCTTGACTCCCTCAAGTTGGACCACCTTTCTTGATTGGGTTGACTCGATGAAGACTGGTTGATTGCTCCCCCATACTCCACTATGGGTGAGCCACTCTTCCGCACATCTTCACAAGTCCATTGTCACCACAAAGGACGACAAGCTTCAAGCATTTGATCTCTTCGTGATGCTCCACTTGAACTTGCACACCGCAACCTTTCTTGATTGGGTTGACTCGATGAAGACTGGTTGATTGCTCCCCCATACTCCACTATGGGTGAACCACTCTTCCGCACATCTTCACAAGTCCATTGTCACCACAAAGGACGGCAAGCTTCAAGCATTTGATCTCTTCGTGATGCTCCACTTGAACTTGCACACCGCAACCTAACCCCACAAAGAACCCTCACGAAGACCATGGGTTAGTACACAAAGCGTAATTGGCAATGCTTACCATACCATGGGATCACTTGATCCCTCTCGGTACATCTTCTACGCTTTGTGGGTTGATCAACTTGATTCACTCTTTGACTTACTCTTGACCAACCTCTCACAAGACCAATCTTTAGGTAATTCCTTGAATAGCACCTTGGTCGACACAAACTCTCCTTGAACCCAACACATGTACTCCAAGAAAAGCCTATGGACAAAACCTTCAAATATAACTCAAGGCAACCATTAGTCCATAGAGATTGTCATCAATTACCAAAACCAAACATGCGGCACCGCATGTTCTTTCAAGAGGGGAGAGTGTTGTCTACGTACCCTCGTAGACCGTAAGCGAAGCGTTTATCAACGCGGTTGATGTAGTCGTACACCTTCATGATCCGTCCCGATCAAGTACCGAACGTACGGCACCTCCGCGTCAGCACACGTTCAGCTCGATGACGTCCTCGCCTTCTCGATCTAGCAAGAGGGGCGAAGTAGTAGATGAGTTCCGGCAGCACGACGGCATGGTGATGGTGTTGGTGAAGAACAATCTCCGCAGGGCTTCGCCTAAGCACTATGAAAACTATGACGGAGGATAAACTAGAGGGGACGGGGTAGTCGACACATGGCTTGGTGTTTCTTGATGTGTCTTGGGTGCTAGACCTACCCCTCTATTTATATATTGAGCCTTGGGGTCGAAACTTGGAGTAAAAGCCTCCACAAAGTCGGTTTCACCCGAAAGGCAAGAGTCCTTCTCGGACTCCAGGGCCAGACGCCAGGGTTCCCGGCGTCTGGACCCAGACGCCACTCCGCAAAACTTCCTTTCGCGCTTTCCAAAACCTTGTGGGCTTTCCCCTTTGGCCCAAATAAAGTGTTCTCGTACCCAAACATTTCAGGAAACATCCGGAAACCCTTCCGGTGAATTCCGGAACCCTTCCGGAGACCAAACACTATTATCCCATATATCAATCTTTATCTTCGGACCATTCCGGAGTT
The DNA here is from genome assembly GCF_056163025.1 of Triticum urartu. NCBI lineage: Eukaryota > Viridiplantae > Streptophyta > Magnoliopsida > Poales > Poaceae > Triticum > Triticum urartu. Next base: position 680,882,919 of record NC_141874.1, read on the forward strand.
CCTCATCATGTCTGTGATCTTATCTAGAACTCCGAACAACATTCGGTCACCAACATACATAACTCATATAATACTATATCGTCAACGAACGTTTAAGAGTGCGGATCCTACGGGTTCGAGAACTATGTAGACATGACCGAGACACTTCTCTGGTCAATAACCAATAGCGGAACCCGGATGCCCATATTGGCTCCTACATATTCTACAAAGATCTTTATCGGTCGAACCACAAAACAGCATACGTTGTTCCCTTTGTCATCGGTATGTTACTTGCTCGAGATTCGATCGTCGGTATCTCAATACCTAGTTCAATCTCGTTACCGGCAAGTCTCTTTACTCGTTCCATAATGCATCATCCCGCAACTAACTCAGTAGTTGCATTGCTTGCAAGGCTTATAGTGATGTGCATTACCGAGAGGGCCCATAGATACCTCACCGACAATCGGAGTGACAAATCCTATTCTTAATCTATGCCAACTCAACAAGTACCATCGGAGACACCTGTAGAGCACCTTTATAATCACCCAGTTACGTTGTGACATTTGGTAGCACACAAAGTGTTCCTCCAGTAATCAGGAGTTGCATAATCTCATAGTCATAGGAACATGTATAAGTCATGAAGAAAGCAATAGCAACAAACTAAATGATCATCGTGCTAAGCTAACGGATGGGTCAAGTCAATCACATCATTCTCTAATGATGTGATCCCGTTAATCAAATGACAACTCATGTCTATGGTTTAGGAAACATAACCATCTTTGATTAATGAGCTAGTCAAGGAGAGGCATACTAGTGACACTCTGTTTGTCTATGTATTCACACATGTACTAAGTTTCCGGTTAATACAATTCTAGCATGAATAATAAACATTTATCATGATATAAGGAAATAAATAATAACTTCACAAAGCTCTTTATGGTCTTAAACAAGCTCCTAGAGCATGGTATAAATGTTTGACCAAGTTCCTTATTGAAAAAGTCTTTGAGATTGGAAAGATTGATTCTACTATTTTTACTAAAAGGGTTAATGGTGAATTATTTGTGTGCCAAATTTATGTTGATGATATCATATTTGGTTCAACTAACCCTCATTTTAGTGAAAAGTTTGGGAAGCTAATGTCGGAGAAGTTTGAGATGTCTATGATGAGTGAACTCAAGTTCTTTCTTGGTTTGCAAATCAAGCAAACTAAGGTGGGCACCTTTGTTTCTCAAACAAAGTACACCAAGGACTTATTCAAGAAGTTCAACATGCAAGAAAGCAAAGGTATGAATACACCCATGCCTACTAGTGGACATCTTGACTTGACTAAGGATGGCAAACCAGTTGACCAAAAGGTTTACCATTCTATGATTGGTTCATTGTTATACCTATGTGCCTCCCGTCCCGATATTATGCTAAGTGTGTGCATCTGTGCACGATATCAAGCGCCCCCCAAGGAATGTCATCTTAAGGTTGTGAAGGATAGTGAGATACTTAATCCATACACCAAATTTTGGCATTTGGTATCCTAAGAGGTCTTATTTTGATCTTGTTGGCTACTCCAACTCGGACTATGCCGGTGACAAGGTTGATAGAAAGTCCACTTTAGGTACATGTCAATTTCTTGATAGATCTCTTGTGTCTTGGTCCTCCAAGAAACAAAACTCAGTATCCTTATCTACCGCCGAAGCGGAATACATTACCACCGGTTCATGTTGTGCTCAATTACTTTGGATGACCCAAACTCTTAAAGACTATGGGATCTATGTGAAACATGTTCCATTGCTTTGTGACAATGAAAGTTCTATTAAGATTGCTCATAATCCCGTGCAACATTCTCGAACTAAGCATATTGAAGTTCGTCATCATTTCATTCGAGATCATGTTGGTAAAGGGGACACTGATCTTAAGCATGTTCGTACTGATAAGCAATTGGCGGATATATTCACCAAACCTCTTGATGAGAAAGTATTATGCTGTTTGAGAGGTGAATTGAACATCATTGATGCTTCAAACTTGGAGTAGAAACTCCATTTGGATACATGCAAGGCATGAGCCTTTGACTAATCCTTCATATTTCTCTTATGATGATGATCATATGTCTTGGATATATTTGCACCCTTGCATGCTATCTAACCCTTCTAGGTACTTGGATGAATCTAAATCTATCACTACAAAAAAAGACACATCCGTGACATTTTGGGCTGTACGGAAAAAAATTCTGTCATACTTATGGTACTTCTATGACGATAATTGTGACAAAACCCGGTATCATCATAGATGTGGTGGGGTCCTACTTCCATGACAAAAAATCATGACAGAAAATGGACTTTTCATCCTGGGCGGGCCAGAGACGCAGCTGCATGAAATTCTTTGGGCCGTCCATGACGGAGAAAACCATGGTAGAAGCGAGGGAGAGGAAAATATCGGGGGAGTTCCCGATTACGCTGGGTGGTCGGGGGCCGAGTGATGCGCGTTTCTCTCATACGTATGTGAGTGTGTGCGAGGCGTTGCGCTCTAAGTACCGCTCCGAAGAGTAGTACTACCACAAGCCCTAGAACAGCAATACTAGGAATTCTTCTTTTTGCACAAACACGAAGAAACGGAGGATGCTCCAAAGTGCTAAGGGAAAGGCGGTGCAAAGAGGAGTAAACGTGTATGTGACGATTCCACCCAAACCTTTCCAAAGCGGACCCCCTCTTGATAGTACGGCTTTCCTATGACTCAAATCTACCGAAAAAGGAACGTAGAAAAACGCCATCTTCAATAATCTTCGAGGGGCTCCAAACCGTCTTGTGCCTAGTTATGAAATATCTGAAATACTCGAGGCACACGATTAGTCCGCAAATGCATTTTCATCAATCACTAAAACCCCTTAGGGATAAATATGCCCTTACAATCTCCCCCTTTTTGGTGGATTGATGACAATATGGGATTTGCACAAGGGAGGAAGTATATAACATGAGCAAACCATACATCTCTAAAATATAGACGGGCTCCCCTAGATGTGTGCTATTTAGATAAGTGCTTTGGACTGCACGACACACATAATAGGGTCAACACTCCCCCTATATTTTATAGACATGGCATATCTTGCAATAATAATGCTAACACTAAGCAAGATAGTAAATAAGAGCATAAACTAAGTAGCATAATATATCATAAGCTCAAGAAGGTGCGATAGATAGAGTGCATATGTCTTACACCATATGATAGATAAGTCTCACAAGCTCAAACAAACTCAAACCAAACCAAAGCAGACAAGGTTCAACGGAACAAACACAAGAAAAGAAAACACGACATGACACGACAAATCCCTACACTCTCTCCCCCTTTGGCATCGAGACGCCAAAAAGGCAGAGAGGACACCGACAACACAAGTGGTGGCTCAAGCGGAGTAGTCGCTCGCACGCTCTTCGTCGGACTCGGCAGCGGGGATGCGCTCCTCCTCAGAATTAGTCCACTTGTAGCCTTTTTTAGCCATCCATTCGTCCTCTGGAGTGATGTGCTTGTAACTCCCTCGATAAATGGAGAAAAAACTACTGCCAAGGTTTGGAGGTGAAACTTGACACAAAAGAACCCAAGGGATTTATATTGTGGGTGTGTTCTGGTCGATTCCTAAAGAATGGAATATTTATTTTACCTCCCTATACATATTGGGAGATATGTTATAAAGAGAATTTCACCATGTGAATATCCCTCGATTTAAATGGACCGAAGATCCATCCGATTTTATTTGGTTGAGTTTTTAAGACATGATGCAATGCACATGATGCAAAAATGAAAGCAACGAACCAAACAAATCACACGATGAATCATGGAAACCCTCGAAGGAATCTGAAGCTCTGGCCTTGGGGCATCACAACACTCCACCACTACGAGAGGATCTCGTCCTGAGATCTAGGATGGCACCGGAGGGAAAAGGAAGAGGAAGAGAATAGGTAAAACTAAGTTGCTTCTTGACAAAAGAGTGAAACCAGAGAACCTTGAGAGGTTGAGCAAAATGAAAGAAAGAATTCAACGGAGATGAACAAAGTCGAAAACACTCCGTTGGCAAAGAGGAACAAGGAACATTGAGAGAACCTTGTAGGTTGAAAGACATAAGAAAAAGGGTTGCAATGGACAAGAAGTACATGCGAGCACTCCGGTAGAAACGAGATGTACAAGGAACGATAAGGATCAATTATGACAACACTCCGGTTGAAACAAGATAGAGAAGGAAAAAGAATGATATAATTGGACATAACTCCGACTGTAAATGGAAGGAATTGAACATGATCTTGGCAAAACAAGATGATGGGTCAAAGAGAGCAACATCACAATGCCTCCGGAACAAAAGATAGAACAGACTGAAAGTAACAAAGAAGAAAACAAAATCTTCTACGTCGAATGAATTGAAAGCGTCCTTAGAAAGAAGGATTGAATGGAGTTGTTGAAAATTACACAACAAAAGAATAAGGTTGTTGTGGGCTTATGGAAAAATATCTCAAAATTATGAGGTGAAATTCTGCCACTAACTGAAACAATAGATTGGATAGATATGAACAAGGAGACGAGAAACTTATTTCACCGGGAGGATAAATGAAGAACTTGGGTCATTTATAAGCACCATAAATAGCAACAATCCTTAGGGAAGGCTTTAGGTGAAACATGACACAAGATACCTCCAACGAAGAGGTTGATGGATTTAAAATACCTCATTCTTAACAATGTGTGAATCATGAAACATGAACTCAAATTATCAAGAATGACATAATACCACCTCCGATGATACGGTAGAAAGAATTGCACTCCGGATTGCAAGATTAAGAAACACTGGAGCTTGTTTGAAAAGAATCTCAATGAACACTTCGAGAAGGAATTAAATCCTTGATGAGCCGTCATGTAAAGTCTACATGAAGAACTCCGGTCACAAAAGGATGATATAAGGGAATTGAAGTTGAAAACACAAGGTAAGGCTTTGCGATGATTTAGATGGATCTTCATGATGATATAATTGTGTGCACTTGGAACTCCGAGAAAAGAAAAATGAGCAATTGTAACCGAGAATTGATATGATGAACCACTCCGGAAAGCAGGAATTAATCACTTGGATGGACAAAAATAAGAATTATGTTATGCGTATCCTTCACCAATTTAATTGATGACAAGCAACGGATTTGGCATACTACTTATCCTCGTAGAAAGATTAAGATAGATATAGCACAAACTTGAGAAAAGACTTCAACGATCCACCGGTAGAATTTGGAAGGCATGAATGAATAAATTGATATGATAAATGAAGGAATAAGAATCTTGGAAGAACCACCGTAAGGATTGGATATGAACGAAGTAAAAGGGATGAATTACCGGAAAGAATTGGAAAACGAATGACGATACTTGAGGGGATTTAGATACAAGTGAACGAAGAGATCGTGAACTGATTAGATAATATTTGAGCGATGCACCGGTAAGATTTGGAGAATGGTAGCTAAAAGCTGAGATGAATACTTCTGGGATGATGGCCTCCGGAGAAATCAAACTGAAAAATACTCCTGAATTACTCCGGAAGGATGAAAAGAATATCTCACAATCGAAAACAATTATGAGAGGATGGCAACAAGCTAGCACCATGAATCTTGAGGAGAATGGAGCAAGATATGGAGGAAAATTTCTTCTTCGGTCTTCAATGTTGAGAATGACGACGAAAAACACCGTCATGAATTGTTGAGGCACTCCGGAATGAAAATTAGAAAGGTTGAACCAACGATGAAAAGAATTTGACAGAACTTGGAGAAACCATCTGACTAAAGATAATTCATTCTTACGTCAAACTTTAAAAGATTTGAGAATAGCTCCGGTAAAAATTAGAAGAGTCAGGTAAGATCCTGGGAAAGACCTGTGGGTTAGGGCCCACTCAAAAGAAACATCGTTGAATGATTACTTAGGAAGAGATAATGCACGGGTAAGATTTAGATGACTTATGTGTATCCGTATGGCGCTCCGACCCCCACCCCGGCGATCTCCACCCCCTTCCGGCGATCTCCTCCACTAGCCACTAAATTCTAGTTCCCTTCCAGTAGATCTCTTCGGCGCTCCGAGATCTACACGTTCATACCCATCTTCAATGGGTTCCATGGAGGGTTCCACCCTTGGCTTGGACTTCTCCAAGGGTTTGGCTTTTGCGGAGAAGGTTTTCCAATCTACGGGCTTCTCGGTACACCCCATGGAGGACTCATACATCTTCACCATGGTGGTTTCGTTTGGACGCCACAATTTTCGTTTGAACGAACATTCTGTGGCTGTGGCTCTGGAAGCAGCTATTGGTGGTTAGGGTATTGATTTCATGGTGTTTTTGATAAAGGATAAGGTATTTGGATTTCAAGTCTCTTGCAAGGTGGTTGCCATGATTATTCTTCGCCTTCGGTCTTTTTCTTGCGATCAGTTCAAATGTTACTTTCATCTGTGGAGTAACGGTGGTCCTAATTGGAGTCGTGAGTTCAAGATCTGGAATTTGGAGTGTGATGCTGAGTGGATCCTAGTGAGTCCCTCAAAGAGACGTGCCGCTCTTGGGGTTTTAGCCCTGCGTTCTAAGCCATCTAAGTCTTCTTTCAAATCTGCTCATTCAATTGGCAAAAAGCTTTCATTTGCAGTTTTTTAGAGCTATGGTGCTTGCCAGGATTATCGTTATCCAGCTACGAAAAGTTGCATTCGTGATGTTGAACAGGCGGGTTACTCAATTTCTTCTCATGAGCAGGTTATTATTCGTCCAACATTACCGGCGACTCTTCGGTGGACGTCGGCGAGACCATCTATCTCGTTTGGTACGGTGCATGATCTTAGGCCCCATGCTGATCGCACGCCACCAATCTCGGGCGGGAATTCTGTTCCTTTGAATGAGGACGTGCCATGCCATGTTGGGCCTGCTTCCGGGGCCTCAGTGGGCCTTGATCAACCATCATCCTCCTCTGAGGTGGGCCGGGCTTCGCCGGTTTCCTTTGGGGAGTAGCTGGATATCCCCTCGTCTCAACAAGCAAGGGAATATTTTGATAACTTAATTTCTGATATGGTCGATGAAATTTCTACGTGTCAGAAGTGCCTTGAGAAGGGTCATTTCGCCTCTGCGTGTACATCTATGCTTTGGTGTATCTCTTGCCTCCGGTCTGGTCACGTCAAAAAAGATTGCAACAAATTTGCTAGAATCTTGGGGCTCGTATGGCAAGCCAAACCCGTTAACGCTCCATCTTCCGAGGCGCGCTGCGGGAATATCTCTCTGACAAATCTTTTAGCAAACTTGGACCTCCCTTGCACTTCCGCATTTACACCGTCGTCCAGTTCCATCAGCCCCAGCCCCAAGACACCATCGGCCTCGCCGCCCACAACCCCTCCCCCACCCCTTCACTCGCCATCTTTGGAGGCGGAGCTCCCGACTCCGATGGCCAACTTCCATTTAGATCCCCTGCAGTACGTACCTGCTGGTCACCACATCGTTGATGGTGGAGAAGATCGTCTGCCGTGAACCTTTGTGACACCACATATCCCAATTGTGCGCCGCCATGAGGAGTTCATGCTTGCGTAGGTAATGCCTATTCCTCAACCAGATGAGATTGGTGCTGCTAGGGAGGAAGTAGTGCAGTGGTTGGAAGGGCATGGTGTTCATGTTCGGTCAGCTCAGCCTTGGATTCGGTCTGTTGGGCTCTTTGAGCTTCGGGACGCTGCCGTCAGATTTTCTTTGCTACAACTTCCGCCTCAGCCGCTGGGAAATGACCGTTTCGTGCGATTTATGAAGCATGACGAGGGTGAAAATTTTCGTGGAGTTCAGGGTTTTCGTCAGGGACTTCTTATGTTTCTTGGTATTCCGTTGGACCTTCGCAACACTGAATGCATTAGGGCAGCCGTGAATACTTTTGGCAAATTTCACCATTGGATCAGTGAGGACCCATATATGGTTCGCTCTTTGGTTTTTGCTTCATTCCCAGAGGATATCCTTGTGCCACGTGATGTGGTCTTCATGGATTATGCGGCCTATGGTGGTGCTCGGGTTTCTTGGACTACGCCTCTATACATTTTGGGAGCGAACTTTGCTGAGCAGATGCCCCGGGACGAAGATTGGATGCCCCTCAATGGAAATCCGCATCTAGTTCCGGGTGTTCCTTTCCCCGAGTTGCCCCTGTTTAATCTTCCTGCCTGCCCCGCCTTGGGGTGGAACGCAGTCCCTCCTCCGCCGCCAGAGCCTGTGATCAATGAAGTGGCTGAGGACAATTGGGGGAATGGGCAAGACAATGCTGAGCCTGAACCTATTCAAGATCAAGAATCAACGGTGGTGGATCTCTCCGCCCAGCCAAGCTCTGCTACTGACCAGGATCCACCCGTCATTGTGGTGGAAGATGATCTGTCTGAAGCACCTGTGTTGCCTGTGGTCAATGAAGATGCAGCGAACAATTGGGCCATTGTTGTCTATCAGCCTCCTGCTGTCACGGAGGAGATTGCTCTGCCTGCGATTCCTTTTGGGCCTCCTTTGCCCCCGGATATGATTTGGAGGAGGTCTTTTGAGAACCTTCTGCAAGCTCCTATAGCTTTCTCTATACCCAGGCCAGTGCTGCTGCAACCTTTGCCGCCGGTTGTTCTGTCTAAGAGGAGCTGGGATTTGGCTTTCAGCGATTCAGACCTGCCGCACCTTACATGGAGGGAAGAGGAGCCAGCTAGGCCAGTTGCTAGGGCGCTTTTTTCTGATCCTGTTGATGTGCAACCTGTGCAGGTTCCCCCTTCTGCTGCGGTTAAAGCTCGCAGGCCGCGGAAGACTTTGGCACCAACTCCAATTGTTGACACCACAGTTCGACGCTGCACCAGAAGCTCGGCTCAGCGTGATGGATTCAAGCCCACATTCCAGGAGCTCGCACTACAGCCCAAGAGGAAGAAGCCCAAGGCCAAGCCTTTCACGGCCCATATGTATGAAGAGCCTTTTTTTGATGGAATTCCTCCTGCAACCCCTGTCAGTCGACTCCAAGAAGTTGGACGTGAGCTTCAGATTGATGCTGCTCCGCTCTCTGTGGATGCACTTATGGTGGACCCACCTGCTGTTGCTTCGCCTAAACATGATGATTAGAGTGTCCCTGGCATGTTGGGTTTCGCAAGCCCTTAACTTTGCTTCATCTTTATTTTTAGGCTATTTTGTGCTTCTGGAACTTTGGTGCATGTTAATGTTGGGTCAGACTAGATTGTGCTCTTTGTGCCATGTGGTTTCTGGTCTTTGTCTTTTGCTATAATGAGTAATATCTGTAGAAACTGGAATGTTCTTTGTTGGAATGTAAGAGGCATGAATTCTGAAGCTAGACAGAGAGCTGTTAGGCAGAAAATTGAGGAAAGCCAATGTTCAATAGCTTGTCTGCAAGAAACAAAATGTACTTCTTTTGACTCTAGGACAATCAAATCTTTCTGCCCTAAAAGATTTGACTCTTTTGTCCGTTCTCCTTTAGTTGGAGCTTCTGGAGGAATTATTGTTGTCTGGAATTCTTCTGTTTTTAGTGGCATTGTAATTGAAGTGCAGCAGTTTGCTGTGGTTGTTCAGTTTACTTCCAGGCAGAATAATGAAACTTGGATTCTTGTGGCTGTGTATGGCCCTTGTCAGGGTGAAGCCAGGGACAACTTTGTTAATTGGTTATACAACCTGGTTATACCTATCAATGAGCACTGGTTGTTACTTGGCGATTTTAATTTCCTTCGATCTGTCGATAACAGAAACTTACCTGGTGGGGACATAAATGACATGTTCATTTTTAATGAGATTATTGGTCACCTGGGCCTCCTTGAGCTTCCAATCAAAGGCAGATCCTACACATGGTCCAATATGCAGGATACCCCACTTCTTGAGCAGCTCGACTGGTTTTTTACTTCTGTGGATTGGATTTCTGATTACCCCATGACTGAAGTTCTGCCCCTGGCTAGGACTGCATCGGATCATGTGCCTTGTTTAGTGTCCATCAAGACTTCCATTCCAAAATCAAATATCTTTAGGTTTGAAAACTATTGGCTTGAACTTGAGGGTTTCATGGACTGTGTTGAATCCTCTTGGAAGCAGCCCTCTCGGAAAACACACATAATTGCTAAAATTGCAGACAAATTTAAATGTCTGAGAATGTGTCTTAAGAGGTGGCAAATGAATATTTCCAAATTGAGGCTATTGATTAGCAAATGCAATCATGTCATTTTCCTTCTGGACGAATTAGAGGAGTGGAGGCCTCTTTTTATTCAGGAGAACAACTTCAGAAGAATTGTCAAAACCCATTTGGAAAAGCTCCCGCACTTACAGTTTCTGTACTGGAAGAAGCGATGCTCTATCCGGTACTTTAAGGTGGGGGGAGAAAAAACCAAATTCTTCCATGCTATGGCGACTGAGAGGCATAAGAGGAACTCTATAGCTAGTTTAAGACTACCTGATGGAACTGTAGTCTCTGATCACACCCAAATGGCTGGAATTATCTAGAGTTGTTTTAAGAATAGAATGGGCACCTCTAGGGGGATTGTGATGGGTTTTGATTTGTCTTCACTTATCACACCTGTGTCTGGCCTTGAGGTGCTCACTAGACCTTTTGAAAAGGAGGAAATGGACAATGTGGTCAAGCATATGCCTATGGATAAAGCACCTGGTCCTGATGGATTTAATGGCTTGTTTTTTAAGAAATGCTGGCACCTAATTTCTAGGGAATTTTATGAGCTAGCACAGGCTTTTTATGAGGGAGATGCTATCTTGGAAAACATCAACAGTTCTTTTATTACTCTTGTGCCCAAAAAACTTTCTCCTGAGGAAGTGGGAGACTACAGACCTATCTCTCTCACTAGTATGGGGCTTAAATTTTTATCCAAAATGGCTGCAAATAGATTCCAAGCAATGATTATGCAGTGCATCCATAAGAACCAATATGGTTTCATTAAGACCAGAACAATACAGGACTGTCTGGGTTGGACATTTGAATATTTGCACCAATGCCACCAGTCAAAGAGACCAATAGTAATCCTAAAATTGGATTTTGAAAAGGCCTTTGACTCTATTGAGCATGAAGCTATCTTTCAAATTCTCAGATATAAGGGCTTTAATGATAAGTGGATTCTTTGGATGAAACAGCTCCTTACCACTGGTACTTCTTCTGTTCTGCTCAATGGGGTCCCTGGGAGGAAGTTTGTTTGTAAGAAAGGAGTTAGACAGGGTGACCCTGTATCTCCTCTGCTATTTGTCATAGCTGCTGACCTACTACAAACAGTGATTAATGATATGTACAGGAAGGGAATTCTACATTTACCTATACCTTGCCATGATACAGACTACCCTGTGATCCAGTATGCTGATGATACTTTGATCATCCTCCCTGCAGACAGGGTTCAACTTCTGGCTCTGAAGGATATGTTACAGGTGTTCTCTCAGTCCACTGGTCTGGATGTCAACTATCATAAGTCCTTCATTATTCCAATCAATGTTGACTCTGCTGTAATGAAGGATTTGGCAACTGCTTTTGGTTGCAAAATTGGTACAATGCCATTCACTTATCTGGGATTACCTGTGGGGACCTCAAGACCCAAAATGGTAGACTTCATGCCACCGGTTGACTGTATGGAGAGAAGAATGACTGCCAGTTCTTCTTTCCTTAACCAAGGAGAAAGGCTGCAGTTCCTAAACTCTGCTCTATCCTTATTACCAATATTCTTTATGGGTAGTCTTGCTCTCCTAGCTGGTATTCTCAAGCAGTTGGAAAGAATTCAAAGACAGTGCTTGTGGAGAAAGCATAGAGATGAGCCTGCTCCATCTCTGGCTGCTTGGGAACTCATATGTAGGCCAAAAAATAAAGGAGGTCTTGGTATTCTTAATCTGGGGGTTCAGAATGTGGCTCTCCTTCTCAAGCATGCCAGTAACTTCTTGAACAAACGAGAAATTCCTTGGGTATCCCTAGTTTGGGATTCATATTATTTTGAGAGAATGCCCCAGGGAACAAATGATTGTGGCTCCTTCTGGTGGAGAGATATTTGTAAAGTCATGCAGCATTTTAGGGACTACTCCTGGGTGCAGATCAATGAAGGGGACACTGCTCTCTTTTGGTCTGATAACTAGAACCTTGGCTCTGAAACATCTAGTTTGAAGGCAAGATTCCCAAGGCTTTTCTCTTTTGCCAAGGACCCCTGGGTCTCAATTAAGGAAATTTTCAATACCCAGGATATGCACCAACTTTTTCACCTTCTCTTATCGGCTCAGGCTTTTGATGAGTTAAATCTGATAAAGGATTTAATGGACTCACACAGCAGAGACCCCAGCTCGAAGGACTGTTGGTTCTGGTAGGGTTCTTCCAAGTCTTTCAAGCCCAAGATGTTTTACTCACACTCCTTTCAGTCTGAGTCCTTCAATCCTTTGCTCTGTTGGATTTGGAAATCCTCCTGTACGCTCAAGATCAAGGTCTTTGCTTGGATGCTTATTATGGACAGGTTGAACACCAAGGATATGGTTGAGAGAAGGCACTGGCAAATGGAGGATGGAGTCCATTGTAGGCTCTGCCCTTTACAGGCTAGGGAAACCAGAGATCACTTGTTCTTCAATTGCAATTTCAGTGTAAGGGTCTGGAATTATCTACAGATTGATTGGTCTTCTGGCACCTCCATGATTGAGCTGGTTACTCAGGCAAGGAGCAGCTTTGGTAGGCCTTTCTTCTCTGAAGTGGTATTCATTGCTTGCTGGCATATTTGGATCATCAGAAATGCCAAAGTGTTCAGAAATGAGAGGGCCAGTTTCAATAAATGGAGGTTTGCTTTTAGGCAGGATATTAGCCTCATGCAGCACAGAATCAGATCTGCTTACAAGGATGACCTTCTCAAATGGATCTCTTACCTCCCCCCTTAAGCTAGTTTTGTAGGGCTTTCTTTTTCTTTTACCTTGTAACCTGGTTACTCCTTGTAATCAACTTGTTGTAGCTGTTATTTATTTCAATAAAGTTTTGATCTGCTGTGGGGGTTTTGCCCCACAGTTCACAGTCAAAAAAAGATTTAGATGACTTGAATGAGATAACATCCTCGAGATATCTTGAACACTCTGGAACGATTGAATAGCGAGAAGTGGGTGATTAAGAGGTGCACCGGCATGAGAAAGCATTTGAAACGAGGAAAAGGGATATGATCAACAAATCTTGAATTTAAACCACCAGAGAAGAAAAAGAATGAAGAATTATGAACTAGTAGGACATCTTCATGAGAACCACCAGGTAAGAATATTGACGGAAAAGAATGGAGAGACTTCATATTCATAAGATAGATACTTGATAAAGAAATCCGAGTCTTCGAAGAAAAAGGGTGGGAGGGTGGGAAAACAAAGGCAACTTGGGATGGATGAAACAAACACCGTTGAGAAGAAATGATAATTGATCTTGCTAATGTAGGAATGATCGGATCCACTTGAAGAAAAACACGCCGGTTGAAAAAGGATTGACATGACAATCTCGATTATCATGAAGGATTAGTATTCACATGGAAATATGAGAACACCGTTTAGGAAAGGTATGGAATCAACACTTGACATTGAAGCAACTCGAAAACCACAACTCAAAACAAAACAAAGGATTGGCTTGCAGAATAAGCCAGAACAAACATATGATAGAGATTTCGTCCGAAGTTTTCGTGGTGGGGCCTACACGGGCTCGATCGTACAACACCATCATGTACAAGGCAGTGCACATGACATATGAAGTGTCCCCGAGTCAGCATAGCCAAGGACTCTTTAAGACACAATGAGACCACTGTAAAACCAACCGTGGATAGGCGGACCACTAGACGTCGAACCCCAATTTCATATCATACATTTGTCGGAAAGATATCCTAAGAGCTACTTGAATTCCCACTTATAAACTCCCGAAACTTTCCGGTTATGCAATCAGGTGTTGGGGATACAGTGGAAGCATAATATCTCACCCACAACTAACAAATCCTACATCCAGCTGTATCCATCCTTCAACACATAACCAAGAAACCTTCGGAAATCGTTTACCTCAACCTTCGAAAAGCATCCGTTATACGAGTTATGGCTATACTCCCGAACTCCCGCCCCAGTACTGGGTGGCATCGAGGTTATACCAACAACTGCATAAAAGGGATTTTCGATGTCGGCGAAACTCAGGTATTCCAGAATCTCAATGATAAAATTGTGACGACAACACCTCGGAGCTCAACTCCCCGGGACACTGCCACAACCCCTAAATGTTAGGAGGCACCAAGAACAATGTTCTCGTCACAAAACCATTAGAACGATTCCAAGATACCCGCGTGATCCTAAAATAATTTAGTGAAATTTGAGAAGAGAAAAGTCAAAACTCTACGTCAGGATGCCTCACCAGAGTGACGAAGAGACTGAGGAGTAAAAAGAATCCTACTCTCCGATATATATAATCCTAAATGACTCAAAACATTTTTCTAGACTCAACAACGCCAGCGATTCGATCAAGCAGGGGGCTCCTAAGGTCGGGGAAGGCTCTGATTACCAACTTGTAACGCCCTCGATAATTGGAGAAAAAACTTCTGCCAAGGTTTGGAGGTGAAACTTGACGCAAAAGAATCCAGGGGGTTTATATTGTGGGTGTGTTGTGGTCGATTCCTAAAGAATGGAATATTTATTTTACCTCCGTATACATATTGGGAGATATGTTATAAAGAGAATTTCACCATGTGAATATCCCTCGATTTAAATGGACCGAAGATCCATACGATTTTATTTGGTTGAGTTTTTAAGACATGATGCAATGCACATGATGCAAAAATGAAAGCAACGAACCAAACAAATCACACGATGAATCCCGAAAACCCTCGAAGGAATCTGAAGCTCCGGCCTTGGGGCGTCACAGTGCTCCTCGGAGCCACCAGAAACATCCTCTCCAAAAACCCTCATGATCTTCTTGTCGCGGCGGTGACTCTCCTTGGAGGCAACGTGAGTCTGGTACTGCCCCTTGGCCTGCATGCAGAACAAGGCCTTCATCTTGGACTTCAGCTTCTTAGCCCATGAGGGCTCGGTGGACGGAGGTGCATATCTAGCAGAGCTGTCCTCAGCAACATTCTCCTACGCAATCTCCTCGTCATCAACAGCCCTCTTAGCAGCCTCAGCCTCGGCACGAGTAGTAGTGTTAGCCCACTAGGGCTTGATGCGGAGTTTGATGGGGTCATGACGGATCCTGTCAGGGGCCAAAAACTCCTCAGTGGGATAGAGCTTCTCCCAGGTCTTCGATATCAGGAGGAACAGATATGGACCATAGATGGGTACCTTGCGGGTGAACACCGTGAACCGAAGCTCGCACCACATGATGTGTGAGACATCAAGTGGTTGAGTCTGAGAAATGCGCGCCTCCTCACAAATGAGCAACATGTCCACAAGATAGGCATGCACCTTGTCCGTGTCCCCAATGCGTGGAAAAAGGGAGTGACGGAAGATCTGATGCATGATGTCAAGGAACGGGTTGAGCACCCACATCGACTTGTCATTGGCCAGTTTCTTCTCAACATAGTATGGCTGAAGCTTGTCCTTGCTAGCTGACTCAGCGTTGGCATGAGGGCGAACACCAACAGGCGTGTGGAGCCCCTCATCAGGTACTCTGAGCAAATCCATGAACTCCTTCCAAGTAGCAGTCAACTGACGTCCATTGGTCATCCAGGTCATCCGCCGATCCTCACCAGTATGGAAGTGGACCGAAGCAAAGAACTGGGCCACCAGCTCGGTGTCAAAGTCCAGGTGGAAAGATATCACATCTTCAATGGCAAACTGCTCCACGAGATCCAAGGCCTCACCAAAGTAAGCACGATGCTTCTCATCCCTCATGTGATTCATGTCAATCCAGTGCACATCCAAATACATATTCTGCTTGGCCTTGATCACATCCAGGTAAATGAGATTCTGTTGCTTGGTCCAGAACAGTTCATTCCCTCTGAAGTTTGCACGAGGATTTGCATAGGGGTTGATCTTCCTTCGAGAAACAAACCCAGCAAGAGGTATCTCATCCATGCCCTTTGAGGGTTCCTTGAACTTGATTGCAATGGTCTTGACATTGCGCTTGGGGGCATTGGAGCCCTCTGGAACTTCATCTTGGTTGCGCAGATGTTTGGAGCCCGTGTCACGGCTTGGGTTGGAACGACGAGCAAGGACACCGGAGCCACCACCTAAGACACACACAAACCACAAAACACGACAAGCGAGAAGGATCAATGCAAAGACCCCAGCAAAACAGGTGAAACAAGTAGAATGCGGATTTGGTAATTGCCATGAAGAAGATTTGACAGCAGCGGTAGTACTGCCTATTCGTGTGGTACTAAAATTTTAGTGCCGCTCCTAGGCGCGGTAGTACCGCACGGTGGCACGGTAGTACCGTGGCTTGGAGCGGCAGTAGAACTTTTAGTACCGCGGCTCGTGCGGTAGTACCATGCCTGAGAAGCGGTAGTACCGCATGGCATCAGATCCGAACCAACTGAATCTGAGAACAAACACGACAATGGGGCGGTACTACGGTTGATCAAATCTACCACGGGACAACATATCAAGTACAATTTATATGCATCACTACTCTCCTACATCCTACTCTTGCAAAGATTTGGCCTAAAATCTCAAGAACAACAAGCATCTCGCCAAAAACCTAGAAGCGAAAGCACGAACAAAAGAGAGAGGGATTTGGGGAGAAACCTTGTTCCATGGCAAGAGGAAGTGGTGGGGAACGATCCCACCGGTCGGAATCCGAGGAGAGTGGCCGGGGACGGAGATCTGGCAAGGGTCTCCGATGCCGTTCTTGAGCGAGAGAGAGAGAGAGAGACCACGGGAAGAGAAAAGGACGAATGGGTATGGGGGAGTTGGAACTTCCCCTGCCCTCTCTTAACCCCCACGCGCCCTCGTTAGCGCGGTAGTACCGCACGTCATCGCAGTAGTACCGCCCAGGCGGAAGTACCGCACCAAGGACGGTAGTACCGCTCCCCCAGGCGGTAGTAAAAAATTACTGCCGCGCTGGGTGCGGAAGTACCATGCGCTCCTCACGCGGTAGTACCGTGGCAGGCTGCAGTAGTACCGTGTGCTCAAGAAGATGCAAGTTTCAAGAAGGGAAAACGAAGCCTTTGCAACCTACAAGAGAACGGACACACCAAAAGGCTGACACACGAGACAACTCAAATAAGAACGACACGATGAACGAAAGACAAGAGACGAGAAGGACTAAGACACTCAACACAACCTCTCTAAAGAGACGGCGGTGGCCGGAGCCACCTATGTTTGAGTCAATTGGTATGGCACCGCGAAGAATTATCCTTGAGACCATGACCGAAACTCGTCTTTGAAGCACAAGTACCATAAAAAATGGCTAATGTGAAAGAGTTGATTAATTTATGCATAATGGGGGGAGGGAGAGTTCATTGAGAGAACAACACTCCCCCTATATCCATGCCTACACCTAAACGAGATACCAAGTTGAGTATGGTGGGATGTGCACGGGTTCAAGCAACATTGCTCGAATCAATGATATTTAGCTCATGCCTTAACTCGCGAAATCTTGCTTCATCCAAGGGCTTCGTGAAGATATCTGCAAGGTTATCAAGAGTGTTGACATAGTTGAGCTCGATCTCCCCTCGCCTAATATGATCTCGGATGAAGTAATACCGAATCTCTATATGCTTCGTCTTGAAGTGTTGCACCGGGTTGAGAGAGATCTTGATGGCACTTTCATTGTCACACCAAAGAGGCACTTTGTCACAAATGACACCGTAATCCTTTAAAGTTTGCCTCATCCATAGAAGTTGTGCACAACAACTACTGACAGCCACATACTCCGCTTCCATGGACGAGAGAGACACGCAACTTTGCTTCTTGGAACACCAACTCACCAAAGAGCAACCAAGAAATTGGGACCCTCCGGAAGTGGACTTCCTATCCACTTTGTCTCCCGCCCAATCCGAGTCCGAATAACCTACAAGCTTGAAGTTTTCTCCTCTTGGGTACCATAAGCCAAAGTTTGGGGTATGAGCCAAATACCGAAAGATTCGCTTGACCGCCACAAAGTGACTTTCCTTAGGTGCAGCTTGAAACCGTGCACAAATTCCCACACTCAACATGATATCCGGTCTAGATGCACAAAGGTAAAGCAAGGAGAAAATCATGGAGCGATATACCTTTTGATCCACCGCTTTACCATTGGGATCTATGTCAAGTTGGCATTTGACGGGCATAGGAGTGGACGCCGGCTTGACATCACTTAGCTTGAATCTCTTGAGCATGTCTTGAGTGTATTTGGCTTGGTTGATGAAGGTTCCTTATCTTTGTTGCTTGACTTTGAACCCAAGAAAGAACTTCAACTCTCCCATCATGGACATCTTGAACTTGGAGGTCATGAGCGCAGCAAATTCCTCATTGAAAGCTTTGTTAGGGGAACCAAAGATAATATCATCAACATATAGTTGGCACACAAACAACTCCCCTTTGACCTTCTTAGTAAAAAGAGTGGGGTCGATTTTCCCAATTTCAAAACCAAGATCTTGCAACAACTCGGTAAGGTGGTCATACCACGCACGTGGGGCTTGCTTAAGGCCATAGAGTGCCTTATCGAGTTGATACACATGATCGGGAAAGTAGGGATCCTCGAACCCAGGGGGTTGCTTGACATATACCAAATCATTAATAGGACCATTAAGAAAAGCACTCTTCACATCCATTTGTTGTAACTTAAAGTTATGATGAGAAGCATATGCAATCAACATGCGAATGGATTCAAGGCGAGCAACGGGAGCAAAGGTTTCACCGTAGTCCATAACCTCGACTTAGAAGTAGCATTGTGCTACCAAACGAGCCTTGTTGCGAATGATAATCCCATGAGCATCTTTCTTGTTCTTGAATATCCACTTGGTTCCAATGACATTATGGTTCCCCGTTGGCCTTGGCACCAATATCCACACCTTGTTGTGCTCGAAGTTGCTGAGTTCTTCATGCATGGCTTTGAGCCAATCCGGATCCTCGAGCACCTCATAGACCATTTGGGGTTCAACACAAGAGACAAACGCGTGATGTTCACAATAGTTTGTTAATTGTCTACGAGTGCTTACCCCCTTTCTTAAGCTTCCAAGCACATTTGTCATGAGATGATCTTTGGTGGATAGCTTGGATGCGATCTTGGTGGCACAACGCTCTAATTTCTCCTCTGGAGAGAGTTGAGGAGCGGTCACTTGATCTTGATCATCTTGAGCGTCATCTTGAGATTGTTCTTGATCTTGAGCTTGCTCTTGATCTTAAACTTGCTTGGATGATAGAACTTGATCTTGGGCATCGCTTGGCGATTCAACACCATCTTGAGGTTGATCTTGCCCTTGGTATTGTTCATGAGGTTGAGGTCCTTCACTTTGTTCTTCGGAAGCGTGTGGGCCTTGAGTTGGTGATGGTTCCACGTGAGTGGAACATTGTCCTTCTCCTTCGTTCACAAGGGGATCCTCAATGGGTAGGATAAAACCAACACCCATTCTTCTTATGGCTTGGGGAGGAATTTCATCACCTACATCACAAGTGCCACTTTGCTCCACTTGGGAGCCGTTATTCTCATCAAAATCCACATTACATGTTTCCTCAATAAGTCCCGTGGACTTATTAAGGACACGGTAAGCATGGGAGTTTGTAGCATAACCAACAAATATGCCCTCATGAGCTCTAGTTTCAAATTTAGACAAACACACACCTTTCTTGAGAATGAAACACTTACACCCGAACACCCAGAAGTACTTGAGGTTGGGCTTGTTACCGGTGAGTATCTCATATGGAGTCTTGTTCAAGCCTTTGCGGAGGTAGAGCCGATTGGATGCATGACACGCGGTGTTGATGGCTTCGGCCCAAAAGTTGTATGGAGACTTGAACTCCGGCATCATGGTCCTTGCCACATCCATCAACGTCCTATTCTTCCTCTCCACTACACCATTTTGTTGAGGGGTGTAAGGTGCAGAATATTGATGCTTGATCCCCTCATCACTAAGAAACTCATCCAAGGTGTAGTTCCTGAACTCGGTGCCATTGTCACTTCTTATTGTTAAGATCTTTGCATTGTGTTGATGTTGAGCTTCATTTGCAAAGTCAATGACGGTTTGTTGGGTCTCACTCTTCCTCTTGAAGAAATATACCCAAGTGTATCTTGAATAGTCATCCACAATCACCAAGCAATACTTCCTACCCCCAAGACTATCAAAAGATGGAGGCCCAAATAGATCCATGTGAAGGAGCTCCAAAGGCCTCTTCGAGTAAATGATAGTCGTGGGAGGGTGAGCCTTTTCATGTAGCTTTCCTTCAATACAAGCACTACAAGCACGATCTTTGGCAAAACTAACATTTGTTAGTCCATGGACATGGTCCCCCTTGAGAAGACTTTGCAAAGATCTCATATTGACATGGGCTAAGCGGCGATGCCAAAGCCATCCCACGTCAACTTTAGCCATTAGGCATGTCGCGGTGTTAGTGAGTCGCTCCGAAAAGTTAATCACATAGAGACTGTTTTCCATATTCCCAACAAAGGCTACTTTAAGATTCTTGCTCCACAAGAGGGCCACGGTATCAACATCAAAGAAGGTGGCAAAACCCATGAGTGCAAGTTGACGAACGGAAAGTAAATTGTATGCAAGGGACTCAACAAACATGACCTTCTCGATCGTGAGATCATGAAAAATGACAACCTTGCCGAGTCCCAATACCTTAGAGGACGAGGCATAACCCCACTCGACGTTGGTGGGCATGGATGGAATCTTTTGCACGTCCACCACCAAGTCCTTGCTTCCGGTCATGTGATTAGTAGCTCCACTATCGAGCAACCATGATCCCCCACCGAAAGCAAACACCTACAAGAGATCAATGCTTGGTTTTTGGTACCCATTTTGTAATGGGTCCTTTGATATTAGTAACAAGGGTCTTAGGAACCCAAATAGACCATTCAATGTACTCATAAGGAGAACCAACAAATTTGGCATAAACATGCCCATCACTAGCACGGCACAACACATAAGAAGGGTTAAAATCGCTGGCTTTTTTGGGAAAGGAAGCGTTGCCCTTCTTGGCATCACTACCCCTCACGGTGTTCTTCTTCTTCTCCTTAGTAGCACCCTCTCCCTCCTTCACAAAGGTTTTCTTGAGAGGAGGAGGTCATTTGGCCTTGTCATTCTTCTTCTTGTTCTTGGACATGGGCACGTACCCAATCCCTTCTTTGGTCACAACTTCCTTTTGGTTGCTCAAAAGGTCGTTGAGGTTCTTCTCATCTTGTATGCAAGACACAAGACCTTTCTCAAGTTTCTCCTTCAACTTAGCGTCCTCCTCAACAAGATGGACATGCTCACAACATGGGTTAGTAGCATTTGCATTATCAATTAACACCATATGAGGAAAAGTGGCTTTCTCCTTGGTTAGCTTTACTTGAAGTTGATCATGAGACTCTTTGAGGCTACAATGAGCACCCTTCAAGACCTTGTGAGCCTTGTCAAGTAAGTCAAACTCCTCTTTGAGTCTAGCAAGATCAACCCCAAGCTTGGCCTTCTCGGAGTTTAGCACACAAGAAACAACAAGAGCATGATCAAAATCTTTCTTTAACTTAGCATGATCAACGTTGTGTGACTCCTCAAGAGCCAAACGAAGACCACGCTCTTCCTCAAGAGCATTGGAAAGATCTGAAATCTCATCGGCATAGTCACGACTATGCCCCTCCATCTTGGAGATAGTATCTTCGTGAGCCTCGATCATGTCATTGGCTTCACCAAGTTGTTCCAAGAGAGCAACGAAGTGCTTCTTGGATTTTCCCTTGAGTTTACCCATGAAGGACTCAAACTCATTCTCCTCCACATTAGATCCCTCATATTCATCAATGCAATCCGTCAAAGAAGGATTATTAATGATGGTAGTTTTGATGTTGGGGGTTACCTTGTTGGTGGCTTTAGCCATGAGGCACTTGGTGGTGATGTTCTCATTGGGTGAGTCAAAGAGTGACACTCGTGGAGTTGTTGCAATGGCAACGGATTCCATGGCAACCGACTCACCATCTTCATAATCATCCTCATCCTCATTGTACTCTTCTTGTACCACCAACGCCTTGGGAGGAGTCTTCTTGGTGAAGTTGCTCTTGTTGGGGAAAGACTTGGCTTTGTCCTTTCGAATGAGCTTGCCACCATTGTCTTCCCTCTTCTCATAAGGGAATTCCACAACGAAATGACTCACATTGCCACAATTATAGCAAGTCCTCGTACGTTGCTTGACCTTCGCGCCACTTGAGTTGTCCTTGTTGAAGTTGGGCCTTGAGTTCTTCTTGCTCCAAAATTGCCTTGAAGCAAGAGCCATGTGTTCATGAGAGGCATACTTTGTATCTTCGGGGTTGCTCTCCTCTTCTTCCTCTTCGTACTCTTCTTCCATCCTAACCTTGGCTTTTAATGCAAGGTTGGGATTCTTTGCTCTTTGAGAATGTAGTACCGCATTGTTGGCGGTTTTGTCTAAGATGCTCATAGCCACAAACTCATCCAACACTTCACTTGAGGACAAGGTGTGGAAATCCGGCCTTTGATGAATGACGGAGGACATGGCCTTGTGGTAAGGCATCATTGCCTTGAGGAATTTGTGCTTGATCCAATTGTCATCCGTGTCCTTGCTCCCATGATCTCGGAGTGAGACCGCGAGTTTGGTTACTCTCCGGTAAAGCTCACGAGGTTCTTCATCTTCCTTCATTGCAAACTCATCGGCTTCATCTTGCACCACTTCATAGTTGGAGCGTTGAATGCTTGCGCTTCCCCTGTAGAGGGAAACAACTTGGTGCCATGCATCTTTGGCCATGGCGAAGGGCCGAAGGTGAGGAAGATCTTCGGGTGGAATAGCATCTTGGATGATGAAGAGAGCATTCTCATTGAATTGATTATCCGCAGCTTCTCTAGGAGTGAAGTTGCTTCGGTCATGCGGATAGAAACCTTCTTCAATGATTCTCCAAAGATTAGTATTCACATGATTTAAATGACGCTTAAAACGATAGACCCAAGAATCAAAGTCCTCATTTTTCACAATCTTAGGGGGAGGACCGGCATGATTCAAAGAGGTTCCACATGGGCAAAGATGTTGGTGCCATTTTTACCACTAGAAGAAGGAGCCTTTTCACTAGTAGCTTCCCCCTTGTCGGAGTTAGCATCCGTCACCTTGTTGGTGGGATCACCCACTTTCAACGCTGCGGTGGATAGTTTAAGCCCTTCTATGAATTTGTTAAACATGCTTTCAACCTCGGTCGTCATGGAGGTTTTCAATGTTTCCAAAGCCACATTGAATTCCTCACGAGAGACCGTGGTTCCCCCATCACTCGTAGATGAGATCGGATTCACACCGGAGTGTTCCTCCACACCGTCTACGGTGTCAACCATACTCTTCGGACGACAAAGTCCTTAGTAAAGAGACGAGGATCTGATACCAATTGAAAGGATCGATATAGTTGACTAGAGGGGTGAATAGGCAACTAACAATTTTTAGCTTTTCTTTACCAAATTAAACTTTGCATCAAAGTAGGTTGTCTAGATGTGCAACTAGGTGAGCAACCTATATGATGCAATAACAACAAGCACACAAGCAAGCAAGGGAAATAACACAAATAAGCTTGCACAAGTAAAGGTACGAGTTAACCAAGAGTGGAGCCGGTGAAGACGAGGATGTGTTACCGAAGTTCCTTCCTTTTGAGGGGAAGTACATCTCTGTTGAAGCGGTGTGGAGGCACAATGCTCCCCAAGAAGCCACTAGGGCCACCGTATTCTCCTCACGCCCTCACACAATGCGAGATGCCATGATTCCACTATTGGTGCCCTCGGAGGTGGCGATCGGACCTTTACAAACAAGATTGGGGCAAACTCCACAACTTAATCGGAGGCTCCCAACAACACCACGAAGCTTCACCACAATGGAATATGGCTCCGCGGTGACCTCAACTGTCTAGGGTGCTCAAACACCCAAGAGTAACAAGATACACAAGGGATTAGTGGGGGGTGAGGGAGTCCTGGATTAGGGGGTGTCCGGATGGCCGGACTATACCTTCAGCCGGACTCCTGGACTATGAAGATACAAGATTGAAGACTTCGTCCCGTGTCTGGAAGGGACTTTCCTTGGCGTGGAAGGCAAGCTTGGCGATACGGATATGTAGATCTCCTACCATTGTAACTGACTTTGTGTAACCCTAACCCTCTCCGGTGTCTATATAAACCGGAGGGTTTTAGTCCGTAGGACAACATACAGAACAACAATCATACCATAGGCTAGCTTCTAGGGTTTAGCCTCTCCGATCTCGTGGTAGATGTACTCTTGTACTACCCATATCATCAATATTAATCAAGCAGGACGTAGGGTTTTACCTCCATCAAGAGGGCCCGAACCTGGGTAAAACTTCGTGTCCCTTGCCTCCTGTTACCATCCGGCCTAGACGCACAGTTCGGGACCCCCTACCCGAGATCCGCCGGTTTTGACACCGACATTGGTGCTTTCATTGAGAGTTCCTCTGTGTTGTCGCTGTTAGGCTTGATGGCTCCTACGATCATCAATAGCGATGCAGTCCAGGGTGAGACCTTCCTCCCCGGACAGATCTTCGTCTTCGGCGGCTTCGCACTACGGGCCAATTCACTTGGCCATCTGGAGCAGATCGAAAGCTATTCCGCTGGCTGTCAGGTCAGATTTGGAAGTTTAAACTACACGACTGACATCCGCGGGGACTTGATCTTCGACGGATTCGAGCCACTGCCGAGCGCGCCGCACTGTCACGACGAGCATGATCTAGCTCTGCCGCCGAACTGTGCCCTAGAGGCCGCACCCGCATCGGCTCTGACCCTTAATTCGGAGCCAACTGCGCCGATCGAGGATGGGTGGTTGGACGCCGCCTCGGGGGCTGCGATCCCAATCGAGCCGAACATCAGCCCCACACTCCGCGAGACTCGTGACTCCAAGGAGCCGGACTCCTCTCCGGACTCCGAACCCTCCGCGCCCCTGCCGATCGAATCCGATTGGGCGCCGATCATGGAGTTTACTGCCGCGGACATCTTTCAGCACTCGCCTTTCGGCGATATTTTGAAGACACTAAAGTCTCTCTCTTTATCAGGAGAGCCCTGGTCGGACTACGGTCAGCAAGGTTGGGATACGGATGATGAAGAAATTCAAAGCCCACCCACCACCCACTTTGTAGCCACTGTCAACGATTTAACTGACATGCTCGACTTCGACTCCGAAGACACGACAGTATGGACGCCGATGCAGGAGACGATGAAGAACCAGCGCCTATTGGGCCCTGGAAAGCCACCTCGTCATATGACATATACATGGTGGACACCCCAAAATAAGGAGATGGCGACGGAACAGCAGAGGATGACCCCTCCAAGAAACAGCCTAAGCGTCGGCGTCAGCGGCGCCGCTCAAAATCTCGCCAAAGCAAATACAGCGATTCCAGCACGGGAGATAATAATACCCCGGAGAGTGCCGAAGAAAGCCCCCTCCAGCAAGATTCAACACAGGAGGATGGAGAAGCCAGCCCTCACGAGAGAGCGGCGGATAGAGAGGTCGAGGACGATAATTGTATGCCTCCCTCCGAAGACGAGGCAAGCCTCGACGACGACGAATTCATCATGCCAGAGAATCGCGTCGAGCAAGAGCGTTTTCAACGCAGGCTTATGGCCATGGCAAGAAGCCTCAAGAAAAAACAGCAATAGCTTAGAGCTGATCAAGATTTGCTAGTTGATAGATGGACTGAAGTCCTTGCGGCCGAAGAGCATAAACTCAAACGCCCCTCCAAGAGCTACCCAAAGCGCAGGGTGCTACCCCGATTAGAGGAGGAAGCACTTAAACCTACATCACCAGCGCTTGATACGGCTGACCGGCCACCTCGTGGCCGTGACAGAGAGGCCTCTCGGCCCTCCACTCAAGCCACACCCCGTACCAAGGCACGGGAAAATGCGCTAGACCTGCAAGATATGTTGGAGGACAAGGCAAGGCAAACAAGATCGATCTACGGATCGCGTGGGCGCCCCACGACTCGAGACGATAACCGTCACACCGGACACAAATCCGGTAGGGCCGAACACAGTAGACAAAGCTCATTGGAGCTACGTCGTGATATAGCCCAGTACAGAGGCGCCGCACACCCACTATGCTTCACAGACGAAGTAATGGATCATCAAATCCCCGAGGGTTTCAAACCCGTAAACATCGAATCATATGATGGCACAACAGATCCTGCGGTATGGATCGAGGATTATCTCCTTCATATCCACATGGCCCGCGGCGATGATCTCCACGCCATCAAATACCTCCCACTCAAGCTTAAAGGACCAGCTCGGCATTGGCTTAACAGCTTGCCAGCAGGATCAATCAGTTGTTGGGAGGACCTGGAAGCCGCATTCCTCGACAATTTCCAGGGCACTTATGTGCGACCACCAGACACCGATGACCTAAGCCACGTAATTCAGCAGCTAGAGGAATCGGCCAGGCAATTCTGGACACGGTTCCTAACAAAGAAAAATCAAATAGTCGACTGTCCGGATGCAGAGGCCCTAGCATCCTTCAAGCACAATATCCGTGACGAGTGGCTTGCCCGGCACCTTGGACAGGAAAAGCCGAAATCTATGGCAGCACTCACGACACTCATGACCCGCTTTTGCGTGGGAGAAGACAGCTGGCTTGCTCGTAGCAACAATATGACCAAGAACCCTGGTAATTCGGATACCAGGGACAGTAGTGGCAGGTCGTGTCGCAACAAGCAGAAGCGCCGCATTAACGGCGACAATGCTGAGGATACGGCAGTTAATGCCGGATTCAGAGGCTATAAATCCGGTCAGCGGAAAAATCCATTCAAAAGAAATCCTAGGGGCCCGTCCAGTTTGGACCGAATACTCGACCGCTTGTGCCAGATACATGGCACCCCCGAAAAGCCGGCCAATCACACCAACAAGGATTGTTGGGTGTTCAAGCAGGCAGGCAAGTTAAATGCCGAAAATAAAGACAAGGGGCTGCATTGCGATGACGACGAGGAGCCCCGGCCGCCGAACAACAGTGGATAGAAGGGGTTTCCCCCACAAGTGCGGACGGTGAACATGATATACGCAACCCACATCCCCAAGAGGGAGCGGAAGCGCGCGTTAAGGGACGTATACGCGGTAGAACCAGTCGCCCCAAAGTTCAACCCATGGTCCTCCTGCCCGATCACCTTTGATCGAAGGGACCATCCCACTAGCACCCGTCATGGCGGATTCGCCGCATTGGTTCTAGACCCAATTATTGACGGATTTCACCTCACTAGAGTCCTTATGGACGGCGGCAGCAACCTGAACCTGCTTTACCAGGATACAATGCGGAAAATGGGCATAGATCCCCCGAGGATTAAGCCCACCAAAACGACCGTTAAAGGCGTAATACCAGGTGTAGAGGCCAACTGTATAGGCTCAGTCACACTTGAAGTGGTCTTCAGATCTCCTGATAATATCCAAAGCGAGGAGTTAATCTTCGACATAGTCCCATTCCGCAGTGGCTATCACGCACTGCTCGGGCGAACCGCATTTGCCAAGTTCAATGCGGTACCGCACTACGCATACCTTAAGCTCAAGATGTCAGGCCCTCGAGGAGTAATCACAGTCAAAGGAAACACCGAACGCTCTCTCCGAACGGAGGAGCACACGGCGGCCCTTGCAGCGGAAGTACAAAGCAGCCTCTCCAGGCAGTTCTCCAGTCCGGCAATTAAACGTCTGGACACCGTCAAGCGCGCCCAGAGTAACCTACAACAAGACCGCCTGGCACATTCTGAGCAGGCATAGCAATGCGGCCCCAACCCCAGCCCTCGCAAAAATGCGACACCAGTGCTTCTCGTACATAACTACACTCTAGAAATACCATGGGTACAGGGGGAGGGGCACCATCACGGCACGCCCGAAACACGTCTTAAACCGCACCAGGGGCTGCCGATTATTTTAATTTTCTCTTACTTTCAGGACTCCATTTTTCGGAAGGCTTGTTCGGCAGTTCAATTGCCGCACAAACGATGCAAGAACCAGGGAAGCAGACAAGCCATGTGTCGGATTCCGGGTTCCGGCAGACCCTTAAGGTTCGAACACTGGGGTGCGCGCGAAGATTACGCCTTCAACCTCACCGTCTCGCAAGGATCTAAACTACTAAAAGAACTGCGCAAGAGGCACAAGATTTATACTGGTTCGGGCCACCGATGTGGTGTAATACCCTACTCCAGTGTGTGGTTTGTGGATTGCCTCCTGGGGCTGGTGATGATGAACAATACAGGAAAGAACAGCCTCGTGAGGGTCTGTTCTTGGCTGGGGTCATGAACTGCTAGGAGGAGTTCAGTCACCTCTCTCTCTCTCTCTCTCTCTCTGCTTCCTTCTAATCTAGAACTGATCGAACCCCTCCCCCTTTGCCATGTGGGCGGCTAGTCCTATTTATAGAGGCCCTGGTCCTCTTCCCAAATATTGAGCGGGAAGGGAGCCAACAATGGCGGGCTAATTTGAAGGGGGACAGCGAGTACACTCATCCTGACAAAAGCAGTCTTCGCCTGCCAAAGGCTCTGGTGATGACGCCGTGCTGGGCTCCATGGTGACCTCCGTCTCATAGTCCTCCTGGTCTTGGTCTCGTTGCACCAAAATGGTAACCTTTGCCTGATGCCTCGATACTCCGCGGCCGCGCTTGTCCCCTTTGCACCAAAGAGGAAAGAAGGACGCTGCGCGTGCTGGCGCCCACCTGGCATCCTGAGTCGTCATGGCTCA
Source organism: Triticum urartu (assembly GCF_056163025.1). Taxonomy (NCBI): domain Eukaryota; kingdom Viridiplantae; phylum Streptophyta; class Magnoliopsida; order Poales; family Poaceae; genus Triticum; species Triticum urartu. The sequence goes on from NC_141874.1 coordinate 680,911,638, forward strand.
CGTCATGGGCACCTGGCGAGGTACCCTGCCTTGATGTCTCCTCCTCCTCGCGAGCCATCCTGATGAGGCTGCGCCTAAGGATGCGCCGTGTCGTCCGCCTCGCGAGGCTTGGCCCCTCGTGAGGGTCTTGAGTCTTGTGTTGATGAAGATGGGCCGCACTGGGCCCCCACTTGAGCCACGCCGCAGGCCGCAGGCAGGCAAGTCTGGGGACCCCCGTTCCCAGAACACCGACAGTAGCCCCGGGCCCAAGGCGTGCCTGGACTTGGCCGTGTCGAGAGGCGAAAGGGCAAGGGCGAAGCGCCACGGGCCCTAACAGCCTGCGGCCTTGGGTGCCGTGTGGCGGTTGATGAGGCGTGGGCGTCTCCACTTCCCCACGACGCCTCGGTGATCGCGCGAGTTGGGCAAGTCCTTGCATGCAGATCGTGTTATGATTACCTGTGATCGTGGAGGCCGGCGGTTGGCCTTCGCCGGATATAAGTACGGCACCGCGCATGCCCTTCTAGTCCATCTCTTCTTGCTCTCTCCTTTGCCTCAGCTCTTGCTCCGTCTTGGCATGATGGCTCCAATCCGTCAGTTCTCTACAGCGGAGAAGGGAAAGGCTCCTCGAGAGGGGCTAGACCCTCTCCCGCCGAAGAAGCGGCTCGCCCATTGCAACCGGGGCAAGGAAGACTGCCAGGTGGTGGTGAGGCCCTGGGGCGAGCGGGCTCCGCTGGGGTTCCCGCTCCCCTTGTATGCCCACGTCGAGGGCCCCGAAGGTGTCGATGCCGATCCCCGCGGCTAGCGCCGTCGCAGGCGCCGTCGGGCCACGAAGGCGCGGGTGGTTCCTCCCGGAGTCCACGCCGAGGGATCCTCCCAGGAGGGCATGCTCCACGTCGCCGTTCCTCTTCAGTCCTGGATTCGTCTGCCTCCCTTCTTCGCCTCCATCGTTCCTCCAGGAGGGCCCCTGGAGCTCTGGCTGCAGCACGCCAACTGCAGCGCCCTTGCGACCGAGGCGGAGGTCGTGGTCGCAGCCCCGGGTGAGGTCTTCATGTCCCGCGGCTGGAGAGAGATCGCCTGGGTCTGCAGGGAAAGGGGCGTCTTCGCGGTCCACCTGGAGTACGACAGTGCTGCGGTGATGTTCCTCAAGGTCTTTGATGCGAACGGGCGCCGGCTGGAGTGCTGCCGCGGGAGAGGTGGCCAGGACCTCGCCCTGGTGAGGGCTCGGCCCGTTGACCGCTCCCTTGGCGGAGGCGTCGGAGGGTCCAGCGACTCCTGCGAAGGCTTCGCGACTCCGGAGACGAGCGACGACAGCTACGAGCCCCCGAGTCGGCACCACTCCCGGAGCAGGGCGGACTCGTCAGGCCGTCGCCGACCCTGATCTGAATGTGGTTGGCGCCGGCGCCTGGCGGCCCACTGCTGATGATGGCATCTTCTGCTGGAGCTCGTGTAGTTAGCATCCTTAGGATTCGTTCCCTGCGAGGAATCAAAATGCGCCCCGTGGGGGCTTGTAAGGCGTCTATAGTCCCGTTTGTTAATATATATGACCTTTTTCCTTGGATCTGTGCGAGTCGCTGATTCCTTCGTAGTTCAGTCCTCCCTTTCGAACCTCACGAGGGCTTGGTGCTCTGCGTCGACAGGACCCAGTCCCAAGGCGGCGTCAGCCGTCGCTGGTATGCCAGGTCGCGATGCCGTGGTCAAGGCCAGGAGGTGAGCGACCCGGGGTCCGGTAAGAGCCCCTGAGTCGCGATGCTCAGGAGGTCCCCTTTGGCGCCCAAGCAGCCGTCGCTTGGTGAGAAAGGGCTGCAACGTCGCTAGTACGGAATTGCTTTAAGTGCGGGGGTAGTGCCTCGGTAGCTAGTGCTTTGGATGGTGACTTATCTTGAGGATCGGGGGTCACCCCTGGTGTGCCGTCGGGTCCGCGTGTAGGCAGGAACGGAATCGCTCGGCAAGGTCCTCGCGAGTCCCTTCTCCCTTGCCTCTGCTCCCCTTTACGCTCTACGTCCTCGGGTCCCGGCCCTCGAGCTGGTCTCAGCCGTCGCTGGTATGCCAGGTCGCGATGCCGTGGACAAGGCTAGAGGGTGAGGGCTGGAGAGCCAGTAGGAGCCCTGAGTCGCGATGCTCAGGCACCCCCCCTTTAACATGCAAGCGGTTCGCGCGGGCGAGGGCGAAGGGAACCTCGTGAGGGCCTTGGCTTGCGCAGTTCCCTCCAAGGGTCCTGCAGAGTCATCACAGAAAGAAGATGGTGCTGCCATGGCGGCCATTAGTCGATCGTTAGTCACTCAAGAGTTTGCTGGTTGGAGTAGGTGAGGTGTATCTGGGCACCCGTGAGCCAGCGCGGGACTCACGAGGCCCTACCTCTAGGCGGGTTGCGCCTGGCACTGGGCCGTATCTTGAGATGTGTCCCTGCAGAGTTTGGTTAGATGCCGGTACTCTACGTCCTCGGGTCCCGGCCCTCGAACTTGTCTCAGCCGTCGCTGGTATGCCAGGTCGCGATGCCGTGGACAAGACCAGAGGGTGAGGGCTGGAGAGCCAGTAAGAGCCCTAAGTCGCGATGCTCAGGCGCCCCCCCTTTAACGTGCAAGTAGTCGACATGGAGAAGAAGGGTTGCCGCAAACAAGCATCAAGTAATCAAGCATGATAGGCGAATGCATAGTTGGAAATAAGCGCGATGGAGATATGCGCCGCTGGGCCTAGCCCCAGCGGCTTGGGGGTGATGCAGCCTGAGGGGCGCCCCCAACAAGGTAAACTAACCGACCGAAAGGTAAAAGCAGCTACATGCTGCAGGGACGGACCCACGCGGCCTGGGGGTGATGCAACCCTGGGAGGGCGCCCCCAACTGGGAATGAGACTTGGAAGATGTCACCTGAGGATGTCGTCGGTGGAGTGGCGTCGGTGCAGCAGGCTCGGTGGGTCGCGGAAGCCGATCCTCACGAGCGCCCGGGCCCCGGGGCCTCGGGAGGCTCCGGAGGCACTGGTGACTCCTCGCGAGCTATCTCCATCTCCACCAGGGCCGCGGAACGCCTGTCTTCTTGAGCCTCCATGATGCCCCTCATGAGGCGCTGGTACGCCGCAGCCACGTTCGGCAGGCCGTGAGGCACGCGAACATAGCTGTGCGGTGGACCTCCGCAGCACCCCACTCGCGAGGGCCAGAGACGCTCCATCGTGGCGATCTGATTGAGCCCTTGTACGTCGACGCAGCCGCGTAGCCCACCGTCCTCGCCTGGATGTGGGGCCACAGCTGGTAGACGACGACCTCTCATGATCCTTGACTCCCGTAGCTCTTGAAAGGCCTTGCTGACGAACTCCTACTGGTCTGGCCTTCCTTGCCTGGCTCCTTCTCGAGGGAAACGTGCTTCGAAGCACGCCTCCACATGGTGCCCAAGCGCCTCCCTCGTGACCCTGGCTAGGTCGGTGGCCCTCCAGGTGAGAGCCCCCGAGCCCTGCCTGAGGAGGGCGCCGGGCGCGCTTTCCTATGCGATGGAAGAAGGGTCCTCCCGGGCAGACACGGGCCCTGAGGGGCCTGCCTCCCGAGGGGCTGAGCCTGGTGACATCTTCTTCTTCTTGGGGGTGGTCTCAGGTAGCCTCCTGCTTCCGCGATCTAGGTCTTCTAGCGACGCGGCCTGAAAGGCTCGCTCCAGGGAACACACTGCATCTCTCTCTTCACAGGGCACCGTGATGACACCGCCACTTCCTGGCATCTTGAGGACGTTGTAGCCGTGGTGAGTCACGGCCATGAACTTGGCCAGCGATGGATACCCGAGGATGGCGTTGTACGGCAAGTGGATGTTGGCGACGTCAAAGTCGATGAGCTCGGTGCGGTAGTTGCTGCGGGCCCCGAAGGTGACAGGGAGGCGGACCTGCCCGATCGGGACTGTGGAACCGTCGGTGACTCCGGAGAATGGCTTGGTTGGCTGAAGCTGGTCATAGGGCACTTGGAGGTTGTTGAAGGTCTCCACGGACAGGATGCTGAGCCCTGCCCCTCCGTCGATGAGGGTCTTGGTGACCAGCACGTTGCTGATGACTGGGGAGCAAAGCATCGGGAGGACTCCGGCTGTGGCCGAGCACTTGAGCTGGTCTGCTGAGCTGAACATGATGGCGCACGCCGACCACTTGAGGGGGCGCGTTGCTTCGAGCTTGTGGAGAACGGCATTCACCTCGTGGGCGAACTGCTTGAAGATACGTTGGGAGGCTGGGGCTTGAGCTCCACCCAGGATGCAGGCGATTGCGCACGGCTCCTGGAAGCCCCCAGCCTCCTCGTCTTGGTGGCGGTCTTCGTTCCTTCTTGGTGGAGGCGGCAGAGGAGGCAGGCCTGCGTTGCCGTGAGGGCGCTCCTCACGAGGCTGATCCCTCCAATCCCCCTCGCGAGGCAGGTCCCGCCAGCGGTCCTCGCGAGGTTGGTCGCGCCACCCCTGGCGCGGGCCGCGGTCTTCCCAGTGCCCTGGGTTTCTTCCTCCTCCTCGGTTGTAGCCCCGGTCAGCACGGTCAGGGCGACGGCCGATCCTTCCTTCTCGCACGGCGCGGAGTTCTTGACATTCGTTGGTGTTGTGGGTGTGGAGGTCGTGGTACACACAGTACCGGCTGCCCCTGGAGGAGTCGGGCAGATCCTTGCCGCGCTTGGTGTCTGGTTCGGCTGCGAGCACGGCAGCCCCCTTGCGCTTCACGTCCTTGGCCTTGGGCTTCTTCTCTTCTGGGTCCGCGGCAGGCAGCTCGAGGAGGGAGAGACGTCCCTCCTCATCCCTGGCGCACTTGTTCACCAAGTTGAACAGCTCCAAGGAGGTACAGAGGTCTTCATGCATCGCCAGCTCCTCCTTCATCTTGACGTCGCGCACACCATCGGAGAAGGCCGAGATGATGGCATCCTCGGACACCCTGGGGGTCTTGAGGCGCGCGCTGTTGAAGCACTGGATGTACTTTTGCAGGGTCTCTCCGGGTTGTTGCTTGATGCGGCGCATGTCGCTCATGGCGGGTGGCCGATCACGTGTACCTTGGAAGTTGGCGATGAAGCGGGTGCGCATCTAGTCCCAGGAGGAGATCGTGCTTGGAGCCAAATTTAGGAGCCAGGTGCGGGCACCTTCCTTCAGCGCCATGGGGAACCAGTTCACCATGACCTTCTCATCCCCGTTGGCAGCCTCGATGCCCAGCTCGTAGAGCTGGAGGAACTCTGCGGGATCAGTTGTGCCGTCGTAGCGAGGAGGCAGGTCCGGCTTGAACTTGCCGGGCCACGCGACGCTGCGCAGCTCTATGGTGTAGGCGCGGCAGCCCGCGGTGGCCACGAAAGGCTTCGGCTGGTGGAGAGCTTGGTCTTGAGGGTCCCCACACGCTGCAGCTAGGAGCAGAGCGGGGTCTTGGCGTGCCGGAGCTGGAGCAGGGAGCGCCCGGGAAACTCCTTGTGGGCGAGGGACTTCTTGGCAGCTCCGTTCTTGCTGCGCTGGCACCTGGCGGAGCAGGTTCCGCCCAGGGGCCGCGCGCCTTGGAGCCATGGCGTCTTCTTGGAGAGGAGGCGGCTGGTACGCCCCCTGAGCTTCATTGCCCGCGCGGGGCGGAGTGCGGCGCAGTGGGGCGGATGGCGCAGGAGAGCCCCCTGCGGCGCGGACGAGCTCAGCGACACGGTCGAGCCACTCCTCGTAGACGTCGTCGACGGGGCGGTAGCGTAGGAGCTCGTTTGCCGCGATGAGCGCAGCTCGAGCCTCCAGGGGTGCACGGAGCGGGCGGGACGAAGATCCAGCTGGTGTGATCGATGGAGTAGCGGTGCGGCCGTCTTGCCGCACGGACGGGTGCTGAGACGATGCTTGCTGCTCGCCCCCCGCCGGGCCGGTGGCGGCGCTGACGGCGGGCGACGGGGAACGACGAGGACGCCCACCGACTGGGGCCGTCTGGGCGACGCGAGAAGCGATGGCGGCCCGGCGCTCGGCGCGGGCCCGACGAGCGTCAGACATGGATGCGACGGACGGAGGAGAGCGGAGTGGTGGAAGATGAATTCCGGCGCACCCCTACCTGGCGCGCCAAATGTCGGATTCCGGGTTCTGGCAGACCCTTAAGGTTCGAACACTGGGGTGCGCGCGGAGATTACGCCTTCAACCTCACCGTCTCGCAAGGATCTAAACTACTAAAAGAACTGCGCAAGAGGCACAAGATTTATACTGGTTCGGGCCACCGATGTGGTGTAATACCCTACTCCAGTGTGTAGTTTGTGGATTGCCTCCTGGGGCTGGTGATGATGAACAATACAGGGAAGAACAGCCTCGCGAGGGTCTGTTCTTGGCTGGGGTCATGAACTGCTAGGAGGAGTTCAGTCACCTCTCTCTCTCTCTCTCTCTGCTTCCTTCCAATCTAGAATTGATCAAACCCCTCCCCTTTGCCATGTGGGCGGCTAGTCCTATTTATAGAGGCCCTGGTCCTCTTCCCAAATATTGAGCGGGAAGGGAGCCAACAATGGCGGGCTAATTTGAAGGGGGACAGCGAGTACACTCATCCTGACAAAAGCAGTCTTCGCCTGCCAAAGGCTCTAGTGATGACGCCGTGCTGGGCTCCATGGTGACCTCCGTCTCGTAGTCCTCCTGGTCTTGGTCTCGTTGCACCGAAATGGTAACCTTTGCCTGATGCCTCGGTACTCCGCGGCTGCGCTTGTCCCCTTTGCACCAAAGACGAAAGAAGGACGCTGCGCGTGCTGGCGCCCGCCTGGCATCCTGAGTCGTCATGCCTCACGTCATGGGCACCTCGCGAGGTACCCCGCCTTGATGTCTCCTCCTCCTCGCGAGCCAGCCTGATGAGGCTGCGCCTGAGGATGCGCCGTGTCGTCCGCCTCGCGAGGCTTGGCCCCTCGCGAGGGTCTTGAGTCTTGTGTTGATGAAGATTGGCGGGCCCCCACTTGAGCCACGCCGTAGGCCGCAGGCTGGCAAGTCTGGGGACCCCCGTTCCCAGAACGCCGACACCATGCCGCATTACGGAACTCCCGGGTGGTCTCTATCACGAGCAGTATACCTGTTTCGCATACCATTCCGCAGCCTGCCCCTGGAACGGACATGTTAAATAGTCCAACCTTTTGCTTATTGCATTATTTTGTATCGTTCTGCTTTGATCGCAGCCCTTTTTAATAAACAATGCATAGCTTTTGTCTATTTTTGCATTACTCTTTTTACAAATATATGTTCCTTAACGACATGTTGCACCCGTACACTTTGGTACGGCCAAAATACGCCAGGAGCTTTAGTACCCCTCAATATGGTGTGAGAAGTCCGAACACTTTAACAAGTGCGGCACCCCGAAATTATAGCATTATATGCATCGGCTCCGAATCATGTCTTGGGTCAATAGTTGGGTTTGCCCGGCTCCTATGTTTTGGTGCCTTACGTTCCGCTATATCGGCTAAGGTAGCACTAGGAGAACTACTGCGATTGTGCCCCAATTGAGCTGGGTCGAGCACTCAGTAGAGAAAGCTAAAACTGACTGTCATGATGAAGCGAGAGCCAGTCGCTGTTCGAGAGGTTTTTCGAGTCCCTAAAGACTTATGCTGCTTAGAGCGAGGAGTCGGCTCTGTCCGGCCAAGGCGTGGATAGCGCCCCGAACTCGGTCTTCCGAATACCAGGGGCTTCGCCGAAATTTAAAATTATAGAATTCTATGGCTAAGTGAGAGTGTTCACGCATTATAGTCCGATTGCCTTGTTCGTTGTGTTGAGCGCCTCCCTCGAAGGGCCCAAACATGGGAAAAAGAGCGCTCAGGTTTATCCCCGAACAACCCAGCACTAGCGGCACGGGGGCAGAAGCCGATGACTCGCCATCTCTCAGAATTGATAAACAGTCGCACAGAAGGTAATATTTTAAATTCCAACAGCATTGCTTAGCGCATATGAACAAGTTTTCAGCGCACAGGACAAAACGAGCGAGTTTTACTCAAAAATTACATCCCTGGAACATTCATCCGCCACGAGGCGGGCACCCTTCAGAACATCCGTATAATAATTCTCGGGCTTGCGATGCTCTTTCCCTGGCGGTGGCCCGTCCTTCACAAGCTTCTCAGCATCCAGCTTGCCCCAGTGCACCTTAGCACGGGCAAGGGCCCTACGGGCACCTTCAATGCAGACGGAGCGCTTGATGACTTCGAGCCTTGGACAGGCCCCCACCAGCCGCCGCACCAGCCCGAAATAGCTCCCAGGCAGAGCCTCTCCAGGCCACAGCCGAACTATGAGGCCCTTCATGGCTTGTTCGGCCGCCTTGTGGAGCTCGACCAGTTGCTTCAGCTGGTCGCTCAGGGGCAAGGGGTGTCCGGCCTCAGCATACTAAGACCAGAACACCTTCTCTGTCGAGCTTCCCTCCTCGGCTCGATAGAATGCGGCGGCATCGGACACGCTACGAGGAAGATCTGCGAACGCTCCTCGAGAGATCCGGATTCGGGTAAGTAACAAGTAACTCACGTTTATGGGTTTGCTTTGCATAAAGAATGCCTTACCCGCCGCTATCTTTTTCACCTCATCCAACTCCTGGAAGGTCTTCTGGGATTCGGCCTTGGCAGACTTGGCATTTTCAATAGCCATCGCGAGCTCGGACGCTCGCGTCTTTGAGTCAAGCTCCAAACTCTCATGTTTTTTCATGAGAGCCTGGAGCTCTTGCCGCACCTTGCCAACCTGGGCCTCATACTTCTCCCGCTCGGTGTGCTCCATGGCTGCCCTCTTCTCGGCCTCGACCAATGCTTGCTTAAGGGTCGCCACCTCAGACGTGGCCCCTACAATAGCCACGATAATCCTGTCATTTTTTGCAATTGCACTTTATATATATATATAAACAAGGTATTTCTTACCTTCCTTGTCCTCGAGATGCTTCTTGGCACGCCCGAGCTCTTGCTCGGACTGCTCGAGGTTCTGCCTTAGCATGTCCACTTCCGCAGTCAGTGTGGCGGACGCCAGCAGAGAAGCCTGCATACGCATATTGACTCCTTTTTGTTAGACTCCTGCGAATTTTATTTGATCCTCTATTCGGCTTTTCTTCCCGAATGCCAAACAGAGCATCAGGGCTACTGTCTATGTGGTAATATTATTTACACATTCTTTACTTACCTCAAAGCCTATTAAAAGGCTAGGACAAGCTTCAGTCAGTCCGCTCTTGGCGGACTGAACCTTCTGGACCACCGCACTCATAATGGTGCGGTGCTCCTCGTCGATGGAGGCGCCTTTGAGCACCTCCAACAGATTGCCCAGCGCCTCCGGTTGGACGGGGGTCACCGGCATGCTAGGCTTGCTCCTCTTGGAAGGAGGTCGCCCGCCGGACTCTGGAACCCTTGAAGGTTCCGGAGCGGTGTCCGGCCTAGGGCCGGACTTGGAGCCCTGGGGAGTTTTATCCCCTTTACTCCTGGAGTCTGGGAGGTCGCCTTGCGGCGCCTCCAGGACCACCTCCTCCTGGCTTGGAACCTGTTGGGACAATACTTTGGCGTCGTCCGTAGGGCGGGGGGAGGTGGCTGTCGGAGGCGAATTCACATCCGACGAGTCCAGTGAACCGCTCGACGACGCGTCGAGCCGGTCTTTGGGTGGGCTGCATAATCATATTCGACATAAGGGAAAGCTGTGCAATAAAGGAATACTATGAATTACTCTGGTATCTGGATACTTACGATTTCACCAGGGGCTTGGCCCTGAGCGGCCACTCCTCTCCGCCGTCGTCGGCGTCGGTGGAGTAGTCCGGAGGAAGGGTTTTCTCCTTCTTGGACCCTTCGACCTCCCCAATGAGGGCGGCCTTCCTTTTCTTCCCTCCCCCTGCTGGAGGGGGAGAGGTCTCTTCTTCCTCCTCCTCGTCTTCACGGGAGGAATGCGCCTTGGAGCCGTCGGATGATGAGCCCGACACCTCCTGGCATCGGGCACTTTTTCGAGTCCCCGTGGCCTTCTTCGTGGTCTTCTTCTCCGGCACCACATAGGGTGCCGGAACCAGCAGCTTCGCCAAGCGGGCATCGGCTGGGTCTTCGGGCAAAGGAGCCAGACAGTCGATCTGTCCGGACTTCTCCTGCCAAACCTGTCAAAGGCAAGGGAGCTTAGATCCCGCATAGAGTTAAACTATGAAAAACTAATACCCTGTAAAAGGTACAAACAACTTACCGCGCTAGCGTGACGCCGCGCACTGAATCCGCGATCCTCGGTAGCGGACGCGGGAGCCTCAGCGCCCTTGAAAAGCACCTTCTAGGCATCTTCGTACGTCATGTCGAAGAGCCTGCTCAGAGTTCGGTGTTGCGCCGGGTTGAACTCCCACAGATTGAAGGCCCATTGTTGACACGGGAGGATCAGGCAGATGAGCATGACCTGGACTACGTTGACAAGCTTGAGCTGCTTGTCCACCAGGGTTTGGATGCATGTTTGCAGTCCAGTCACCTCTCCATTGCTGCCCCACGACAGGCCTGTCTCTTTCCAGGACGTGAGCCGCGTTGGGGGTCCGGACCGGAACTCGGGGGCTGCGACCCACTCAGGGTTGCGCGGCTCGGTGATGTAAAACCACCCCGATTGCCACCCCTTCAGGGTCTCCACAAAGGAGCCCTCGAGCCATAAGATGTTGGGCATCTTGCCCACCATGGCGCCTCTGCACTCCGCCTGGTTGCCGCGCACCACCTTCGGCTTGACATTGAAAGTCTTGAGCCATAGGCCGAAATGGGGGAGGATGCAGAGGAAAGCCTCGCACACGAGATAAACGCCAAGATGTTGAGGATGAAGTTCAGGGCCAGATCATGGAAATCCAGGCCGTAGTAGAACATGAGTCTCCGGACGAATGGGTGGATAGGAAAGCCCAGTCCGCAGAGGAAGTGGGGAAGGAACACTACCCTCTCATGGGGCCTTGGGGTGGGGAGGAGCTGCCCCTCTTCGGGAAGCCGGTACGCGATGTCGTTAGACAAGTATCCAGCCTTCCTCAGTTTTTTGATGTGTCCCTCCGTAACGGAGGAGACCATACACTTGCCTCCCGCTCCGGACATGGCTAGAGAAGGTTGAGGTGGGGAGTGCGGACTTGGGCGTTGGAGCTCGAGTGCGCGAGAATGGATAGGCAAAGGAGGAAGAAGGCGTAGGTGAAAAGGTGGATCCTTATCCCCTTATATGGGTGGACGCAACTACGTGTCCCCACCAGCCTGGTAAAACTCGCTTATCTCCAAGCGCCGTAATCAATGGCGCGGTTGGGTTACCCACGCCCGTATTGATGAGAATCCCGGAATAAGGGGACACGATCTCTGCTTCGACGAGACGTGCCAAGGAAACCGCCTCGCATGACATGCTGAGGTGGGACAATGAAACGATTTGAATAAAGGCTTGGCCGTGGTGCGTCACACTACGGAATACGTCAGTAGATTAGATTTGTGTAAATATTATTCTCTCTACGGCAATATGTGGAAACTTATTTTGCAGAGCCGGACACTATCTTTGTGTTCAAAATCTTCTATGAAGTACTTGGAGGAGGAACCCGCCTTGCAATGCCGAAGACAATCTGCGTGCCGGACTCGTCGTCATTGAAGCCTGGTTCAGGGGCTACTGAGGGAGTCCTGGATTAGGGGGTGTCCGGATAGCCGGACTATACCTTCAGCCGGACTCCTGGACTATGAAGATACAAGATTGAAGACTTCGTCCCGTGTCCGGAAGGGACTTTCCTTGGCGTGGAAGGCAAGCTTGGCGATACGGATATGTAGATCTCCTACCATTGTAACTGACTTTCTGTAACCCTAACCCTCTCCGGTGTCTATATAAACCAGAGGGTTTTAGTCCGTAGGACAACATACAGAACAACAATCATACCATAGGCTAGCTTCTAGGGTTTAGCCTCTCCGATCTCGTGGTAGATGTACTCTTGTACTACCCATATCATCAATATTAATCAAGCAGGACGTAGGGTTTTACCTCCATCAAGAGGGCCCGAACCTGGGTAAAACTTCGTGTCCCTTGCCTCCTGTTACCATCCGGCCTAGACGCACAGTTCGGGACCCCCTACCCGAGATCCGCCGGTTTTGACACCGACAGGGGGATCGAATTTCACTTGGTGGAAGTGTAGATCGAGGCCCTCTCAACCAATGCCTAGAAAACCAACAAGTTTGATTGGCTAGGGAGAGAGATCGGGCGAAAATGGAGCTTGGAGAAACAATGGAACTTAGGGTTGGAGGAGGTAGTCAACTCGGAGAAGAAGACACCCCTTATATAGTGGAGTGACAAATCCAACCGTTATCCACTTAACCAGCCCGCGACATGCGGTACTACCGCACCAACCAAGCGGTACTACCGCAAGGGCTCATGGTACTACCACAGCGAGCCGCGGTACTACCGTGGCCATGGCAGGAGCTAGCACAGGCCTGTAGCAATGAAGCTGGGGCGGTACTGCCGCTCGTGCGGTACTACCACACCCCCTTGCGGTACTACCACAAGGCAGGATTGGACTAGTCTGGGAAGGGCGCGGACAAATAAAGAAACATCCGTGGCAACTTCCGCTGATTTTAAAACAGTGCAAAAATCCAACACGGCACTACCGCTCAAGGCACGCGGTACTACCGCGCAAGGAGCGGATGTAAAAAATTACATCCGCCCCTACTTCCGTGTCGGTGTACAAAAATAGGGGCGCATCTTTGTACCCCTTTTCCTGTGCACGGGCAGTCAGAGTCGCGCCCACGGCCACACCAAGCAGAACGAGGGAGGTGAACCAAGGAAAGATCGAAGCCCATGACAATCAAAGCAACGCCAAGGCCAAGACCACAAAGAGCAGAGGGACGAAGCAAGTTCCCCCGGCAAGACCCTTGTCGGGTGGCCTCAGCGGCCCCGGCAAGACTCTTGCCGGGGCAGCTTGCCCCGCACCAACAGAGCGAGCCACCCTTGAGCCCACGGCCCCCAGTGCCATCATCAGCGTGGGGCCAGGGCTCGGGAAGGAACCCCTATGGTGGCATGTAGATCTTTGTGAAGACATATTCAAGATCAAATTAGAAGACGACGATCCTCGGCAAGATCCTTGCCAAGGAAGGCCACCAGACCCCCGAGAAGATCCTTGCCGGGAACGACAACACGCCACAGCGAGACCCTTGTCGGGCCACCCAGCAAGGCCCTCGCCAAAGACGCCGGCAAGGACACCACCAAGCCCACGTCAACCAAGATTCCACCACCGTTCACATGCAGCTACCAGCCCAACCAGCTGGGCGGGCCCCTGCGTGGCAACATGCAGCTCCCAGGCCAACTCATCAAGCGCCTGCGTGGCGGCATGCAGATCTTTGTGAAGGCTCCACCACCGCGCCAACTCAGCTGCCTGCCTGCCTACATGGCACCGCACACATCCCTGGCCGAGGCGCGTGTCGAAGCAAGGAGGAGCGGCGACGGACGGGACGGGCCTCGCCCCGTCCCCGAGAAAGCAAGAGGACACCTAAGCGATGCATTAAATGCACCTTGTCCTGTAATACGAGGGATAACCTCGTGCCACTATAGACCTTTCCACCTCCTGTGTGCCGCTGTGGCAACCCCTTTTTCCTATAAAAGGAGGCCCGAGGCGACGAGGAGGGGGATTCGGCTCTTTGGAACCACACGCTGACCACAGCTAGTTCGAGAGCTCAAGAACTCTCAGAAATACACCCACCAAAGCAGGACTAGGGTTTTACGCATCCTCGCGGCCCGAACCTGGGTAAACGATCCTTGTGCTGTCTACTAGCCCTGGCAACCCTGTGCCCCGGCAACCGTAGTAGGGATTCTTGTGATCCCATAGGTGTCGTTCCACACCGACATCCTTGGCGCGCCAGGTAGGGGGCGCAATTGTGAGAATCTGGTCCAGTAGTTAGCCTAGCAGTTCTTCGTCGCCATGGCCCCTAAGAAGAGGACGGCCACGGCGGTCGATTCGTTGGGAGCTGAACGACCCGTGCCGGTGCGGAGGGGCAGCGGACCAGTCATAGACAGGACCCGGGCCGCGGCCCGCGAGCACCAGCATCGCCTAGGCAGTCAGAGCCTAGCGAGCGGCGTCGTTCTTGCGCCATACGACCGGCTACACATTGCCGAATCCAAGGACGGAGCTAGGCCCCCCGCAGGCCGCACGGGGACCTCCAGGGGCGTCGTTGTGCCGACTCCGGGAGGTGCGGCGACCTCCAGGACGCCTACACCGACGACCACCGCGCGTTCTTCCCATGGTGTGCGCGCCGAGCAGCGTCACCATGATGGTGACCCTAGGCACCGCCGTTAGAAGAGCCTTGTGCGTCATCGGCAAGATGAGGGGGTTCAGCACGCTCGTCGAAGATCTAGCGAAAATGGCGCGCAGCCATTGTGTCGTGACGGAGCTCCTTCTAACATAGTTAGAAGTCGAAGCGCGCCGCGATCCACGCAGCTGTCGCTGCCGCCAACGCCAGCGGAAGCTTTGGCGCGTGCACAGCTGCTCCTCGACTTCCCTCCTGCTGCGGAGAAGCTCGACGAGTGGAGGGCCACCATACGGAGCCTCGTCGCCGTCGCAAACAAAGACGATCCGCGACCGGCGGGGCCCTCGGGCCGGCGCTCCACCGAGCCACCACATGCTGGCGCTGGGAGGACCGGGGGAGCTTCGGCCATGGTGCACTCTCCTCCTCCTCCTCGCCAGCTGCCGCGGGCGTTGGCCCGTCGCGACGACGCTTGTGATAACATCTCCATAGAGTCGTCCGACCCGCGGACCCTCTGCGACCAGCGCCAGGTCCTTCGGGAGCGAGCTCACGAAGACGCTTGAACCACCGTCGAGCGCCGGCACGAAACACGCCGCCAGTCGGACAAGCTGGCGGGACCCGCTATGGACCACCCAGCACTGGGGGGCCCCGGCGGCCTACCTTACGAGGTGGGCTGCCTGGCTTTTACCCGTGAGCTGAGGCAGTTCCAGTGGTCGTCCGACCGCACGTTCAAGCCCGACGTCGGCGAGAAGTATATGATAACCCACAAGTATAGGGGATCGCAACAGCTTTCGAGGGTAGAGTATTCAACCCAAATTTATTGATTCGACACAAGGGGAGCCAAAGACTATTCTCAAGTATTAGCAGCTGAGTTGTCAATTCAACCACACCTGGAAAATTAGTATCTACAGCAAAGTGTTTAGTAGCAAAGTAATATGATAGTGATGGTAACAGTAACAAAAGAGTAACGAAAGCAAAGTAATGTTTTTGGTATTTTGTAGTGATTGTAACAATAGCGACGGGAAAGTAAATAAGCGTAAACCAGTATATGGAAAGCTCGTAGGCATTGGATCAATGATGGATAATTATGCCGGATGTGGTTCATCATGTAACATTCATAACATAGGGTGGCACAGAACTAGCTCCAATTCGTCAATGTAATGTAGGCATGTATTCCGAATATAGTCATACATGCTTATGGAAAAGAACTTGCATGACATCTTTTGTCCTACCCTCCCGTGGCAGCGGGGTCCTAATGGAAACTAAGGGATATTAAGGCCTCTTTTTAATAGGGAACCGGAACAAAGCATTAGCACATAGTGAATACATGAACTCCTCAAACTACGGTCATCACCGGTAAGTATCCCGATTATTGTCACTTCAGGGTTAACGGATCATAACACATAATATGTGACTATAGACTTGCAAGATAGGATCAAGAACTATCATATATTGATGAAAACATAATAGGTTCAGATCTGAAATCATGGCACTCGGGCCCTAGTGACAACCATTAAGCATAGCAAAGTCATAGCAACATCAATCTCAGAACATAGTGGATACTAGGGATCAAACCCTAACAAAACTAACTCGATTACATGGTGAATCTCATCCAACCCATCACCGTCCAGCAAGCCTACGATGGAATTACTCACACAGGGCGGTGAGCATCATGAAATTGGTGATGGAGGATGGTTGATGATGACGACGGTGACGAATCCCCCTCTCCGGAGCCCCGAACGGACTCCAGATCAGCCCTCCTGAGAGGTTTTAGGGCTTGGCGGCGACTCCGTATCGTAAAACGTGATGATTTCTTCTCTCCTATTTTTTTCTCCCCGAAAGCAGTTATATAGAGTTGGAGTTGGAGTCGGGGGGTCTCCAGGGGGCCCACGAGGTAGGGGCGCGCCCTAGGGGGGCGCCCCCACCCTCGTGGCAAGGGTGTGGGCCCCCTGGTCTTCATATTTGGCGAGGATTTTTTATTATTTATTGTAAGGTATTCCGTGGAGTTTGAGGTCATTCTGAGAACTTTTGTTTTCTGCACATAAAACAACATCATGGCAATTCTACTGAAAACAGCGTCAGTCCGGGTTAGTTCCATTCAAATGATACAAGTTAGAGTCCAAAACAAGGGAAAAAGTGTTTGGAAAAGTAGATACTACGGAGACGTATCAGTACACCGGCAAGACCCATCCGTCCGAGTTCCTCGGCATCTACACTATCACGATGCAGGCCGCTGGGGCTCGCGACGACAAGGTGCTTGCCAACTATTTCCCGCTGGCGCTCAAGCCCAATGTGATGTCTTGGTTGATGCACTTGCCGGTGGATTCCATTTCTTCCTGGTCAGATTTGTGCCATGAGTTCGTTGGCGCCTTCACAGGAGTCCACCAAGCTCATGGCCAGGCCAATGATCTGCATATCATTCCCCGCAAGGAAGGGGAGACCCTACGCAAGTACATCCAGAGATTCAGCCAGGTGCAGTACAACATCCCCGACGTTCATCCCGCCGCTGTGATTAGCGCGTTCCACCAGAACGTACGCAATCACAAGATGCGCGAGGAGCTGGCGATGACCAAGGTTAAGGATGTGGCCAAGCTCTACGTTCTGGCCGATAGGTGCGCCTGGGCTGAAGAGGGAGGGAAGTACCCCGGCGAAGACGCCGTCGCGGAAACCGACTCTACTGATGAAGACGCCGCCACCCCGACGAAGAAGAGACGGCGTCGCAATAGGAAACGCAAAGGCAAGGCCGTGCTTTCCATTGAGGGATCTGAAGATACCGGTGCCGGCAAGAAGGTCAAGGCAGACGCCCCCGGCAAGGAGATTGCCGGGTGCACCACCTGCCGGGCCCTGGCGGCTACCGACAAGCCAGGAAGCTCCGGCAAGCAATACTGCAAGATCCACCGCACCAAGGGCCACGACCTCCAGAACTGCCGACAAGTCAAGCTGCTTGCTGAGAAGCAAAAGGCTGAGTACGAAAGGCAGGACAGGGAGAAGGACCAGGACGGTGCTGCGAGATCCAGCAAGAAGCGTGGCGGCCAAGGAGGCCGCCCCGACAAGGACAACCAGCAAGAGAGGCCTGCCCGGGGCCGCAACAAGAAACAAGATGATGACGATCACGACGAGGACGACGAGTCTGGTGAGCAAGGGTTCAAGAAGGTTATGGAGGCCATGTGCATCGATGGTGGCGCCTCGCTGCATACCTCTCACCGCCAGCTCAAGCAATGGGCGCGTGAGATTATAGCAGCAGAGCCATCGTTCGACACTCAGAAGCCGCTGAAGTGGTCTAGCACGCCCTTCATCTTTGACGCCGAGGACCACCCTGACCGCACTACCACGATCGGGTGTTTGCCGTTGTTGGTCTCGCCAACAATACGCAACCTCAGGGTGAACAAGATGTTGGTTGACGGCGGGGCCGGCCTGAACCTGATCTCGCCTGTCGTGATCAAAAGGTTGCAAATCCCTTATGGAGACCTCGAGGAAACAGGCACGTTTCAAGGGGTCAATACGGGGAGGAGCCAGCCAAAGGGAAAGGTCACACTGCCCGTGACATTTGGAGGAGAGCTGAACTATAGGACGGAGAGGATCGTCTTCGACGTGGCCGAGATCCCCTTGCCCTACAACGGGATCCTCGGTCGCCCGACATTGGCCAAGTTCATGGCGGCGTCACACTATGCCTACAACATGCTAAAGATGCCCGGGCCGTTGACCATCATCTCTGTCCCCTCTGATAAGAAGGACGCACTGGTCTGCGCTGACCAACTCTACCAGGAAGCAGTTGCAGCAGCTGCCATTAAGGCACCTGCTCCTGCCGCTGACGGTCCGGGAGGGAAAGAGGAGCCTAGCACGACCTCTCGCACCCACTCCGGCAAGCGCACCTCCTCGGAGTGTTGTGCTACCGTTGAGGACGTGCCAGAGAGCTCTACCGACAAGAGCAAGAGATCCAAAGCCGAGCCGCCGCAGACCAAGAAGGTGCCCTTCAGAGAGGATGGCACGGGAGGGGCCTTCATCATAGGCTCCACCCTCGACAGCAAATAGGAAGGCGCGCTCGTCACCTTCCTGTGGGCAAATGTCAACGTGTTTGCATGGCAAGCGTCCAACATCCCCGGTGTTCCTAGGGAGGTGAGTGAGCACCACCTAGCTGTCTACCCCCACGCACGGCCCGTCAAGCAGAAGGTCAGAAAGCAGGCTCTGGAAAGGCAGGAGTTCATCACAGAGGAGATCAGGAAGTTGGAAGCGGCAGGTTTGGTGAGAGGGGTGCTCCACCTAACGTGGTTGGCCAATCCAGTAGTGGTGCGCAAGGCGAATGGGAAGTGGAGGTTGTGTATTGATTACATAGATATTAATAAGGCTTGCCCTAAGGACCCCTTCCCGTTGCCGCGCATCGACCAGATTGTTGACTCCACGGCCGGGTGTGATCTGTTATCATTCCTCGACGCCTACTCAGGCTACCACCAAATCTTCATGACAAGAGAGGATGAAGAGAAGACGGCATTCATCACCCCATGTGGTACGTATTGCTTTTTACGGATGCCTTTCGGGTTGAAGAGTGCTGGCTCAAAGCTTGCAAGAGCAGTCCAAATTGGTTTTGAACCTCAGCTCCATAGAAATATGGAGGCCTACATGGATGACATAGTGGTCAAAACTAAGGACGGGCCAACTCTTGTGCAAGATCTAGAAGAGACATTTGCTAACCTGCGCAAGATCAACCTCAAGCTGAACCCTGAGAAGTGCATCTTCGGCGTTCCGTCCGGCAAGCTTCTCGGATTCGTTGTGTCGCAGCGTGGGATCGAGGCAAACCCAGACAAGATCAAGGCTATTGAGCAGATCGAGGCGCCTAAGCGGATCAAGGATGTCCGTCGGCTCACCGGTTGCGTTGCCGCCATGAGCCGGTTCATCTCCAAGTCCGCCGAGCGCACCCTTCCCTTCTTCAAAATATTGAAGAAGGCAGGCCCAATAGAGTGGACACCAGAAGCCGAGGCAACACTGTAGGATCTGAAGAAATACCTTTCCTCCACGGCGATACTGGTTGCGCCTAAACCACAAGAGCCATTGCTGTTGTATCTGGCGGCGACGAATCAAGTGGTCAACGCCGCGCTGGTGGCACAGAGGGAGGTCGACGAGGAGGCGGCAATGGCGGCAGAACCAGCGGATGGCAAGCCAAAGATTCCCCCGGCAGGGCCTGGTGCCGATAAGGCGCAGCTCCCGGCAGCGTCTAGTGCCACCAAGGCAATGCCCGCGCAGTCGAGTGAAGTGGTGCCAAAGAAGAAGATGATGCAGCACCCAGTTTACTTTGTCAGATCCCTCTTGCAGGGGGCTAGGTCGAGGTATTCCAGCGTGCAAAAATTGCTCTTTGGCCTCCTTATGGCCTCGAGGAAGCTGCGTCACTACTTCCAGGCCCACTAGATCATTGTCGTCACCCGCCTCCCATTGCGACGGATACTGCACAACCCGGACGCAACCGGAAGGATTGTGGAATGGGACTTGGAGCTGTCAAGTTTCGGTTTAAAGTTTGAAAGTACCTCGACAATTCAGAGCAGAGTCTTGGCAGAATTCATCGCATAATGGACCTCGACGCCTGAAGAAGAAATCTAGGAGACCACTCTCCCCGGCAAGGAAGCAGACCGCGACTGGACCATGTACTTTGATGGGGCTTTCTCGTTGTAAGGCACCGGTGCTGGTGTGCTACTCGTCGCACCCACCGGAGAACACCTCAAGTACGTGATCTAGATGCACTTCCCTAGGAAGATGTCCACCAACAACACCGCCGAGTACGAGGGATTGCTTGCCGGTCTCAGGATCGCGGCAGACCTCAGGGTTAAGAAGCTCATCGTCAGGGGCGACTCGCAGCTCGTCGTCAGGAAGGTCAACAAGGATTATCAGAGCCCATTGATGGAAGCCTACGTGGATGAGGTGAGGAAGCTGGAGGAACGCTTTGGGGGTATCCAGGCGGAGCACATCCCCTGAGCGGAGAACGACATCGCCGATTACCTGTCAAAGTGTGCCGCATTCAAGCTACCTGTGGAACCAGGTACCTTTTTGCTCCAGTTAACTCAACCATCTGTCGAACCATCAGCAGGGCAGAACAAGCGGAGGAAATCAGGTCCCGGCAAGTACTTTCCTACCTTGCCCCCTGGGGCTGCCGGCAAGGGTGCTGCCTCGGACGCTGAGCCTGCCCAAGAGCGACTAGCTCCGACAGGGCGTCAAGCCCTGGCCGTAGAGACAGCCGCTCTCATGGCAGAAGAAATGCCTTTGGTCCTTGCCGTCGAGCCCCAGGCTCCGGCATGGGCACAGCATACCGTCCACTTCCTCCAACCAGGGGAGCTTCCTGAGGAGCAAGAAGAAGCAAAGAAAGTAGCACGTCGGTCCGCCCTGTACCAGTTCGCCGATGACGACCTGTACCGAAGGAGGCCAAACAGTGTGAAACTCAAGTGCATCCCCCGGGAGGAAGGACTGGAGCTGTTGGCGGAGATACATGGAGGCATATGTGGCTCCCACATTGTTGGAAATATGCCCTAGAGGCAATAATAAATTGATTATTATTATATTTCCTTGTTCATGATAATCGTTTATTATCCATGCTAGAATTGTATTGATAGGAAACTCAGATACATGTGTGGATACATAGACAACACCATGTCCCTAGTAAGCCTCTAGTTGACTAGCTCGTTGATCAATAGATGGTTACGGTTTCCTAACCATGGACATTGGATGTCGTTGATAACGGGATCACATCATTAGGAGAATGATGTGATGGACAAGACCCAATCCTAAGCCTAGCACAAGATCATGTAGTTCGTATGCTAAAGCTTTTTCTAATGTCAAGTATCATTTCCTTAGACCATGAGATTGTGCAACTCCCAGATATCGTAGGAGTGCTTTGGGTGTGCCAAATGTCACAACGTAACTGGGTGGCTATAAAGGTACACTATAGGTATCTCCGAAAGTGTCTGTTGGGTTGGCATGAATCGAGACTGGGATTTGTCACTCCGTGTAAACGGAGAGGTATCTCTGGGCCCACTCGGTAGGACATCATCATAATGTGCACAATGTGATCAAGGAGTTGATCACGGGATGATGTGTTACTGAAAGCACAAGTGCTCCCTAGGTGGTTTTGGTAATTGATGACGACATATCTCTTGTTGGACTAACGCTTTTATCTAGTATGTTTCAGATAAGTTCAACAATGGAGTGGCATGGACTAAAGGTTGTGGGAAGTTCTCCAAGATGCTAAGGACAAAGGATTGGCTAAAGCTTAAAGCTCAAGACTCTTTATTTTTACATTTTAGTGATCCAAGATCACATTGAGTCCATAGGAAAAGCCAATACTATCAAGGAGGGATGAGGTGTTGATAATGAGCCTCTTGCTCAAGTGCTTAATGATATGCTCCAAAATCCTCAGCTACTTTCCCACTCCCACATATGACCTAAACCCAAAGCCAAACTCGGACCTACCGATTATTTCTATCCGGCGCCACCGAGTTTCATTTGTCATAAGCCACTGCCAAACCCTAGCAATTCGGTCCTACCGATAGGGATCTCGGTCTCACCGAGATGGGATTGCAAACTCTCTGTTTCCCTTTCGTAACTTTTCGATCTCACCGAAAGAGCGAATCGGTCCCACCGAGATTGCAATGTAAACTCTCTGTTTCCTTTTTGTAACTTTTCGGTCTCACCGAAAGAGCAAATCGGTCCCACCGAGTTTGCCTGACCAACTCTCTGGTTAGCCTATTACCAAAATCGGTCTCACCGAGTTTGTGTAATCGGTCTCACCGAGATTACGTTATGCCCAAACCCTAACAAAATCGGTCCTACCGAGTTGCATGTCGGTCCCACCGAAAATCACTAACGGTCACTAGGTTTACTATTTCGGTCCGACCGAGTTTTCTGATTCGGTCCCACCTTGATTGGTCAATTGTGTGTAACGGTTGGATTTCGCGTGGAGGCTATAAATACCCCTCCACCTCCTCTTCATTTGGAGAGAGAGCCATCAGAACACATTCACAATTCCAACTCATATGTTCTGAGAGAGAACTACCTACTCATGTGTTGAGACCAAGATATTCCATTCCTACCATATGAATCTTGATCTCTAGCCTTCCCCAAGTTGCTTTCCACTCAAACCTTCTTTCCACCAGATCCAAATCCTATGAGAGAGAGTTGAGTGTTGGGGAGACTATCATTTGAAGCACAAGAGCAAGGAGTTCATCATCAACACACCATTTGTTACTTCTTGGAGAGTGGTGTCTCCTAGATTGGCTAGGTGTCACTTGGGAGCCTCCGACAAGATTGTGGAGTTGAACCAAGGAGTTTGTAAGGGCAAGGAGATCGCCTACTTCGTGAAGATCTACCGCTAGTGAGGCAAGTCCTTCGTGGGCGATGGCCATGGTGGGATAGACAAGGTTGCTTCTTCGTGGACCCTTCGTGGGTGGAGCCCTCCGTGGACTCGCGCAACCGTTACCCTTCGTGGGTTGAAGTCTCCATCAACGTGGATGTAGGATAGCACCACCTATCTGAACCACGGGAAAAACATCCGTGTCTCCAATTACGTTTGAATTCTCCAAACCCTTCCCCTTACATTCTTGCAAGTTGCATGCTTTATATTCCGCTGCTCATATACTCTTTGCATGCTTGCTTGAAATGTATAGTGTATGTTGAAATTGTGCCTAAAACTCCACTTAAACCGAAAAAGATTAAAAATTGCAACTTTAGCACTGAGTGTCTAATCACCCCCCCTCTAGACACACCTACTTCTAGATCCTACAGTTACGGAACAAGTAAAGAGACTTGCCGGTAACGAGATTGAACAAGGTATCAGGATACCGACGATCGAATCTCGGGCAAGTATCGTACCGATAGACAAAGGGAATTGTATACGGGATTGATTAAGTCCTTGACATTGTGGTTCATCCGATGAGATCATTGTGGAGCATGTGGGAGCCAACATGGGTATCCAGATCCCGCTGTTGGTTATTGACCGGAGAACGTCTCGGTCATGTCTGCATGGTTCCCGAACCCGTAGGGTCTACACACTTAAGGTTCGATGACGCTAGGGTTATAAAGGAAGTTTGTATGTGGTTACCGAATGTTGTTCGGAGTCCCGGATGAGATCCCGGACGTCACGAGGAGTTCCGGAATGGTCCGGAGGTAAACATTTATATATGGGAAGTCCTGTTTTGGTCACCGGAAAAGTTTCGGGTTTTATCGGTAACGTACCGGGACCACCGGGAGGGTCCCGGGGGTCCACCAAGTGGGGCCACAAGCCCCGGAGGGCTGCTTGGGCCAAGTGTGGGAGGGGACCAGCCCCAGGTGGGCTGGTGCGCCCCCCCACCAAGGCCCAAAGCGCAAGGAAGAGGGGAAGGGGGCAAACCCTAGGGTAGATGGGCCCTAAGGCCCACCCTGGTGCGCCTCCCCCTCTCCCCTCCCCTTGGCCGCCCCTAGATGGGATCTAGGGGGCTTCCGCAACCCCTAGGGAGGGAACCCTAGGTGGGGGCGCAGCCCCTCCCCTCCCCCTATATATAGTTGAGGTTTGGGCTGCCCAATACACATGAGTTGCTCTCCCTGTTGGTGCAACCCTCCCTCTCTTTCTCCTCATATCTCGCGGTGCTTGGCGAAGCCCTGCTGGATCACCACGCTCCTCCACCACCACCAAGCCGTTGTGCTGCTGCTAGATGGAGTCTTCCTCAACCTCTCCCTCTCTCCTTGCTGGATCAAGGCATGGGAGACGTCACCGGGCTGTACGTGTGTTGAACGCGGAGGTGCCGTCCGTTCGGCACTAGGATCATCGGTGATTTGGATCACGACGAGTACGACTCCTTCAACCCCGTTCTCTTGAACGCTTCCGCTTAGCAATCTACAAGGGTATGTAGATGCACTCTCCTTCCCCTCGTTGCTAGATTACTCCATAGATTGATCTTGGTGATGCGTAGAAAATTTTGAATTTCTGCTACATTCCCCAACAGTGGCATCATGAGCTAGGTCTATTGCGTAGATTCTATGCACGAGTAGAACACAAAGTAGTTGTGGGCGTTGATTTTGTTCAATATGCTTACCGTTACTAGTCCAATCTTGTTTCGACGGTATTGTGGTATGAAGCGGCCCGGACCAACCTTACACGTACGCTTACGTGAGACCGGTTCCACCGACTGACATGCACTAGTTGCATAAGGTGGTTGGCGGGTGTCTGTCTCTCCCACTTTAGTCGGATCGGATTCGATGAAAAGGGTCCTTATGAAGGGTAAATAGCAATTGGCATATCACGTTGTGGTCTTTGCGTAGGTAAGAAAGGTTCTTGCTAGAAACCCATAGCAGCCACGTAAAACATGCAAACAACAATTAGAGGACGTCTAACTTGTTTTTGCAGGGTATGCCATGTGATGTGATATGGCCCAAAGGATGTGATGAATGATATATGTGATGTATGAGATGATCATGTTCTTGTAATAGGAATCACGACTTGCATGTCAATGAGAATGACAACCGGCAGGAGCCATAGGAGTTGTCTTAATTTATTTATGACCTGCATGTCAACATAAACGTCATGTAATTACTTTACTTTATTGCTAACCATTAGCTGTAGTAGTAGAAGTAATAGTTGGCGAGACAACTTCATGAAGACACGATGATGGAGATCATGGTGTCATGCCGGTGACGATGATGATCATGGAGCCCCGAAGATGGAGATCAAAAGGAGCAAAGTGATGATGGCCATATCATGTCACTATTTGATTGCATGTGATGTTTATCATGTTTTTGCATCTTATTTGCTTAGAAGGACGGTAGTAAATAAGATGATCCCTCATTAAAATTTCAAGAAAGTGTTCTCCCTAATTGTGCACTGTTGCGAAAGTTCATCGTTTCGAAGCACCACGTGATGATCGGGTGTGATAGATTCTTACGTTCGAATACAATGGGTGTTGACGAGCCTAGCATGTACAGACATGGCCTCGGAACACATGCGAAACACTTAGGTTAACTTGACGAGCCTAGCATGTACAGACATGGCCTCGGAACACAAGAGACCGAAAGGTCGAGCATGAGTCGTATAGAAGATACGATCAACATGAAGATGTTCACTGATGTTGACTAGTCCGTCTCACGTGATGATCGGACACGGCCTAGTTGACTCGGATCATGTAATCATTTAGATGACTAGAGGGATGTCTATCTGAGTGGGAGTTCATAAGATGAACTTAATTATCCTGAACATAGTCAAAAGGTCTTCGCAAATTATGTCGTAGCTCGCGCTTCAGTTCTACTGTTTAGTTATGTTCCTAGAGAAAATTTAGTTGAAAGTTGATAGTAGCAATTATGCGGACTAGGTCCGTAAACTGAGGATTGTCCTCATTGCTTCATAGAAGGCTTATGTCCTTAATGCACCGCTCAGTGTGCTGAACCTCGAACGTTGTCTGTGGATGTTGCGAACATCTGACATACACATTTTGATAACTACGTGATAGTTCAGTTAAACGGTTTAGAGTTGAGGCATCGAAGATGTTTTGAAACGTCGCGAAACATATGAGATGTTTCGAGGGCTGAAATTGGGATTTCAGGCTCGTGCCCACGTCAAGAGGTATAAGACCTCTGACGATTTTCTTAGCCTGCAAACTAAGGGAGAAAAGCTCAATTGTTGAGCTTGTGCTCAGATTGTCTGAGTACAACAATCATTTGAATCGAGTGGGAGTTGATCTTCCAGATGAGATAATGATGTTTCTCCGAAGTCATTACCACCAAGCTGCTAGAGCTTCGTGATGAACTATAACATATCGAGGACATATATGATGATCTTTGAGATATTCGTGATGTTTGACACCACAAAAGTAGAAATCAAGAAGGAACATCAATTGTTGATGGTTGGTGAAACCACTAGTTTCAAGAAGGGCAAGGGCACGAAGGGATACTTCATGAAACGGCAATTCAGCTGCTGCTCTAGTGAAGAAACCCAAGGTTGAACCCAAACCCGAGACTAAGTGCTTCTGTAATAAGGGGAACAGCCACTGGAGCAGAATTACCCTAGATACTTGGTAGATTAGAAGGCTGGCAAAGTCGATAGAAGTATATTGGATATACATTGTGTTGATGTGTACTTTACTAGTACTCCTAGTAGCACCAGGGTATTAGATACCGGTTCGGTTGCTAAGTGTTAGTAACTCGAAATAAAAGCTACGAAATAAACGGAGACTAGCTAAAGGTGAGCTAACGATATGTGTTGGAAGTGTTTCCAATGTTGATATGATGAAGCATCGCACGCTCCCTCTACCATCGAGATTGGTGTTAAAATTGTTATTTGGTGTTTGCGTTGAGCATAGACATGATTGGATTATGACTATCGCAATACGGTTATTCATTTAAAGAGAATAATAGTTACTCTGTTTATTTGAATAATACCTTCAATGGTCTTGCACCTAAAATGAATGGTTTATTGAATCTCGATCGTAGTGATACACATGTTCATGCCAAAAGATATAAGATAGTAATGATAGTACCACCTACTTGTGGCACTGCCACGTAAGTCATATCGGTATAAAACGCATGAAGAAGCTCCATGTTGGTGGATCTTTGGGCTCACTCGTTTTGAAAAGTTTGAGACATGCGAACCATGTCTATTAGTGTATATGCATGAAGAAACTCCATGCAAATGGACCGTTTGGACTCACTTGATTTTTGAATCACTTGAGACATGCAAATCATACCACATGGGCAAGATGACTGAAAGCCTCGTTTTCAGTAAAATGGAACTAGAAAGCAACTTGTTGGAAGTAATACATTTTGATGTGTGCAGTCCAATGAGTGCTGAGGCGTGTAGTGGATATCGTTATGTTCTTACTTCACAGATGATTTGAGTAGATGTTGAGTATATTTACTTGATGAATCACAAGTCTGAATTATTGAAAGGTTCAAGTAATTTCAGGGTGAAGTTGAAAGATCGTCGTGACAAGAGGATAAAGTATCTATGATATGATCATAGAGATGAATATCTGAATTACGAGTTTGGCACAGAATTAAGACATTGTGGAAATTGTTTCACAACTAATACAGCCTGGAACACCATAGTGTGATGGTGTGTCCGAACATCATAACTGCACCCTATTGGATATGATGCATACCATGATGTCTCTTATCGAATTACCACGATAGTTTATGGGTTAGGCATTAGAGACAACCACATTCACTTTAAATAGGGCACCACGTAATTCCGATGAGATGACACCGTATGAACTATGGTTTAGAGAAACCTAAGTTGTCATTTCTTAAAAGTTTGGGGCTGCGACGCTTATGTGGAAAAGTTTCAGGCTGATAAGCTCGAACCCAAAGCGGATAAATGCATCTTCATAGGACACCCAAAACAGTTGGGTATACCTCCAGTCTCAGATCCGAAAGTAATAAGGGATTGTTTCTAGAATCGGGTCCTTTCTCGAGGAAAAGTTTCTCTCGAAAGAATTGAGTGGGAGGATGGTGGAGACTTGATGAGGTTATTGAACCGTCTCTTCAACTAGTGTGTGGCAGGGCACAGGGAGTTGTTCCTGTGGCACCTACACCAATTGAAGTGAAAGCTTATGATAGTGATCATGAAACTTTAGATCAAGTCACTACCAAACCTCGTGGGATGACAAGGATGCGTACTACTTCAGAGTGGTACGTAATCCTGTCTTGGAAGTCATGTTGCTAGACAACAGTGAACCTACGAGCTATGGAGAAGCGATGGTGGGCCTGGATTCCAAAATGGCTCGAGGCCATATAATCCGAGAGAGGATCCATATATGAAAACAAAGTGTAAACTTTGGAAGAACTACTTGATGGTCGTGAGGCTGTTAGGTACATATGGATTTTAAAAGGAAGACGGACAATGATGGTAAGTATCACCATTAAGAAAGCTCGACTTGTCGTTAAGATGTTTCCCGACAAGTTCAAGGAGTTGACTACAATGAGACTTTCTCACTCGTAGCGATGCTAAGAGTCTGTTGGAATTATATTAGCAATTA
Source organism: Triticum urartu (assembly GCF_056163025.1). Taxonomy (NCBI): domain Eukaryota; kingdom Viridiplantae; phylum Streptophyta; class Magnoliopsida; order Poales; family Poaceae; genus Triticum; species Triticum urartu. The sequence goes on from NC_141874.1 coordinate 680,939,694, forward strand.
CTGCATTATTTATGAAATCTTGCAGATAGGATGCCAAAAAATCATTGTTTCCTCGACGATTTTTGAGGAAAGGTTGTATGTGATACAACCGGAAGGTTTTGTCAATCCTGAAAGATGCTAACAAGTATGCAAAGCTCCAGCAATCCTTCTAAGGACTGGAGTAAGCATCTTGGAGTTGGAATGTATGCTTTGATGAGATGATCAAAGTTTTTGGGTGTATGCAAAGTTTATGAGAAACTTGTATTTCCAAAGAAGTGAGTGGGAGCACTATAGAATTTCTGATGAGTATATGTTGTTGACATATTGTTGATCAGACATGACGTAGAATTTCTGGAAAGCATATAGGGTTATTTGGAAAGTGTTTTTCAATGGAAAGCCTGGATTAAGCTACTTGAACATTGAGCCTCAAGATCTATAAGGATAGATCAAAATGCTTAATGGTACTTTCAAATGAGCACATACCTTGACATGATATTGAAGGTGTTCAAGATGGATCAGTCAAAGAAGGAGTTCTTGCCTGAGTTGTAAGGTATGAAGTTAAGACTTAAAGCTCGACCACGGCAGAAGAAAGAGGAAGGACGAAGGTCGTCCCCTATGCTTTTGTCATAGGCTCTCTACAGTATGCTATGCTGTGTGCCGCACCTAAAGTGTGCCTTGCCATGAGTCAGTCAAGGGGTACAAGAGTGATCCAAGAATGGATCACAGGACAGCGGTCAAAGTTATCCTTAGTAACTAGTGGACTAAGGAATTTTTCTCGATTATGGAGGTGGTAAAAGAGTTCGTCGTAAAGGGTTACGCCGATGCAAACTTTGACACTAATCCAGATTATTCTGAGTAGAAAACTGGATTCGTATAGTAGAACAGTTATTTGGAATAGCTCCAAATAGAACGTGGTCGCTGCATCTAGGAGATGACATAGAGATTTGTAAAGCACACACGAATCTAAAAGGTTCAGATCCGTTGACTATAACATCTCTCACAAGCATAGCATGATCAAACCCAGAACTCATCGAGTGTTAATCACATGGTAATGTGAACTAGATTATTGACTCTAGTAAACTCTTTGGGTGTTAGTCACATGGGGATGTGACCTTGAGTGTTAATCACATATCGATGTGAACTGGATTATTGACTCTAGTGCAAGTGGGAGACTGTTGGAAATATGCCCTAGAGGTAATAATAAATTGATTATTATTATATTTCCTTGTTCATGATAATCATTTATTATCCATGCTAGAATTGTATTGATAGGAAACTCAGATACATGTGTGGATACATAGACAACACCATGTCCCTAGTAAGCCTCTAGTTGACTAGCTCGTTGATCAATAGATGGTTACGGTTTCCTAACCATGGACATTGGATGTCGTTGATAACGGGATCACATCATTAGGAGAATGATGTGATGGACAAGACCCAATCCTAAGCCTAGCACAAGATCATGTAGTTCGTATGCTAAAGCTTTTTCTAATGTCAAGTATCATTTCCTTAGACCATGAGATTGTGCAACTCCCGGATATCGTAGGAGTGCTTTGGGTGTGCCAAACGTCATAACGTAACTGGATGGCTATAAAGGTACACTACAGGTATCTCCGAAAGTGTCTGTTGGGTTGGCACGAATCGAGACTGGGATTTGTCACTCCGTGTGAACGGAGAGGTATCTTTGGGCCCACTCAGTAGGACATCATCATAATGTGCACAATGTGATCAAGGAGTTGATCACGGGATGATGTGTTACGGAACGAGTAAAGGGACTTGCCGGTAACGAGATTGAACAAGGTATCGGGATACCGACGATCGAATCTCGGGCAAGTATCATACCGATAGACAAAGGGAATTGTATACAGGATTGATTAAGTCCTTGACATCGTGGTTCATCCGATGAGATCATCGTGGAGCATGTGGGAGCCAACATGGGTATCCAGATCCCGCTGTTGGTTATTGACCGGAGAACGTCTCGGTCATGTCTGCATGGTTCCCGAACCCGTGGGGTCTACACACTTAAGGTTCGATGACGCTAGGGTTATAAAGGAAGTTTGTATGTGGTTACCGAATGTTGTTCGGAGTCCCGGATGAGATCCCGGACGTCACGAGGAGTTCCGGAATGGTCTGGAGGTAAAGATTTATATATGGGAAGTCCTGTTTTGGTCACCGGAAAAGTTTCGGGTTTTATCGGTAACGTACCGGGACCACCGGGAGGGTCCCGGGGGTCCACCAAGTGGGGCCACAAGCCCCGGAGGGCTGCTTGGGCCAAGTGTGGGAGGGGACCAGCCCCAGGTGGGCTGGTGCGCCCCCCACCAAGGCCCAAAGCGCAAGGAAGAGGGGAAGGGGGCAAACCCTAGGGTAGATGGGCCCTAAGGCCCACCCTGGTGCGCCTCCCCCTCTCCCCTCCCCTTGGCCGCCCCTAGATGGGATCTAGGGGGCTGCCGCCACCCCTAGGGAGGGAACCCTAGGTGGGGGCGCAGCCCCTCCCCTCCCCCTATATATAGTTGAGGTTTGGGCTGCCCAATACACATGAGTTGCTCTCCCTGTTGGTGCAGCCCTCCCTCTCTTTCTCCTCATATCTCGCGGTGCTTGGCGAAGCCCTGCTGGATCACCATGCTCCTCCACCACCACCACGCTGTTGTGCTGCTGCTGGATGGAGTCTTCCTCAACCTCTCCCTCTCTCCTTGCTGGATCAAGGCATGGGAGACGTCACTGGGCTGTACGTGTGTTGAACGCGGAGGTGCCGTCCGTTCGGCACTAGGATCATCGGTGATTTGGATCATGACGAGTACGACTCCTTCAACCCCGTTCTCTTGAACGCTTCCGCTTAGCAATCTACAAGGGTATGTAGATGCACTCTCCTTCCCCTCGTTGCTAGATTACTCCATAGATTGATCTTGGTGATGCGTAGAAAATTTTGAATTTCTGCTACGTTCCCCAACACACATAGGGTCAAGGGCCCTTGCCGGGAAGGCATTCCAGCAAGGTTTCTTCTGGCCCACCGCCCTCTAGGATGCGACGACACTAGTAACCAAGTGTGAAGCGTGCCAGTTCCATTCAAAGAAACTTCATCAGTCGGCTCAAGCCCTTCAAACAATCCCTCTCTCCTGGCCATTCTTGGTCTGGGGGCTCGATATACTTGGCCCTTTCCCCCGCACTGTCGTGGGCTTTGAGTACTTGTACGTTGCAATCGACAAGTTCACAAAGTGGCCGGAAGTGGAAGCAGTGAGGAAGGTGACTGCTCAGTCAGCCGTCAAGTTCTTCAAAGGACTGGTCTGCCGTTTTGGTGTGCCAAACAGAGTCATCACCGACAACGGCACACAGTTCACAAGCCACACCTTCATGCAGTACATCTAAGACCTCGGCAGCAAGGTCTGTTTTGCTTTCGTGGCACATCCATGGAGCAACAGCCAAGCGGAGAGGGCAAATGCTGAAGTGTTGCGAGGCCTGAGAATGAAGACCTTTGACAAGTTGCACAAGAGTGGAAGGCGCTGGATCGATGAGTTGCCGGCGGTTCTTTGGTCGATCAGGACGACGCCAAATCGAGCCACCGGCCAGACACCTTTTGCCCTGGTATACGGGGCAGAAGCAGTTCTCCCCACGGAACTCATATACGGGTCACCTCGAGTGCTTGCTTATGATGAGCTTAAGCAAGAGCCGTTGCGCCAAGATGACGCGACGCTCCTTGAGGAAGATCATCTTTGGGCGGCTGTGAGAGAGGCACGCTACCAGCAAGCCTTGTGCCGCTATCATAGCCACAAGGTTCATGCCCGAAGCCTTGAGGAAGGCGACCTTGTTCTTCGGCGCGTTCAGTCAGCCAAGAATTCCAACAAGTTGACGCCAAAGTGGGAAGGCCCTTATCGGGTAATACGAGTAACCAGGCCCGGCGCAGTCCGCCTGGAGACCGAAGATGATGTCCCAGTGAGCAACTCCTGGAACATCGAGCATCTTCGCAAGTTTTACCCATAAGGCGCGGCTTGTCGGGCCTCCCGGCAAGCCACCTTTTGTACAAGCTTTGCCGACAAGGCATGTGACCCTTTGTACAAAGCCAGGCGCAGACCCTGAGCATAAATAAATGAAGCGTTGGTGCCCTAAGTTATAACATGCATGCTAGGTCGAGTCTCTTCCTTGGTTAGGGTTGATAGTGCTTAGAGGCGACTAACCCCTAGCCTAGAGGTCGAGTGTGCGTCTGTCTGTTCCTTTTCTGTCCTCCTTTGGTTCGCAGGGCACATGAGCACTTTTGCTGAGCTACTCGGAAAGAAGGAAACGGACCGGTGCCCCGACCCCGGCAAGCCAGAGTTGCCGGGGGCTGCAAGCACAAGGATCCAACCGCGGCAAGATGAGATTGCCAAGGGCTGCGGATCCAGATAAGTCTTTTATCCTCTATCATGCATTTCTGAACCATACTAGGGCATGTGAAACCTCGTTTTTATCTCTAGGCTGTCGTGCTCCCCTTTTTCCTATACCTAGGGATTATTTCCTGGGTCCGGATTTGGTCGTAGCCGCGGCGGCAAGGAGGTGGGGCGAGGAGCCTAAAGCCCACTTCATCCCTGCCTCCGCCAAGAGCGCGAGAACGGTCGAGTGGAGTGGCGGGACGGCAAGGCCTGTTGCCAGGCGAAAAACGTTTATCTTAAAACAATAACAAGGATTCGCTCCTTGTCGCAAGATTTACCCGCAAACGAAAAACCCGGCAAGCATCCCTTTTTCATTAAAAACATCCCATACGGGTACAGTTCGTGCGAGATGAAAAACATGAGCAAGGGGATTACAAGTTTTAAATTTAACAAAGGCCCGCAGGCTTACAAACTAAAAAAGAGATAAGATGCCCATAATCCCTTTCTTGTCCCTCTCCTCAGGAGGCAGGTCAAGGTGTGGGGACCCCGACTCATAAGTCGTGATCACCGAATGCACTTGTACAATGACCCCAGAGATCAATGCTCACTGAACACACAGAAGCTGAATAACAAGAGTCTTACATCCATACATACAGTATTACACAAGTAGGACCATTATGGTCAAGTCTTGAGTATAGCATCGCAGCGGAAATCTTCGTCGATAACTTGGACCCATGCCATTTGCCTTAGCCCTACAGGCATTCTGACTAGGAAGCGTCCTAGCTCGCATGTTCGCCACCAAGGTACTCTTCATCATATCCTGTTCTTTCATGCCTGGCCAATAAAATAACCAGTGGCAAGCCAATGAGTACTTTGAATGTACTCGCAAGCAACCCATGTTTTGGTTCAAGGTGCAACAATGCATGATATAGGTAAATTTTTGCGGAAAGCTAGTTTTGAGTGCAATGACATGTTCAACAACTTGTAAGTCATGCATCAGAAGAATCCAAGTAACCATAAGGACATGTTACAGATATCAACATAAATAGGGTGGGCACCAACCCAACTCAAACATGTCAAGTCCTTGACTTGACCCAAGTAGTGGTATTAACATAAAAAGAGTGGGCACCAACCCAACTCAATCATGTCAAGTCCTTTGACTTGACCCAAGTAGTTCTTCCCTCTTATCCAAACACACACTGGTTTGTAAGCATGTGGACATAGCCCAAGAGCGGTTACCCAACTGTCCTTGACCGTGGACACGGCTATTCGAATAGTTTTACACTCTGCAGAGGTTGCACACTTTACCCACAAGATCCGGGGAACTTCCGTGTCATCCACGACCCGCGGTACCTCACGTACCCAGGGTAAGCACCCGATCACTATCTTTCCCTAGACGACACTAACATGGAGTCCACTCATTGTTCCGTATCCTCACGATGTACATCATACGAGACTCACTCAAGATCGTAACATCCGAGAGGGGACACAACGGTGTATCCGGTGCCCTGTGAAAACAGGCATGGCCGCCCTACCTGGCATGACCCCGTCCCGAGAGAGCGCACCAACAACTCTCCCGTCACTAGTAATGCGGGATCCAAGCTAGTATCGGCCTAGGTAATCAATAATGCCCTTTCCCATACAAGGGTAGAGTGGTTGCGCATGTAAGGTTGGAATAACGGTCGCAACTTAAACCAATCCGTTTCTGAAAGCAACACACACACACTTGCCTCGGTACACCACTTCGTCATCAAGTGGTTACCCATCTCATCATCTCCCTCGGGCATAAGTGTCACCCGACGGGGTTTTCGAAAAGTCCTTTGAAAATATTTTGTCTCCATCACCATGCATATACCCGTCCCTTTTTGCATAGCACTACTTTAGCATCCTATCTTTTCCCACCGGCATAACCCTCATAAGGAGGTAGGGTCATGCACAATGCAAGTATCAACAAGGAGTAAATGAAGGTAACCCACCAAAGTGGCTACCCTCTCATCATGATTCCGATGCAACAATAATAAAGTGCTATATGAAATGCATAAAAAGGGTTTCATAGACATGGTCAAAGGGCCGCTTGCCTGTTTCAACAAAGTCTTCGAGGTCTTCAAATATCTCTGGTCCAACTCCGAGCATTTCGTCTACTTCGTCAACTATCGTCGAAAACAACCACAATAAGCAACACAACAAGGCAGGAAATGAAAGTGCTCCAAAAATATTGATTTGACTTTTCTAGGATACCTCTCGTCATGTGAGGAATGACCAAAGTGATTTCATTTGAATTGGATCAATGGATATTTCTAAACATTTTGATATGATGGGATCGAGGGGTTTATGGATTTGCAAGAAGTGTACAGAAATATTATTTTGAAAAATGAGCAAGGATACCCATTTAACAAAACATGATTTTAGAAGCATCTAGGAGTTGGTTTCACTGGATTTGGGGTTCAAATGAATTTCCTATGAATTTGCAAAGTTGACAAATATGAAGAAATGGCTCATTATTTTATGTGGGATAGAATGTATTAATAAAAATGTTCATAAGCTAAGTTATGAACTTAGAAGCATCTAGGAATTTGAATCATGGCATTTGGATCAATTTTGAGCTCTCTGTGATTTTCTAAAGTTTATGACAGAAATAGAAAAATAGGATTTTGATAAATATTTCTAAAGAGAAAGTTTTTGGAAAAATGTGCAAATAGCACCATGTGATAGATCATGATTTATGTAGCTACTAGAAATTTGAATCATTGGATTTGGAGCTCTGTTGAATTATTTATGGATTTTGAAGTTGACTTGAAAAAGAAAAAGACAAAGGATTTACCTAAATGGGCCGGATCTGGGCGACGGTTGGGCGCACCGGGCGAGATATAGTGGCAGGGCGCCACTGGGCCGGCCCAGCAATTCAGCCATGCGGCGATAGGGCGACGTCGAAGGCGCCCACGCGGAGTGCGCCTTCGCTGCGGGGACGCGGGAGACGTCGAACCCACCTCCACTTGCCAGCGTGGCCCGGTGGTTGGGCCATTGACGAGCGGGCCCCGCCTGCAGGTTCGTCCTCAACCTCCCGCGCGGGCGCGAAGGGCGACAGAGGAGGCGTTCGACGCCGGCCGCCGGCGTTACAGGGCGTCTCGGGCGATGATCCGCCCACCGGCGTGCTCAGCGGAGAGAGACGAACCAGGGAGACCCCACCACGGGTGCCTGTGTCACCGGGTGGGAGCAGGGCTTCACCCGCGGCGGACGGTGGTGTCGGGCGAGAGTGGCCGTGGCCTAGCGGTTCGCCGAAGGAGAAAGAAGGGTGTGGTCGAGCTCCTCAGGTTCTGGGGGTCCTGTGATGCGGTTATAGGGAGAGGAGGGAGTCGGGACGGCGCGAAGTTGAGCAGGGGTCCGAGGCAGTAATGGCGGCAGAGGAGGAGGGAGAAGGCACGGGAGGAGGAGTGGGTTGGTCCGGGTGTGTAGGGAAGGGAGAGTGAGCAGTTGGAGACAATAGAAGGCTCGAGGGTGGCCTTATACGGGCGCGGCCGGGAGGTGCTGTAGGCGGGCGCACGGCCACAGCCCGTGGCATTGCCAGAGGCCAAAAGGGTGCTCTGGTGCGTGCCTGGGGTGTTCATGGGCATGGTCCAGGCCGAGAGGAGAGGAGAGAGGGAGCAGGGCGAGCTCGAGGAGGTCCCGCACGAGTGCGGCGACTGGCGGACGTGAGCGGCGCTCGGGCATGCGTGTCAGAGGTCGCCGGAGAGAGAAGGTGGAGGGGGCCAACCGTCTTGCGTGTCCCGGACGCTGAGGCGGCCTCGGGGGACACAAGGGGAAGGCCCTAGGTGGTCAGAAGCCTCGGGTAGGACGCGGCTACAGTGCCCTGGTGCACTGTAGCGTGCTCCAGAGCACGTATATGGATGGCATTGGCATATTTTTGGCGCCCAGGGCATGGCCACTAGTGTCCAGGGGGTCAGGGGAGGAGTAAACAAAGGGGTGGTGGCCTTGGATGCCCTGGTGAGCTAGTAGGAGAGGAGAGAGGTAGAAGAAGAGGGAGAGAGGGGCTGTCCAGGGAGGTAAATTGGGGTATTTTACCCCTCAATCATTGAGCAATGGCCAGGGAAGAGTCACTGGAGGTAGGAGAAGACTAGGAGGAGCTGTGGTAAAAAGTTGAGCTCAAGGAGATTAGTGGAAGGGGTCAAGATGATGATTTTGGAAAAATGGCAGAAGGTGTTTGTTGTTGGTTTGGGCAAGAAAATTAATCCCACTTGCCATGAAATTTAACAGGATGGCATGGCACTTAGAAATAGGGTGTTCTACAAAATTTGAGCTCATTTGGACAAAGTTGCCAGTGCAACTTTTGTAAACCCTAGAATTTAGCAGAAATGGCTTTACCAAGATTTAGTCATGCAAATCAATTCTCCTTGATGCACCACTTGGTGTAGTGTCATCATTTGAGTATTTGAACATGTCCACAAAACTTCAGATCAAAAGGACACACTTGGCAATGTAGAGTTGTTCAAATTTGGTTCTGGACAGAAAGAGTTTTGGGGTACTTTGCTCAAGATAAAATTCTCTCCAACTTGTGCCATTTGGTCTAGATGCATTATTACACCATTTGAGCATGTGCACAAAGTTTTAGAGTATTTGGACATGTTTGACAGTGCAAAGTTGTTCAAACTTCAAAATGGACAGAAATGGTTTTGAGGAGATTTCATGGGGTTATACTATTCTCCATGACATGATACTTGGCAAGATCATCAAACATGTCATATGTGACATGCTAGAATTTTCTTGGAATTGCTGAGGAATATTTCCTGTAGAAATATTTCAAATCCTTGAAATGGGCAGAAATGGTTTTTGAGGGATTTGACCAATATTTTGAACATGACCATGTGTTGAAACTCTTATGTATGGACAATATATGTCCATTGAGTTTCCCTGATTTTTGTCAAATATTTTTGAAACAATAAAATAATTTTTCCCTATTAAAGACCATTTCTGGCCTTAAGAAAAAGATTTTAAATAAAATAGTAAAATAAATTTTAAAATTATATTTTTGTGGTTTCTGGGTATCCTATATCTAATAGGAGTCAAACATATTTTTGGAAAGATTTTTACTGCCCTGAATTAAGTACTTGCAGTGCAAACCTCAATTCAGGGGTTTTTGGAAAACTAATTTTTGAAAATACTTTTTGGCCAAATTATTTTTGTAAGAAAATATTATATTGCTCTATACACATGGTATGATCATTGGGAAAAGGTTTTGGATCAAGGAGGAGTATAAGAGTTGGAGGATTTATTTAATTTTTAGAGCACTTGCAAACAACAGACAAAATCCAAGCAAGGCAAGGTCCAAAACACTCAAAAGTTTTTGTCAAACCACATTTTATCATGATTGTGAGCTTAAGTGTAGTGGCATGAAAAACAGGGTGTGACACAAGGTGGCGAAAGGGCAAAAGGGGCGCCTAGACGAGCTACGAGCAACAGAAAGCACCAAGAGAACATCTCGGTGGCCACCCACAGGCGGGCCGGTGATGACGGTGCTGGGAAAGGAGCTCGAAGACGAGGCGGCAGGACCGGCAATACGCGATGAAGGCGTCAGTGCCCGCGTACTCCGAGTTGACAGCGTTGCCGCCCGCCCTCTTCCTCTTCCGCGGCCTCCCGACGCCAGCCTCCCAAGGAGACAGACCCGAGGAGTTCAAGGAGCTGGCCCTGCCCCCGGCTAGCTTCTACCAGAGGAGCGGCCAGGTGCAGATGCTGCTGCTGCCACACCCGCCCAGGCGCGGGGCGTCCGACGCCTAGTCAGACTCGTCCCCGCTGTCCGCCCTGTCCTCCTCGTCGCTCTCTCTCGAGGACGAGCTTCCATCGTCAGAATCTCCATTAGAGGAGCTCTCCACGCAGCATTTCAGACGAGTTCCAAACTCTCCGAAGACCTTGATGGAGAGCAGGCCGTCCTCCATTAACTTGAAGTAGAGGACGAGCCCCGTCGTCAGGCTGTGGATGCGGGTGAACGTCTTCCATCTACGGCGGAGATACATAACTCGAGGAGCTGGGAAGTCGACGTCGACCCGCGTGCCCCCGTTCCCGCAGCCCCTCATGTGCAACCTGAGGGTCTGGGGCGGGGCACGCTCCATCACCCAAGAGAACGGAGTGGGGAGACGAAGACGACGACGCGGGGGCCGGCGAAGCCTGATAAAGAACTCGCAAGGCTGGTCTTCAACGTGGCCCTCCATCAGGAAGGGCATCATTGGCAGGGTGAGGCCAGCGCGTCGCCCCGTCCTCCTCTTCCCCGAGCTCTACGGCCTCTGCCCCGGCCTCGCCCCCTTCCCCTCGCGGTCGGTTCCACCACCATGGGTTCAGAAGGGGGAGGTACACGCTGTCGAGCGGTGACCCTCGCCGCCACCGTCGAAGGACCAGGATTCCCTTTCTCCATGGCGGGTGAAAGGAAGGAGCAGAAGCAGAGGGAGGTAGAAGAGGGAATAATGCGGGGTGCCATTCCCCCCTTCCTCCTCTTTATAAAGGAACGAGGTTGAGGCTCGGCCACCCCGCTAGGCCAATCCAGACACCAGAGGCGCGGGGAATCAGGACCGACCCGCTGCCCCAACCTGCGGCGGCCCGGTTTATCGCCTCCACCGTTTGCCACCACAAGCACATGAAAGACGTGTGGCAGACATGCAGAACTGAGGGGACGGATGATGCGACCTCTCCCCACCCCGTGATCGTGGGGAGTGGACGCCTTGAAGACCGCACCCTGACCCCGCTCAGTAAATGAGCCGCGCCTCCATGCCTCCCTCTTTTTACGGGGAAGACGCGAGCCGCCTCTTTACTATGATGTGAAGCATGCGTGTGGAAACCGCCCCACGCATGCCGCCCATGTCACGCACACCCCTCCACGCCATGCCACGCGCGCGGGTCGTGGGAGGCGGAGCACGTGAAGAATCTTACCACGGTAAAAACCGCCCCACCTGCCCGCGCACCGTTTTGGGCCTGGCCCAACAATGCGTCACGCTTATGTGTGGCCCAGGCCCGGGGGCTCCTGTCGGTGTACAAAAATAGGGGCGCATCTTTGTACCCCTTTTCCTGTGCACGGGCAGTCAGAGCCACGCCCACGGCCACACCAAGCAGAACGAGGGAGGTGAACCAAGGTAAGAACGAAGCCCGTGACAATCAAAGCAACGCCAAGGCCAAGACCACAAAGAGCAAAGGGACGAAGCAAGTTCCCCCAGAAAGACTAATGGAGTCCTGGATTAGGGGGTCTCCGGACAGCCGGACTATATCCTTTGGCCGGACTGTTGGACTATGAAGATACGAGATTAAAGATTTCGTCCCGTGTCCGGATGGGACTCTACTTGGCATGGAAGGCAAAGCTAGGAAATACGGATATGTATATCTCCTCCCTTGTAACCGACCTTGTGTAACCCTAGCCCCCTCCGGTGTCTATATAAACCGGAGGGTTTAGTCCATAGGACAACAGACAATCATACCATAGGCTAGCTTCTAGGGTTTAGCCTCTACGATCTCGTGGTAGATCAACTCTTGTAATACTTGTATCATCAAGAATAATCAAGCAGGACGTAGGGTATTACCTCCATCAAGAGGGCCCGAACCTGGGTAAACATTGTGTCCCCTGCCTCCTGTTACCATCCGCCTTATACGCACAGTTCGGGACCCCCTACCCGAGATCCGCCGGTTTTGACACCGACATTGGTGCTTTCATTGAGAGTTCCACTGTGTCGTCACCATAAGGCTTGGTGGCTCCTTCGATCATCGATAGCGATGCGGTCCAGGGTGAGGTTTTCCTCCCCGAACAGATCTTTGTATTCGGCGGCTTCGCACTGCGGGCCAATTCGCTTGGCCATCTAGAGCAGATCGAGAGCTACGCCCCTGGCCATCAGGTCCGGTTTGGAAACTTAAGCTACACTGCCGACATCCACGAAGACCTGATCTTCGACGGATTCGAGCCCATGTCAGGTGCGCCGCATAGTCACGACGAGCATGACGTAACTCTGTTGTCGAACAATATTCGGGAGATCGCATCTGCCACTACTCCGGCCATCAATCCGGAGCAAATCGCGCCATCCGAGAGCAGAGGGATAGATCCCGCCATGGAGGCCGCACTCTCAGTGGCAATAGAGCCGGATACTGACTTCACCCCTTATGAGAGCTGTGTCGCCAAACCCCTGAATTCATCCCCGGCCACAGACTCCGAGCCGCTTACATCCGTGCCAGTCGAATCCGACTGGGCGCCGATCATGGAGTTCACCTCCGTAGATATCTTTCAGCACTCACCTTTCGGCGATGTGCTAAATTCATTAAGGTCCCTCTCCTTGTCAAGAGAACCTTGACCGAACTATGTCCGGCTAGAATGGGATGCGGACGACAAAGAAATTCTCTTCCCACCCACCACCCACTTAGTAGACACAGTCGATGATTTAACCCACATGCTCGGCTTCGACTCCGAAGACATCGACGGTATGGACGACGATGCAGGAGACGAACAGGAACCACCGCCCACAGGACGCTGGGCCGCTACCTCATCATATGATATATACATGGTGGACTCCCCCAAAGAAGGCAATGGCGACGAGACAGCAAAGGATGACCCCTCCAAGAAGCAACCCAAGCGCCGATGTCAGCGGCGCCGCTCTAAGTCCCGCCAAAGCAAAAGTAGTGATACCGGCACAGGAGATAATAACACTTCGGATAGCGCTGAAGACAACCACAATCCCCTCCAGCACGATGTAGAGCCGGAGGATGAACAAGCCATCCCTACAGAGCAGGCAACAGATGGAGAACCGGAGGAGGACAATTACATGCCTCTCTCCGAAGACGAGGTGAGCCTCGGCGATGAAGAATTTATCGTGCCTGAGGACCCCGTCGAGCAAGAGCGCTTCAAGCGCCGGCTTATGGCCACAACAAATAGCCTAAAGAAAAAGCAACAACAGCTTCAAGCTGATCAAGACTTGCCAGCAGACAGATGGACCGAAGTCCTTGTGGCCGAGGAATACGAACTCGAGCGCCCCTCCAAGAGATACCCAAAACGCAGGTTGCTACCTCACCTCGAGGAGGAAGCGTTGAAAACTCGTGTACCAGTGTACGATGCGGCTGACCGGCCACTGCGTGGCCGAGCCAAAGAGGCGTTTCAGCCTGAAGTTCAGCCTGCACCCTGCCGCCACTCAATCAAAAATACCAAGCCCGGGGCAACACACGGGACCTGCGAGACGTATTGGACAGTAAGGCAAAACTTGCAAGGTCAATATACGGGTCACGGGCACGCGCGCCAACATGGGACGATGATCGTTGCGCCGGATACACCAAAAGCAAATTCGGCCGGGCCGAATACAACAGACAAGACTCATATGAACTGCGTCGTGATATAGCCTGGCACAGAGGCGCCGCACACCCACTATGCTTCACTAATGAAGTTATGGATCACGAATTCCCGGAGGGTTTCAAACCCGTAAATATTGAATCATATGATGGTACAACAGATCCCACTGTATGGATTGAGGATTTCCTCCTTCACATCCACACGGCTCGCGGTGATGATGTACATGCCATCAAGTACCTCCCACTAAAACTCAAAGGACCAGCTCGGCATTGGCTGAATAGCCTGCCAGCAGACTCCGTCGGCAGTTGGGAGGATCTGGAAGACGCATTCCTTGACAACTTCCAGGGCACTTATGTGCGACTACCGGATGCTGATGACTTGAGCCATATAACTCAGCAGCCAGGGGAATCGGCCAGACAATTCTGGACTCGGTTCCTGACTAAGAAAAACCAAATTGTCGAATGTCCGGACGCAGAGGCCCTAGCGGCATTCAAGCACAACATCTGTGACGAGTGGCTCGCCTGCCACCTTGGCCAGGAGAAGCCGAAGTCTATGGCAGCCCTCACGGCACTCATGACCCGCTTTTGCGCGGGCGAGGATAGCTGGCTGGCTCGCAGCAATAACACATCGAGGAATCCGGGCACTTTGGATACCAAAGATGCCAACGGCAGACATCGTCGTAATAGACCAAAGCCCGCAATAACGGCGATAACACTGAGGATACAGCAGTCAACGCCGGATTCAGAGGATCTAGATCCGGTCAGCGGAACAAGCCATTTAAAAGAAGTACTCCAGCTCCGTCCAGTTTAGATCGCATACTGGATCGCTCGTGTCAAATCCACGGCACTCCCGACAAGCCAGCCAATCACACCAACAGAGAATGCTGGGTGTTCAAGCAGGCCGGCAAATTAAATGCCGAAAACAAGGACAAGGGGCTGCATAGTGATGATGAGGAGGAGCCCCGGCCGCCGAACACGGGAGGACAGAAGGGTTTCCCTCCACAAGTGAAAATGGTGAACATGATATACGCAACCCACATTCCCAAGAGGGAGCGGAAGCGTGCACTAAGGGATGCCTATGCGATGGAGCTCGTCGCCCCAAAGTTCAACCCATGGTCCGCTTGCCCGATCACCTTTGATCGCAGGGACCACCCCACTAGTATCTGTCATGGCGGATCCGCCGCACTGGTCCTAGACCCCATCATCGACGGATTTCACCTCACTCGAGTCCTTATGGACGGCGGCGGCAGCCTAAACCTGCTCTATCAGGATACAATGAGAAAAATGGGCATCGATCCCTTGAGGATCAAACCCACCAAGACCACCTTTAAGGGCGTCATCCCAGGTGTAGAGGCCCATTGCACGGGCTCAATCACACTGGAAGTAGTCTTCGGATCATCGGACAACTTCTGAAGCGAGGAGTTAATCTTCGACATCGTCCCGTTTCGCAGTGGCTATCATGCACTTCTCGGACGAACTGCATTTGCAAAATTCAATGCAGTACCGCATTACGCATACCTCAAGCTCAAGATGCCAAGACCTCAGGGGGTCATAACAGTGAATGGAAATACAGAACGCTCGCTCCGCACGGAAGAGCACACTGCGGCCCTCGCAGCAGAAGCACAAAGCAGCCTTTCAAGGCAAACCACTAATTCGGCGATACAGCCCCCTAACACCTTCAAGCGTGTCCGGAGTAAACTATGGCAGGATCGCCTGGCACGTTCAGAGCTCGCCTAGCAATTCGGCCCCCGTCCTAGTCCCAGTCAAGCGACGAAATCCGTGCCGCGCGTACATAATTACGCACTGAAAATACCATGGACATAGGCGGGGGCACGATCGGGGCACGCCCCGCAATGCGGCTTAACCGCCCTAGGGGCTATATATCTTTATCATTTCTTTTCTCTTTCAGGGCCTAACTCTCTGGAAGCCCTTTCCGGCAGTATGATTGCCGGACACATTACGGTAAGGAACAACCAAGGCGGCAAGAAGCTAAGATGTACACGGGAACCCCCAGGTGGTCTCTAATAATAATACCCGCTTTCTACTATCCATACGCAGCTTGCCCTTGGATAGGACATTTTGAATGGTCCTACTTTCTGCTTATTGCACTACCTGTACCAGTACGCTTCGACGTATTATTTAAATAACAATGCATAGCATTAGTCTATTATTGCATTTTTTTATCTTTTTTATCTTTTCTCTCTTATATGTCCATTTACGACAATCCGCACCCGCACGTTCGGGTACGGTCAGTACGCCAGGGGCTTTCGTTTACCCCACAATACGATGCAAGAAGTCCGAACACTTTCGACAGTGCGGCACCCCGAACTTATGGCATTATATGCATCAGCTCCGAATCATGTCTTTGGTTAAATGTTGGGTTTGCCCGGCTCCCATGCTTTGGTACCTTACGTTCCGCTATATCGGCTAAGGTAGCGGTGGGAGAACTACTGCGATTCTGTCCCGGTTCTTCCGGACAAGCACCTCAGTAGAGAAAACCGAAAACTGACTGTCATGATAAGGCGAGAGACTGGTTGCTGCTCGAGAGATCTCAAGTCCTTAAAGACTTTTTCCGCTTCGGGCGAGCAGTCGGCCTTGTCCGACTTAGGCGTGTATAGCGCCCCAGATTCGGCCTTCCGAATACCAGGGGCTTCGCCAAAATTAAAATTGTAGACTTCTATGGCTAAGTGAGAGTGATAAAGCATTACAGTTAGGTTGCCTAGTTCGTTGCGCTCAACACCTCCCTTGAAGGACCCAAAATTGGGGTAAAGAGTGCTCAGGTTTATCCCGAACACCCCAGTACTAGTTACATGAGGGCAGAAGCCGACGACTGGACAACTCTCAGATTTTATAAACGGCCGCACAGAAGGTAATATTTTAAATTAAAAAAGCGTCGCATGGCGCAAATGAACTCGTTTCATATTACAGGATCACATGAGCATGTTCACTCAAAAATTACATCCTTGGCACACTCATCCGCCACAAGGCGGGAACCCTTCAGGACACTCTCATAATAATTTTCGGGGCAGCGATGCTCCTTGCCCTCCGGCGGCCCATCCTTCACAAGCTTCACGGTGTCTAGCTTCGCCTAGTGCACCTTCGCCCAGGCAAAAGCCCTGCGCGCACCCTCGATGCAGACGGACCGCTTTATGACTTCAAGCCATGGGCAGACATCCACAAGCCGCCTCACCAGACCGAAGTAGCTGCCGGGCATGGGCTCGCCGGGCCACATCCAGACTACAAGGCCCTCCATGGCCTGTTCGGCCGCCTTGTGAAGCTCGACCAATTGCTTCAGCTGGTCGCTCAAGGGCACCGGGTGTTTGGTCCCAGTATACTGAGACCAGAACAACTTCTCCGTCGAGCTCTCCTCCTCAGCTTGGTAAAACTCTGCGGCATCCAGTACACTGCGGGGAAGATCTGCAAACGCTCCTGGAGAGCTCCTAACTCGGGTAAGAAAAAGGAAAGTCTCCTTCACGTGCTTGCTTTGCATAATGAATGCCTTACCCGCTGCTATCTTCTTCACCGCATCAATCTCCTGGAGGGCCTTGTGGGCTTCGGCCTTGGTGCTCTGGACGCTTTCAAGCGCATGCGCGAGCTCGGACTCTCGCGTCTTAGAGTCAAGCTCCAAGGACTCGTGCTTTTTGGCGAGAGCCTCGAGCTCTTGCTACACCTCGCCCACTCGGGCTTCTTGTTTCTCCCGCTCAATACGCTCCTCGGCCACTTTGTTCTCGGCCTCGGATAGCGCCTTCTTCAGGGTCGCCACTTCGGTTGTGGCCCCTGGGAAATTCATGATGATCCTATTACTTTACACCCGAACTTCTTTTATTTCACATAAGCAAGGTATTGCTTACCTTTGCTCTCCTCGAGCTGCCTCTTGGTAAGGCCAAGCTCGTTCTCGGACCGCTCCAGGTCCTGCTTCAGCGCAGAGACCTCCACAGTACGTGCGGCAGCAGCCAGCAGCGAAGCCTGCACATACACATAGATATATACTAATTAGACTCCTGAGTCATCATTTGATCCTCTATCCGGCCTTTCTACTCGAACGCCGAACAGAGCATCATGGGCTACTATCTATGCTGTAATATTTTTTTATATTTTGATTGCTTACCTCAAAGCCTGTTAGGAGGCTGGCACAAGCTTCAGTCAGTCTGTTTTTGGCGGATGAACTTTCTCGATCACCGCACTCATAATAGTACGGTGCTCTTCATCGATGGAAGCGCCGCGAAGCACTTCCAGCAAGTTGTCCGGTGCCTCTTGATAGACAGAGGACACCGGCATGGGCGGCTTGCCCCCCTTAATGGGGGGTCGACCGCCGGAGTCTAGAACCACCGATGATTCTGGTGCAGTGTTCGGCTGGGGGCCAAACCTGGAGCCCATGGGAGTCCGGCTCCCTTTGCGCCCAGGGTCCGGAAGGTCGCCTCGAGGCGCCCCCAGGACTGCCTCCCCTTGGCCCGGTGCCTGTTGAGACAACACCTCGACATTGTCCGCAAGGCAAGGGGTGGAGGCGGTTGGAGGAGAACCGCTGTCCATATCCGACGAGTCCAACGAACCACTCGACGAAGACATGTCGAGATGAGCTCGGGACGGACTGCATAATCATGTTCGGCATGAAGAGAAGCAGTGCAGTAAAACATACCATGAATTACTATGGTGTCCGGACACTTACGACTTCGCCAGGGGCTTGACCCTGGGTAGCCACTCGTCGCCGCTGTCGGCGGCCGTCGTGGAACAGTCCGGAGCACGGGTCCTTCCTTTCTTGGACCCTTCGGCCTCCCCAGTTGGGTCGGCCTTCCTTTTCTTGTCTCCCCCGTCCGGGGGAGAGAACTTTCCTCCTCCTCCTCCTTGTTTTTATGGGAGGAGGGCGTGTCAGAGTCATTATAGGATGAGTCCGATACAACCTTGCGCCGAAGACCCTTTCGGGTCCCCGTGGCCTTCTTGGTCTTCTTCGCAGGTACCTCGTAAGGTGCCGGAGTCAGCATCTCCATCAGGAGAGCATCTGCGAGATCTTCAGGCAAAGGGGTTGGGCAGTCAAGCTGCTCCGCTGTCTTTATCCAGTCCTGTTAATGGTAAGAGAGCTTAGACCCCGCACATCATTTAACCAGGGCGAATAAATACCCTGTGAAATATAAAAACTTACCGGATTGGCGCGGCGCTTTGCGCTGAGTCCGCGGTCCTCGGTGAGGGAAGGAGGTACCTCGGCACCCTTGAACAGCACCCTCCAGACGTCCTCGTGCGTCGTGTCATAGAGCTCTCGCAGCGTCTGGTTCTTGGCTGGGTCGAACTCCCACAAGTTGAATACCCGTTGTTGACACGGGAGAATCCGGCGGAAGAGCATGACCTGGACCACGTTGACGAGCTTGATTTTCTTGCTCGTCATGTTCCTGATGCAAGTCTGGAGTCCGGTCAGCTCTACCGAAGAACCCCAGGACAGGCCCTTCTCTTTCCAGGAGGTGAGCCGTGTGGGGATTCCGGACCGAAATTCGGGGGCCGCCGCCCAGTTGGTGTCACGCGGCTCAGTGATGTAGAACCACCCCGACTGCCAACCCTTTATGGTCTCCACATAGGAGCCTTCTAGCCAGGTGACGTTGGGCATTTTGCCCACCATGGCACCTCCGCACTCTGCTTGCCGGCCTACCACCACCTTCAGTTTGACATTGAAGGTTTTTAGCCACAGGCCGAAGTGGGGCCTGATGCGAAGGAAGGCCTCGCACACGACGATAAACACTGAGATGTTGCGGATGAAATTGGGGGCCAGATCATGAAAATCCAGCCCGTAGTAGAACATGAGCCCGCGGACAAACGGGTGGAGGGGAAACCCCAGTCCGCGGACAAAATGGGTAAGAAAAACTACCCTCTCATGGGGTTCGGGCGTTGGGATGATCTGCCCCGCATCTGGCAGCCGGTGCGCGATATCCGTGGCCAGATATTCGGCTTCCCGTAACTTTTTGATGTTCTCCTCCGTGATGGAGGAGACCATCCACTTGCCTCCTGCTCCGGACATGCTTGGAGTGGTTTGAGAAGAAGAACGCGAGCTTGGGCGCTAGAGCTCGAGTGTGCGGGAATGGGTAAGCAAGTAGGAAGAAGGCATGGGTGAAAAGAGTGAATCTTCGTCCCTTTATAAGGGCGGAGGAGGCAATGCGCCTCCCCACTTGCCTAGTAAAATCGC
The DNA here is from genome assembly GCF_056163025.1 of Triticum urartu. Lineage (NCBI taxonomy): Eukaryota > Viridiplantae > Streptophyta > Magnoliopsida > Poales > Poaceae > Triticum > Triticum urartu. The sequence continues at coordinate 680,959,476 of NC_141874.1, forward strand.
TTATTCCCCAAGCGCCATAATTGATGGCGCGGTTGGGTTACCCAAGTCCGTATTGATCAGAATCCCGTAATAAGGGAACACGATCCCTGCTTTAACAAGACGTGTCAAGAAAACCACCTCGCGATATGTGCGGTGCTGGTTGAGAAAAATGGTTCGAATAATGACCGGGCCATGGCATGATGTCATGTTGTCGAAACGTGTCAGCAGATTAGATTTGTGGAAATATTATTCTCTCTATGGTGGTATGTGGAGCTTGTTTTGCAGAACCGGACACTATCCTTGTGTTCAAAATCTTCCATGGAGTATTCGGAGGAGGAACCCGCCTTGCAATGCCGAAGACAATACTGCGCGCCGGACTCGTCGTCATTGAAGCCTGGTTCAGGGGCTACTGAGGGAGTACTGGATTAGGGGGTCTCCGGACAGCCGGACTATATCCTTTGGCCGGACTGTTGGACTATGAAGATACAAGATTGAAGACTCCGTTCCGTGTCCGGATGGGACTCTACTTGGCGTGGAAGGCAAAGCTAGGAAATACGGATATGTATATCTCCTCCCTTGCAACCGACCTTGTGTAACCCTAGCCGCCTCCGGTGTCTATATAAACCGGAGGGTTTAGTCCGTAGGACAACAGACAATCATACCATAGGCTAGCTTCTAGGGTTTAGCCTCTACGATCTCGTGGTAGATCAACTCTTGTAATACTTGTATCATCAAGAACAATCAAGCATGACGTAGGGTATTACATCCATCAAGAGGGCCCGAACCTGGGTAAACATCGTGTCCCCTGCCTCCTATTACCATCCGCCTTAGACGCAAAGTTCGGGACCCCCTACCCGAGATCCGTCATTTTTGACACCGACAAAGACCCTTGTCGGGTGGCCTCAGCGGCCCCGGCAAGACTCTTGCCGGGACAGCTCGCCCCGCACCAACAGAGCGAGCCACCCTTGAGCCCACGGCCCCCAGTGCCATCATCAGCGTGGGGCCAGGGCTTGGGAAGGCACCCCTATGGTGGCATGTAGATCTTTGTGAAGACATACTCAAGATCAGATTAGAAGACGATGATCCTCGGCAAGATCCTTGCCAAGGAAGGCCACCAGACCCCCGGCAAGATCCTTGCCGGGGACGACAACACGCCACGGCGAGACCCTTGCCGGGCCACCCGGCAAGGCCCTCACCAAAGACGCCGGCAAGGCCACCGCCAAGCCCACGTCAAGCAAGCTTCCAACGTCGTTCACATGCAGCTGCCAGCCCAACCAGCTGGGCGGGCACCTGCGTGGCAACATGTAGCTCCCAGGCCAACTCATCAAGCGCCTGCGTGGCGGCATGCAGATCTTCATGAAGGCTCCACCACCGCGCCAACTCAACTGCCTGCCTGCCTACATGGCACCGCACGCATCCCTAGCTGAGGCGCGTGTCGAAGCGAGGAGGAGCGGCGACGGACGGCATGGGCCTCGCCCCCATCCCTGATAAAGCAAGAGGACACCTAAGCGATGCATTAAATGCACCTTGTCCTGTAATACGAGGGATAACCTCGTGCCACTGTAGACCTTTCCACCTCCTGTGTGCCACTGTGGCAACCCCTTTTTCCTATAAAAGGAGGCCCGAGGTGACGAGGAGGGGGATTCGGCTCTTTGGAACCACACGCTGACCATAGCTTGTTCGAGAGCTCAAGAACTCTCAGAAATACACCCACAAAGTAGGACTAGGGTTTTATGCATCCTCACGGCCCGAACCTGGGTAAACGATCCTTGTGCTGTCTACTAGCCCGGCTCTCCTCGCAACCCTGCGCCCCGGCAACCGTAGTAGGGATTCTTGTGATCCCATAGGTGTCGTTCCACACCGACATTCCTCTTATGGTGTTGTGCCGGACTAGGACTCATGGTACTACGGCTCCCAAGGAGCGATACTACCGTGACCACCTGCGATACTACCGCAAAGGCCTATGGTACTACCGCAGGGGCCTGCGGTACTACCGCTCCGAAGAGCAGTACTACTGCAAGCCCCGGAACATCAATACTAGGAATTCTTCTATTTGCACAAACACGAAGAAATGGAGGATGCTCCAAAGTGCTAAGGGAAAGGCGGTGCAAAGAGGAGTAAATGTGTACGTGACGATTCCACCCAAACCTTTCCAAAGCGGATCCCCTCTTGATAGTACGGCTTTCCTACGACTCAAATCCACCGAAAAAGGAACATAGAAAAACGCCGTCTTCAATAATCTTCGAGGGGCTCCAAACCGTCTTGTGCCTAGTAATGAAATATCTGAAATACTCGAGGCACACGATTAGTCTACAAATGCATTGTCATCAATCACCAAAACCCCTTAGGGATAAATATGCCCTTACACCACGTGTCGGTCACCCTTGACGAAAGCACTTCTATGACACGTGATTTATCGTCATGGAAGTGGACACTTCCGTGATGATAATTTTGGTAATGCCATGGAACACTTCTACGACAGCACAGGTATGACTATCTTGATTCTGTCATAAATTTGTCATGGATGTACATGCATGACAGAAAATGTGACCTACTATGACAAACATGTATCATCACGGAAGTGTATTTTTTTGTAGTGTATGAGATTGCAACTCACTCACATCTTGAGCAATCTCTACATCACCAAGTCTCTACAATATGGTGGTTGAAGACAAGGAAGCATGAAACCCTTCAACATATCCTTTGACAAATTCTTTATATCAAATTTCATTTGGTGTCAACTTCATGATTGTCATTTTGATACACAAGTGCTTTTCCGTGCAAGACTAATCCATGTAGGTAGATGAACTCAAACTACAAGTGGTGCTCCCAACTCTTGATGAGCTACATAAACCTTGAGCATCCCACACAAGTTCAACTACATGATCAAGTTCAACACCACCACCCAAGGTATGTTATTCCATCTTAGAGAAGCTTTACGCCAAGTCATGGGTCAAAGCAACTCAACAAGATGTGAATACATCAAAATGCTTAAACGAAAAATGGTAACCCCATTTTGAGCTTAAACGATGAGTATGACCTACAATCAAGTGTTCTCACTTGACTCCTCAGTCAATGTACTCTAACATAGGTGACTTTGTCGCCGACCAATTCTAGATGAAGTTCTCTAGTGTTTCTCTGTGTTCTTGCATTTGTTTCTTTCATATTTGTTCCCCTTCTTTTTCAAAAAAAAAACTTCATCTAGGTTACCTTTTCTTTTCTTTGTTATGTTCTGCATTTCATGCATCTAATTCATTGCAAATCCATTAGTTTAATTCCTTGCAAATCTTTGAGAGATCTTATTTGCCTAGTGAGATGAGATGACAACTGTTATTTCTCTGTGTTGAACTCGGACACACCGGTTTGTCTTTTCGGTCAAACCGAACCAATTCGGTGTCACCGAAGGAAACAACTCGGTGTAACCGATTTCAACATTGAGAAGACACTTTGTCGTTTGCATCCTGCATATTTGTTCCAGCTCCACTCAATGATTCTTGTCCTCTACCTGCATCACATTCTACATGATGCTTTGTTATGTGCCTCAAGGACTAAACCTATTCGACTCACATTCCAGAAGACCCTTCTTGGAAATTGATGCCAAAGGGGGAGAGAGAGATCGCATCAAAGCTTAATCACTTCAAAAGGGGGAGAGTACTTCAAAGAGGAAGAGTGCTTAATCACATCCAAGAGCTCCAGATGCTTGGTATTCAAGAGGAGAGAAGTCACATGTCGAGGGGAAAGACATGTTAGTCTGTGTTATGATTATTGTTGCTCTGATTTGTTTTCCTCTGATTTTCTTTTCCCTACCTTCTCCCGTTATCCAATATAAGATTCAGGGGGAGAAAGACCTCTAAGGGAAGGAAATAGTTGAATTCATTGCATATCTTTACCTTTGGGGACATATCTATATCCAATAGAGTACTTAGTACTCACTCTCTACATGGCATCCCAGTCTTGGTACTCTTGTGTTTTACCGTTTGCTCTATTTAGTAGATGTCTCTGTGTTATCTAACCTTGTTTACTCAGGTTCAGCTCTTACAAAGCCAGCTCAAGACCACAAGATAAGTATATGCATCACACTCATGTGCATGATGATCTCTTGCTGATGTACATATTGTTTGCAAGAAGGACTCATGAACATGAAGGTACAACTCCTATATCCACATCATTTGCTCTGATGCATATAGCCAAGATACATGTAACTCATTGCTTGCTCTATCATGCTTATGCAATCACATGCTCTTATATTCCATATTTACATGATTGCATACATGTAGAGGGAGCCTATGCATGTTACATGTTCCTCCAAAGCTTTACTTGCTATTCTTTATACCTTTATCTAAAGCTTCGATGTATGTTGTCATCAATTACCAAAAAGGGGGAGATTGAAAGCACAAGTGCTCCCTAGGTGGTTTTGGTAATTAATGTCAACATATCTCTTGTTGGACTAATACTTTTATCTAGTATATTTCAGATGAGTTCAATAGTGGAGTGGCTTGGACAAGAGGATGTGGAACCCCTTCAAGATGCTAAGGACAAAGATTGGCTCAAGCTCAAGTATTCATTTTCATTTTAGTGATCCAAGATCACATTGAGTCCATAGGAAAGCCAATACTATTAAAAGGGGATGAGGTGTTGCTTAATGGCTTGCTTGCTCAAAATGCTTAGTGATATGCTCCAAAGCCCTCAACCACTGTCTCATTTCCATATATATCCCAAACCAAAAGTCAAACTCGGCCCCACCGATTTGATCTATCCGGCGCCACTGAGTTCACTTGACATAGTCACTGCCAGAAACCCTAATCAATTCGGTCTCACCGATGGGATCTTGGTCTCACCGAGATGGGCTTGCAAACTCTCAGTTGCCTGTTGCAATTATTTCGGTCCCACAGAGTTTGCCTGACCAACTCTCTATTTAGCTTATTACCAAAATCGGTTCCACCGAGTTTGTGTAATCGGTCAAACCGAGTTTAGGTTTTACCCTAACCCTAGCACATCGGTCCCATCGAGTTTGTGTAATCGGTCAAACTGAGTTTAGGTTTTACCCTAACCCTAGCACATCGGTCCCACCGAGTTGATCATATCGGTCCCACCGAAAAGCCTAACATTCACATTTTGAACTAAATCGGTTTGACCGAGTTTCTCGATTCGGTCCCACCGATTTTGGTGATTTGTGTGTAACGGCTAGATTTTGTGTGGAGGCTATTTATACCCCTCCACCCACTCTTTATTCATGGAGAGAGCCATCAGAACGTGCCTACACTTCCAGCATACATTTTCTGAGAGAGAACCACCTACTCATGTGTTGAGACCAAGATATTCCATTCCAACCACAAGAATCTTGATATCTAGGCTTCCCCAAGTTACTTTCCACTCAAATCATCTTTCCACCAAATCCAAATCTATGAGAGAGAGTTGAGTGTTGGGGAGACTATCATTTGAAGCACAAGAGCAAGGAGTTCATCATTAACACACCATCTATTACCTTTTGGAGAGTGGTGTCTCCTGGATTGGTTAGGTGTCACTTGGGAGCCTCACTCTAGATTGTGGAGTTGAACCAAGGAGTTTGTAAGGGCAAGGAGATCGCCTACTTCATGAAGATCTACCCTAGTGAGACAATTCCTTCGTGGGCGATGGCCATGGTGGGATAGACAAGGTTGCTTCTTCGTGGACCCTTCGTGGGTGGAGCCCTTCGTGGACTCGCGCAACCGTTACCCTTCGTGGGTTGAAGTCTCCATCAATGTGGATGTATGATAGCACCACCTATCGGAACCACACCAAAAATCTCCATGTCTCCAATTGCGTTTGCATACTCCAATCCCATCCCTTTACATTCTTGCAACTTGCATGCTTTACTTTCCGCTGCTCATATACTCTTGCCATGCTTGCTTGAAATGTATTGTGAATGTTTAATCTTGTGCTAAAACTCCACCTTAACTTGAAGAACTTAAAAATTGCTACTTTTCTTTGTTAAGAGTCTATTCACCCCCCCCCCTAGACACCTCTTCTCGATCCTTTCAAATGGATATATGTCAGTAGCCCTCGGGACTTGAAGCGGTTAGGCTACCCAATTTAAGGATCATTATAACCTACAGGTTCTCAGGGAGAAGAACAATGCACTATCCCAGGAGTTGAAGACAAACCAGACAAAGCTGAGTGCCACCACCATAGAGCTTGGAGAGATGAAAAAGGCCACAATGACCACTGATCATAAGAACAAGCTCGAGGAGGAAAAACATAAACAAGCCGAAGAGATAAAGAGCTTAAAGGTTCAATTATCAGCCGCACAGAAAGAAAATAAGAAACTGAAAGGAGACATATCCAGTAAGACCTTGTGAACCATCGAAAGGATTTATAGTGTTACCTAGTTCAGATTGTCACAACTTTATTATTGAAGGTGTGTTAACCGGTCGGCCAGAAGAGGAAGTATCCGGATTTCGAAGCGACGTTCTCAAGGAACTCGTCGCGGTGCATGAGCGAGCCCGGAAAGCAATGAGAAGTATGTCAAAGGCTTTATGGCCATCTGATGCCCTCCGGAAAGCATGGAGGGGTTGGAAGACATGTTCAAAGGTGCTCGATGCCGTTTCGAGCTTTGGAAGACATCTGCATGCCGGGAAGGCGCACGAGAAGCGTGGCGATGGTGAAAACATGCTACAGTGGACTCAATCCAAATCATATGGCTCGAGTTGGACCTCAAGGGCCTGACAGAAAGGAGATTCCCGTGAACTTGGTGTACGACCAAGTGATGATAGCTGCGAAGTACTCGCAAGAAAATTGTAGTTTAGACAGTCTTATAGATGGTATAGACAAGGAGAAGGTGTGTGTTTTGATATCAATGTACCTTCATTCTTAAATTTATATCTTCGATCGAAGATGTGAAAATTTGTCATCGCGGACTTTCGGCTTCGGCCTCCGAACCAAGAAGGTGGAGTGTTTCCGGATATTGTTGTGGAATGCAAAAAGATTCATGATGTCCGGAAACCAGGCAATCCAGTCATATTGCTCGAACAGACAAAAATATAGTTCGGGGAGGTATGTTATATTACATATATAAGAATCATCTTCCAAGGAGAATAGTTCCATTAAGGGTTCCTTTCCTTGGGTTGGCATGCTTAATTGCGTGTGCCTAGGCTTGGATCCGAATTACAGGAAACCCGTCCAGAATTTATTTTTTTTCGAAGAGTTACAGAAACGCAACAATCTGTCATTTTTTGCTACCAATTATTCTCTTAAGAACACTAGCTTTCGGCTTCACCCGTCTGAGGTAAAGGTCCGGATTACCCGGTTGTAACAATCGCAGAGGTGATCCCTTTACACCCTAGCCGAACAATCGGGAACGTAGGGCGTAAACATAGGAGCGAGGCAACCCAGCTTGGCAAAAACTTAAGTCATAGAGGTGCATATAATGGGAAAATGTGTATATAAACAAACGACATAGACAATGTGAGCTCTAAGCTCTTTAATAATAATAGGCTTCGATTTAAAGAAGCCCCCGGTCATGGTGGGGTGTATACATTTGAAGATGTGTACCCCTTAAGAGTTTGGTCTATCCGAACATACCCTGGGAGGTGTATAAAAACAAGAAAACAAAATAAGGGAACAAGGAGAAAAAGTGAACGAGGAAAAAAGGACGCGGCCGAACTATGCGTAGAATCTTCGGAGCCAAGCAGCATTCCATGGATTCGGCTCGAGGCGGTTATCCGATGCATTACGAAGGCAATAGGCTCCTCTTGTGAGAACTTCATCTATGATGAAGGGGCCCTCCCATTTTGGTTGGAGTTTGTCCTTCTTATTCTCTGGGAGGTGTAAAACGAGTTCGCCGGCATTATAAGTGTTGGCCCGCACTTCTTTGCTTTGGTATCCCCAAGCCTGTTGTTGATAAAATGCGGAATGGTCTTATGCAATATCACGCTCCTCCTCAAGGCCGTCTAGGTTGTCCTGCCGATCGAGCTCGGCCTCTCTCTCTTCATACATGCACACGCGAGGTGAGTCATGAATAATGTCGCAAGGCAAGACAACCTCTACGCCATACACCATGAAAAACGGTGTATATCTGGTCGTGCGATTGGGCGTAGTCCGCAGTCCCCAGAGCACGGAATCGAGTTCCTCAACCCAGTGCTTATATGACTCTCGTAGGGATCGCACCAGTCTAGGTTTGATGCCGCTCATTATCAGGCCATTAGCCCGTTCGACCTGACCGTTTGTTTGAGGGTGGTATAGGGATGCATAATCAAGCTTATTGACTAGGTTAGCACACCAATTTTTCACCTCATCGGCTGTGAAATTGGAGCCATTATCAGATATGATGCTATGCGGGACACCATAACGTTGTCCGACGCCAGATATGAAGTCGATCACTAGCCCTGCTTCAACCGTTTTTACTGGTTTGGCCTCTATCCACTTAGTGAATTTATCCACCATAAACAATAAATATTTCTTCTTATGGCTTCCCCCTTTAAGGGGTCCAACCATATCTATCCCCCAGACCGCAAAAGGCCAAGTGATGGGGATTGTTCTTAAGGCAGTGGGCGGCACATGACTTTGATTGGCGAAAAGCTGACATCCCACACAGCGTTGCACAAGGGCATGTGCGTCTGCTCGGGCCGTTGGCCAAAAGAAACCTGTACGGAAGGCCTTGCTTATGAGGGCCCGAGCTACGGCGTGATGGCCGCCTAGACCAGCATGTATTTCATCCAGGAGTTGTTGTCCCTCCTCTTCAGAGATGCATCGCTGGAGTACTCCGGTAGTGTTTTTCTTGTATAGTTCACCTTCGTGAAATTTATAGGCTTTAGAATGCCGAACTATTTGACGAGCCTCATTTTAATCATCAGGAAGTTCCTGCCTATTAAGGTAGGCCAAGAAGGGTTTGGTCCATGGAGCAATAATGGCCATGATTACATGGACGGAGGGTGTTATTTCAGTACCCGAACCCCCAATGATATTTGTATTGTGTTCGGCTGCTGGGGGTATGACCGGTTCTGGACTAGTATTTCTGCTCTCTTCCTACCATACCACGGATGGCTTAAAGAGCCTTTCCACAAAGGTGTTAGACGGAACAGGATCGCGTTTGGCACCCATTCGAGCGAGGATGTCCGCTGCCTGGTTACTATCTCGAGCAACGTGATGGAACTCGAGCCCCTCGAACCGAGCTGATATTTTAAGTATGGCGTTCCGATATGCCGCCATTTTGGGGTATTTTGCGTCGAACTCTCCATTTATTTGGGATATTACGGGGTTTGAATCCCCGCGTACCTCTATGATTTGTATGCCCATGGAGACAGCCATTCAGAGACCATGTAGAAGTGCCTCGTATTCGGCTACATTATTAGAGTCCGTATACATGATTTGCAGCATGTAGTGGACTGTGTCCCCCGTAGGGGGTGTCAAAATGACACCAGCCCCCGGTCTGGCT